>NC_069499.1:900023114-900368114 GCF_027579735.1 Bombina bombina
CTAAGGTCTGGAACCTCATTTACCCTATTACTCATACGCTATATACTTTAGATGGTCCTATTGATATAGTAAATTATCCAGCTATGTTTCAAAACATGTCATTTCCAACTATATAATGCGATATGAAATGTAAGATTGGTAAAATCTCTAAGGTGCGGTATGTACAAGATAAACCGCGTGGTGAAATCTCCCATGCAGGGAGGTATATTTCAGGAGGGTAATAGTGAAGGGGGGGGGAGGTGGGAAGTTAAATACAGTAAATGGACTTATATTAAATAAGATATACACATTAATGGCCATACCTGCAATAATTATGACGAAGACACTGAGTGAAGAAAAAGATATAATAAAGCACTGCATCCTAGTGAGGAGTATGTTAATGTTTGCGAGAAAATAAGGCTTTATGTCCATGGGGAGAACTAGCCGGGCGTAAATAAAAGCTATATTCCAGATACCAAAGCCTAGGAATGTAAAATGCAACCATTAGGGAGAGCCATAACGTACACACAGTAAATATAGAGGTGTGACCTTGTGCATCTAGATGCGATTGCAGGACCAGCCTGCACTAGGAGGTATGACAACCTAGGGGAGCTGGGAACAGAGCATAGAAAAGGCTATACTCAGCCATGTGATTAAAGCACTCCTAAAGATATATTCAGGCATAAGTAGTCTCAAGATCATCTGAGTTTGTCCAGATCATATATTATCTGTAGAAATATTGTTAGGGACAAAACTGCAGTCTTAGTACACAGAGCAGAGCTGGAAAATTGCTTATGTGCTGCAGGCAGCATTATATTATAAGGCTATGTTCAGGACTATTCTGTGAGGCTATTTGATGAAAACAACCTCCCGCCGCCTCGGCCGCTGGCGGCAAGAAGTCACACACACCATCCATTCTTAGGTAAAATGAGCAAACACACAGCATGATAGCCTGCAAATGTAGAAAACTATGTAGTGAAACATTAAAAATTTGTAATGAATGCAGACAATAAGGGATCTGTATATGATTGAACACAGTATAGAAACATTGCCATCATCCCACAAAACAATCTAGGTAGTATATAAACAGTATAGCTGAACTAGTTAGAGGGAAACTTTGATAAGGATGCCTAGTCACGTTGGGATCAAAAGGTATATCCATATCATAATAATATGAGTAGTCCCAAGTCTGTAATGCAAGAGTCCAACTTATGAGACAAACAGAAGGACGCAGGCCTCCATTAACTTATGTCCATCTTGAGAGCTGCAATAACTAAGTACAGGAAGCTTCTGATAGGGAGCAGATATAGTATAGTGATAAACAGAAGTAATACCGCCAACTGTGCAGTTAGTAAATATATTCAGGACCAAACACCAATAAGGTGTTAAATAGAGTGATTAACAGACAACTTATGGTAGGCTAGAAGCCTCATGTCTGGATTTCTAAGTCTCTTAGCCGACCCCGACTCTGGGTACATACACTGGTAACCTTACATGGCTTACACAAGCAAGCATTCCCTCAGCTTGCAAAGGGTCGTAAGTGTACCGCGGCGTTCTGTTTAAGTCAGCAGCCATAGAGGATTTGTAAGAAGATACATATGCTGCGAGTGTAGAAACATGCTGAGTGTTTGTAAGCATCACAATTGGGGAAGCGCCTTCAACTCTCACCATCTCTTGACCAGAGCTCAGGGAATAATCTGGCGGGCTACTTGCGGCAATCTCGTTCTGGGAAGCGGATGTAGCTATGACTCCAACACTTACATGCTGCTGATTCTGAGGAGTGTCTGCGACCTGTCTTGGTTTCTGTAGCAGGGCAGAGATAAGTGCGGCAAGGTCCGTCTGTAGGCTCTGAAAGTGTTCATCAATAATACGCTGCGTAGACTGTTCCCAGGCCTCCATATTAAAGATGCGCCACAACCACAGTGCTTACCGCGGCCCTTAGTGTTTTAGGGTGCGAGTGGCTAGTTAGGTACAGGTATTCAGGATCTGGCAGGCTGTAGTCCCCTGAGTTCACTTCTCACGGTTGGCTATGAAGGAAGTAAGCTTAGCATCTAAAATAGCGATGTTCTCCATAGGGAAAGTATGAAAAGCCCAAATATGTTGTATAATCTCTACGTGGAGCTTCAGCTTGACTTATAATCTCATATGGGTGCTCATGGGATCTTGGGTGGCTAATCAGGCGAAACACAAGTTTAAAGTATAGTTATAATATCCATATTATGGCCCAAAAGCCAGGAGCTCTGCACAGACACGTCCAGCTCCATTGGCAGTTGGCTCCGCCCCTCGCCACTGCTATTTAAAGGCACAAGTATCAAATTCTGCACACAAATTTATTTAAGAATTTGATACTGTGATGTAGTGGCAGGAACAGTTATCGATGAAATCCAGAAGTCTATTTTTCTAATAATTTTTACATGTCTGAATTGAACTATGAGTCAAATAACGAATTATTGGCCATAAAATTAACATTAATTTATCTGAATTGTGACATTTGTGTGAAGGAATTCCAGTTTCTTTTCAAATATTGACAGATCAAAAATTTGTTTTACATTCAAACCACTTGATTTCAATTAAAGGGGCATTCCGGTCAAAATGTAAATGCACATAGATGCGTTACATCTTTGAATAGAGTTTGTCACGGATCGGGATAGCACACTTACTACACCAGTACCACCTCTGCCCATGACACTCTAGGGGACAAGTATAACTAGGGGTTAAGCACTCTCAAACCCCTATTCACTTCAACCCACTATCCTCTAGATATCAGAAAAAAAAAAGTGTACTCTTAATTTCCAAAGCAGTGACACTGGAGAAAATCTCGGAGTTCACCTTACTTTTTTCACTACAAGTTCATTTTGAACTCTTACTATTCTGCCCTTAATCTATATAAGCAACATTACTTCTCTACTCTTATCTCTACTCTTTCTTCAAACCAAAATCGTCTGTTCTCAATGTTCAATACTCTTCTCCGCCCAACCCCAGCTCTTACTACAACTTCTCTCTCAGCTCAAGATTTTGCCAGCTACTTCAATAAAAAAATTGACTCCATCAGAAATTAAATCAGCTCTCAACATACTAATAATAACTAGTATTTATATAGCGCCTTTCTCCCAGTGGGACTCAAAGCGCTTGCTCACGGAATTAACCAAATTGGCAGCTGACTAGTTATAGTTGTTATTATTACCCAATTTAATGGTACTCCCTGCCGGGATTTGAACCTGTGACCTTTGATCTTTTAAACAGGCTTTTTTGTAGTCAGGGCATTTACCAAAGGAGATACCTCACCGGCTACTACCTGTCTCCCACCCCCTCAAAAGCCCACAATCATCCAAAACCCACTTAGCCATAAAATTAGCTCTTTTGCCCCTGTTACTGAGGAAGAAGTTTCTGCCCATATATATTGTTCTCTCACCTCACTACCTGTCCTCTCAGCCCCATCCCCTCAAAGCTACTCCCCTCTCTCTCTTCTACCCTTACCCCCATACTCACACACATCTTCAACCTCTCCCTCAGCACTGGTAAATTCCCTCATCTTTTAAGCATGTACTGGTCACACCTATCCTCAAAAAACCTTCTCTCAATCCAACCTCCCCATCCAACTACTGCCCCATTTCCCTACCCCCTCTTGCCTCAAAACTTCTTAAAAAGCTGGTATATGCAAGTGTATCCAATTTCCTTACATTAAACTCCCTCCTTGGCCCACTGCAATCTGGATTTCACCCCCATCACTCCACAGAGACAGCAATTGTTAAGGTTACCAATGACCAACTTACAGCAAATGTCAAAGGCCACTTTTTTCTGCTTATCCTCCTTGATCTGCCTGCCGCCTTTGATACTGTTGACCACCCTCTTTTGCTGCAAACCCTCCAATCCTTCGGCATTTGAGACATAGCTCTCTTGTTCTCTTCCAATCTGTCTAACTGTACCTTTAGTGTTGCCTCTTCTGGGGCATCCTCTGCCCCGTTAGCACTCTCTGTTGGGGTACCGCAAGGCTCTGTCCTCGGTCCCCTTCTCTTCTCAATCTACACATCATCATTAAGTTCCTTAATAAAGTCCCACAGGTTTCAATATCATTTGTATGCCGAAGACACCCAAATCTACCTCTCTGCACCAGACCTATGTTCTTCCTTGCTAACCCGTGTCACTAACTGTCTCTCTCATATCTCATCTCTCACTACCTCAAGCTAAATCTCTCCAAAACTGAGCTCCTTATTTCCCCCCTTCTTCCAAAATCTCCACCCCCCCCATTTCTCTATAATTGTTGATAACTCCATCATTACCCTTTACCCTACATGCCCGATGTCTTGAGGTCACACTTGACTCAGATCTTTCTTTCACTCCTCACATTCAGTCCTTGGCTAAAGCTTTCACCTTAAAAACATCTCTAAAATTAGACATTTCCTTACACAAGACACAAGTAAGATTTGAATCCACTCCTTTCCCGCCTCGACTACTGCAACTCCATCCTCTCTGGTCTCCCTAACTGCAGCCTAGCTCCTTTACAATCCATAATGAATGCCTCTGCCAGGGTCCTCTTCCTTACACGTTGCTTTTCATCTGCTGCATCTCTCTGCCAATCCTTTCACTGGCTTCCTCTTGCCTCCAGGATTAAACACAAAATTCTCACTCTTACATACAAAGCCCTCATCTGCACTGCTCCCCCCCCTACATCTCAGACGTTGTCTCCAGATACTCGCTCTGCTCACAATCTCCTACTCTTCTCCACTCTTGTTACCTCCTCACATTCCCGTTTGGAGACTTCTCCAGACTGGCTCCCATTTTATGGAACTCTCTGCCTTGCTCCACAAGACTCTCCCCTAGTTTTTAAAGCTTTAAGTGCTCCTTAAAGACTCTACTATTCAGGGATGCATACAACCTACACTAAACTACATTGATATCCCCTTAAACCCCTTAGCATGTAAGCATATGAGCCCAGCTGTTTGTAGATCACCTTCATAAGAGCCGACTACAACAGTGCAACTCTCGGGAGGGCCCTCTACCCATTTTAACGCTATAATGTTATCTTGTATACCGCCTATGTTTTGGTAAAAAAAAGGCTTCTATTAAAAGTTATCACTGTTTTAGTGTTATCATTTTTCTCTTCACGTGCATGTGAAGTATAGCTAAATATTCTCAGTGCACCAGCATTTTAAATAATGTAGCTGCTCAGAGCACCAGTGGGACTTGTATCATGTCAGCAATTAACAAATTGAGTCATTGCCAGATGGTGCCAGCACTTTTGGCTCCCTGAGTAAGTGCTGTGTTTAAAATGCTGGTGCATGGAGCATAATTAAATACAACTTTGAAACAGATATAGCTTTTATAAAAAACATTTTTGCTAATACATGTATATTACAAAAATGCTTCTAATAAAAACTGAAATGCATGGACTTGTATCATGTCAGCAATTAACAAATTGAGTCATTGTCAGGTGTTACAACCAAAATGCTGGAGCCCAGTGCATACATAAATATACATTTGAAACAGCTATAGCTTTTATTAGAAGCATTTTTTGCTAATACATGTATATTACAAAAATGCTTCTATTCAAAACTGAAATACATCCATGCCGATTCCAATTTGGCTGGAATGTCCCTTTAAAATTTAGGGAGGCTTGCTGGGCTATATATTTTTATTGATTACATTTTTCTTGATTCAATTATATCCTCTTTTACCAAAAATATCAAAGTTTATGCTAATTAATTCACTGCAGAAGACCTAACTATGGCTTTGCAAACCTCCATCATTCCCTGACAGAGAATAATAATAACTATATTAATGTCTATATTACAGCTTTTTGTAAAGCAAAACAGAAAATTAATCAGAATTGCACTCCAACAACATCCCAATGTGCCCAAGGAACTCTGTGAAAGATAAACTTTTCTAGGTTTATGATATTCCTTTCTGTGATTATCCTGGAGACAGAAACATTCTAATGAAACTTCTGTTGCATTCCTAGTGGTCTGAGATAGCCAAATATATTTGAGACTATGTAGAGACCTGTACTACATATCCCACTCACAAAGCACTCAGGACACCCATCTCTTGTCTGCTTCAGCCTGCACTTATTCCTAAGCTACCCTGGTCAGACATCACTGAATTCATTATTTACCTAACTCTTAAAATCACACAGTTCTCTGGGAAACTATGGAACTATTTTCCAATATAGTAAATTTAACTTGCTATCCTAGACTGCTAAATAACTGGCAACACTACATTTAATCTGACTTAATTCTAAGTGCAGTGATCATTCCACATTCACAATTTGTATCATGTTAAGGTGCAGTGTGTCATCATCTTGGCTCTATTGCATCTACAATATAAGCTATGGTAGGGAGAGAAAGAGGTGGATGGATGCTGATTGTGGCTGCTGTATGCATACATGTTAGTCAGACAGAAATCACAAGGTGAAAGTGCATACACATTATACTTATACCATTATGCAAATATATCTTTATACCTTTTCCCAGCTAAAATGCCAAGGCTAGAGTGAATTTTATTAAGAGAACCATTGTAGCATTTTCTAAGCACCATGAAAACCTTGCCCCAGTATATACTAAGTCATATATAAAATATATACCATATGATATAAATTTATTTTTTCCTTTCCTTGCATTTTTAAAATTATATCATTTTGTGTGATATTTTAATACTGTGTGCAAATGAAGTGTGATTTATAAAACTTATCCCACTTTCTGTTTGCAAACAATTTGCTTTCTGTTCTTTGTAGTTTATTTAAAAATCTTCTAAATGTATTCCTCAGAAATATCAGAACTTCCTGAGTGCATAGAACTATTCTAACTATTTTAATGTTAATTGATTTCACTGTTTATTTAATGCAGACACAAATCTTATTTCTAATAATGATGATTTCAATAATTGTATTATGTTAATAATTATAATCATGATATGATATAATGAAGGAAATGTGTTAATTCATGTAATAATCTGGTGCTGTGTTTGGTGTGCTGTTACTTTTCTAACAACCTATCAGGTAGTTTTAGAGGAAAAAAATACCTTTGGACCATACTTTATTTTTATACCTTAAAAATCAGGGTATCAATAAGATATATTCTTATTTGTGAACCTCTTATTTTAAATATACATAAAGAAAACTTATATAAATTTAAAAGAACATTTAAGTCAATATTTATTTATGCTTCAAAAATGATTCACATGATTACAAATGAGTGTCATACATGACAAATGTTTTAAAACCATTTAAAACTGTAATTTTGTATTAAACATCTCTCTCTCAAAAAAAAAGTTCAAATCCCTTTTAGAAAATTGCACACTTAGGCATCAACCTAAAGCCATAAAATATCTAGGAATATACCTGACTCCACACCCCAAAAATCTACTACAACTGAATTTCACAAATCTTATTAACACAATATCCCAAGACCTACAGACATGGAAAGACTGCCAATTTTCAGGTGGGGGAGATTGCAGATCCTTAAAATGAATGTCCTCCCTAGAGTGCTCTATGCTATCCAAGCAGTACCCATAGCCCTACCACATACCTTTTTAGTTCAAACTCAGAGGGTTCTAGACCAATTTGTATGGGGGAAAATAAAACCTAGGATTAAAAAGACGACAATGTATAGATAGGTCGGGGAGGGAGGATTAGGTTTGCCTCACATC
Source organism: Bombina bombina (assembly GCF_027579735.1). Taxonomy (NCBI): domain Eukaryota; kingdom Metazoa; phylum Chordata; class Amphibia; order Anura; family Bombinatoridae; genus Bombina; species Bombina bombina. Next base: position 900,030,738 of record NC_069499.1, read on the forward strand.
AAGACTTATTATCAAGCTGCAAGCCTCCAGAGAATAATAGACTGGCATAGAAACAAAGAAAGAAAGGCTTGGGTACCAATAGATTCCCACATTTTACACACACCACATCCCGGGGCAATATGTTGGATAGCCAAGCAGAACAGACCACCATGGTTAATGTCCTATTCTATACTCGCACATGTTTTTGATGTATGGGACAATGTAGTTAAAAAACACCCAGGCATCTCCACATTGGGGTCCCCTATGTTCCCCATATCTCCAAATGCGGAGTTGAAGGGGGGCATCAAATTTGACAAAACAAATTTTAACACATGGGAAATGGGATTTACAGTCCCACTGTGCTCTTTAACTAAAGATGGCAAGCTTAAAAAAAGACAGGAACTAACAGACATATTAGGAGGTGTGTTCACAAACTGGTTAAAATATAATCAAATACACCATTTCATACAAGTGCACCCACAGAAAGAATCACTGCTCAGGAACTTAACTTCATTTGAATTGTTTTGCTCGGTAAACCTCCCAGCTCAACACACTTTATCTTTGGCCAAGAAACTTTTAATTAAGGCTCAAAAGGGTAGACTACCTGACTATACAGAAAGATGGCATAGGGACTTGGGTAAAACAATAACGGACTGGGGCGTATTTTTCATAGCATTAGGAAGTCTTCCTTCTCCACGAGGTTTTTAGAAACCAACTTTAAACTATTAACTAGATGGTACCTCACCCCCTCCAGACTGAAAAGCATTTTTCCCTCTTTGTCAGAACTTTGTTGGTGGGGGTGCAGGACTAAGGGAACCCTCATGCATATTTGGTGGGAATGCCCCAGAATACAGCCATTTTGGGAGATGATCCAGAATAATATTAAAACTATATTGGGCCTAGGTGAAGAATATGTTCTAAAACCGGAAATCGCACTGATAAATCTCCCTCCCGCCTGCAAATGTAGATTGAGAAGTAGACTAGTTCAATTAACATTAAACACAGCCAGATTATTAGTCGCTAAGGGATGGAAGTCTCAGGAATGCCCCTCATTTAAGACATGGTTAGCCCATATGAAAGACACCATGATGATGGAGGAGTATGGGTATTTTAAAGCTAATAATTTAACTTTCTTCCTTGATCTTAAATTTCTATGGGAAGACATACAACATAAACTGCCTCTCAATACTAAGACTTCTTCCCAAGACTCTAGTGTGACATGAGTGAGATACCACCTGACTTGAAACTGAAAAACATTTAGTATCGCCTTCGCCACTTCATCCCCCCAACTGACCCTCGTGGGCCTCAGTGACTGACAGACTCACGGGAAACCCTATGGATGAGTAACAAGATGTAACTTAGTCAAATAAGGAGACGCTTTTTATTTAGGTTCTAAAAGTGTATTAACACCTATATATGCCAGAGATTCGGTAATTTAGTTAGTATGGTTATTTGGTTTGTACTTGTTCTTATATACTCTTAAAGGTCTTATTGGTCTGTTGATATAGGAGAATGTCTATTATATTATTGTATCAAGTTATGGAAACCTACAGTTGTACAGATATTAGTTTGATCCACGATACAAATGGATGTTTTACAAAGTACAAGAATGGTATGTACTGTTCATTATCTTTATGTTATTTATAAAACCCAATAAAGACTAATATATAAAAAAAAAAAACTGTAATTTTGTTAGAAAAAGATTTATTGTTTGCAGGCAATCCTGAGACAACCCTTCAAAATCCTCTAGCATGCTGTTTATTTCAGCTCCTTTGCTGGGGCTAATAAGGGACAGATATGAACAAGGTCCTACACATATAAGCCAATCAGTGCGCAGCATGTAGAATGTTAGGATTCCGCATTACATGTGATGCACTCCAGCTTTTCTAGGGAGAGTGGAAACACTACAATATTCAGTTAAATTGCAGGAAATTAATAGGAACCTTAAAACAGGCAAAATAAATAATAGTGTATTACACAGTTGTTTTAACTATTCATACATAAACATTGTGGGCTGGATTACTAGCTAGACGCTATAGTAGCGTGCAATATTTATAGGCTTTTTATGCTTTTTGCATGCGTTGGAAATAGTGTGCGTATTACAAGTTGAAAGCAAACACGTTCACTTGGGAGCAATCACAATTTACACTCATCGGGTTAGCGTGACTTGAGAGCTTGCATAAAGGTTAGGGAAAGAAAATAAGCTGCATTAAACACAACTTATATATATATTTAAAAGTACAGTTTACACTCATATAAACACTATCTGATAAAAAAATATGTACAAAAGATTATTAAAAAGTTATAAGATCTCAAAGATATATGGTATAAGGTTTTACTGTATATTTACTCAATATATTTCACATTCCAATGTTCTTTACTTACATATATATATCCCTTACCACCTCTTTAGGCCTGTCCCAGTGGACAACATCTCCAACACACTGTGAAGGCAACTCCATAGACCCGGTCTTCACAAATCTCTGTGCTGTTTCCAACTCCCTTAACTTCCCCTTTCCTCTCTCTGACCACCATCTATTAACTTTCTCTCTCACTCTACCTGCTACATCTTTGCAAGCCCCCAAAAAACTGCTACCTTACAGGAATTTGAATGGCTTTGATCTCACAGACTTTTCCACTCAACTGAGTCCTCTGCTCTCTGACATTGCATCCCTCTCTTGTCCAAACCTTGTGACTCTACAGTATAATTCATCACTAAAATCAACACTTGACAAAACTGCACCCTCCACTCTTCGACGTACATCAATCACTCGACGGCAACCGTGGCACACTAAACAGACCAGATATCTTCAGTGATGCTCACGGGCCGCTGAACGGCAGTGGAGGAAATTATGCACCTTTGCTGATTTCCAACATTATAAATTCACCCTTAAGTCCTACAACTCTGCGCTCAGCCTGGCAAAACAAGTCTATTTCTCCTCCCTTGTGTCATCTCACGCATCCAACCCCAGAAAACTGTTCTCAACCTTTAACTCCCTTCTACGCCCGCCTGCCCCCCCCCCGCCCACTACCAACCTCACTGCTCAAATTATTGCTGATCACTTCAAAAATAAAATTGACACCATTAGGAAAGAGATCTGCACCTCGCACCCCGCAAACCCAGTGATCCTACCCACCCCTTCTATTAACAAAAATCTATGCTATTTCCCTCCTGTAACAGAGGAAGAAATCTCTGCACTCCTATCCTCGGCTCATCTCACAACCTGCCCACTTGACCCTATTCCTTCACGACTTATTCCGTCTCTCTCTGCTTCACTAACCCCTACCCTAACTCATCTCTTTAACCAATCTCTCACTGCTGGCACATTTTCTGACACATTCAAGCATGCGTCAATCATACCAATCCTAAAAAAGCCCTCGCTTGACCCCTTCACGCCTTCTAACTATCGATCGGTCTCCTTACTTCCCTTTGCTTCAAAATTATTGGAACGACTAGTCTATAATCGCTAACTCAATTTCTCACAACTAACTCCTTACTTGATCCACTACAATCTGGTTTCTGCCCTAAACACTCAACAGAAACCGCTCTTGCTAAAGTAACAAATGACCTGTTATCAGCTAAAGCAAAAGGCCATTACTCCTTACTAATTCTTCTTGACCTGTCCGCAGCTTTTGACACAGTTGACCATCCTCTCCTCCTAAAAATACTACATTCATTTGGCATCCGAGACACAGCCCTCTCCTGGTTTGCATCATATCTTTCAAATCGCTCGTTTTCAGTTTCCTTTAACAACATATCTTGTGATCCTATGCCTCTCTCAGTTGGAGTACCACAAGGCTCTGTCTTTGGTGCCTTGCTTTTTTCTCTTTATACATCCTGCCTTGGAAAGCTTATAGCCTCCTTTGGATTCCAGTACCACCTATATGCTGATGATACTCAAATCTATCTATCCTCTCCTGATATCTCTCCCTCTTTACTCAACCAGATTTCCAACTGCCTCTCTGCAATTTTCTCTTGGAAGTCTTCACACTACCTCCAACTCAATCTGTCCAAAACTGAGCTGCTTCTTATCCCCCCCTCTTCGAGACATCCAACACCTGACATTTCTCTGATGGTTGGAGACTCTATTCTCAACACCTCACCCCAGGTCTGCTGCCTTGGGGTCACACTAGATTCAGAACTCACATTAAACCCACATATACAAACGCTTACCAAATCCTGAACCCACACCTATGCAACATTTCCAGAATTCGTTCCTTCCTTACTCAAAAAACTACAAAAATACTTATTCATTCCCTCATCCTGTCACGCATTGATTATTGCAATCTACTCTTAAATGGCCTTCCAAAACACCGCCTCTCCTCCCTCAAATCTATTACGAATGCTTCTGCTAGACTCATCCACCTAAGTCGACGATCTACATCAGCTGCTCCGCTCTGCCAGTCTTTACACTGGCTCCCCATACACTCCAGAATACAATTTAAAGTATTAGCCCTAACCTACAAAGCACTCAACAGTCTAACTCCCAACTATATTTCCTCTCTAATCATGAAATACTCCCCATCCCATCCTCTTCAATCAACCTCTGACCTACGTCTCTACACTCCTGTTATCTCTACATCCCACTCCCGCCTCCAAGACTTCGCACGTGCTGCTCCTGTCCTCTGGAACTCTCTATCCCGCTCCATCAGACTGTCTCCAACCTTGTATAGCTTCAGACGATCCTTGAAAACCCACCTATTCAGAGAGGCTTACCATCTCTCCTCCATCCCGCATCCGAACCAAGCTAATACATGTACATGAACTGCCTGACTCACTGCTGCAAATACAACCGATGTAACAAGCTACCCCAACCTTATGTCTCTGCACCCTAAACCTATAGACTGTGAGCTCTCCGGAGCAGGGCCCTCTTCCTCCTGTGCTAGATTTGTTTAGTCTTGTTATGTTTTGTATTGTATCACAAATCTTTGTCATTGTATACCCCTATCATTGTACCCAGCGCTACGGAATTTGGCGGTGCTATACAAATAAATGATAATAATAAATAATAATAATAATAATTAAAGGGACAGTCTAGTCAATATTAAACTTTCATGGTTCAGATAGGGCATGCAATTTTAAACAACTTTCCAATTTACTGTTATTATCAAATTTGCTTTGCTTTCTTAGGGTCGATGATATAAACTTTGCCTGGTCAAAGCTACTTTTCCTCGCCGACTCTCGCAGGGATGCCCCGGTGGAATGATCATAAAAAGGGGCAGTCCATGCAAGTGGCGAGATGGCTCCTATTAAAAGTAATGGAGCTCGCTGGATAGGGACACTTCACTCCTTAGAGTCATGTTAGCAGGGAGCAGGGGGCCACTTTAGAAATTAAATTCTGCAGCCAATATAAATCACATTACACAGCTTTCTGAGTATAGAGTCTTACGTTCGCCTATATTTTTGTATGCATATGTTTTTATGTTCGGGTATTAAGTATTCGGATTGTTTTGAGAAAAGCTCACCACTTTTAGTTGGCGAGAAAAAACTGTGAGATCTGCAGTAGGGATTCACCGAAATGAAAATTCTGGACCGAAATGGATACCGAAAATTCAGGCTGCCCCTGGCCAAAAACCAAAATTTTGTTTTTAACTGCAGTGTGTGTGTGTGTGTGTGTGTAGCTGAGAGAGCTTGCAGGCGGGAAAGCTCCATCAAATGGGCGTGGTCACTTGTACCGTAGGACGTGATCTGCAGTGAAACTGGTGGAGCTCTACAAGGGAGAGCGTGGTTATAGCATGGCAACAATATGAGATGGACATGTGTTTTTTTTTGGGTGTAGTAATCCGTGTGATGGGTGTGGCTGCACATGATAGTCTCTCATCGTATCTCCATCTAGTTCCTGGTTCGGGTCTCACACTGACCCGTCAGATTATATGTCCGGAGCCCCAAATGGAGTCTGCCTGTCACCTATCACCAGGACCACCGGACTTAGCTATGACCTTACATGCAAGGTGGTTATAGAAAGTTACTGTGCTTTTTTTGTATACACTGTCTGGTGGGTGCTAATTTGTACCAAATGTGTGCGAGCTTGGGGCTTATGCATATATAGTGTGCACGCATATTTGCCTCCACCGATTATAATGTCTACGCAGAAGAGGCTGATGTATGAGCACTGTATATAAGGCTTATACATATTCTCTGTGTGTGCTTAGGGCTGTGTCTGATAATATCAAGTGTTTATAAACATGTTACCTATCCCCCCTTTGAATACTGTATTCGGAACTTTGGTTTCCTTCTAAAAAAAAAAAAAAAAAAAGGGCACTGCTGTTTTCAAATATCATTATATCATGGTACTTATGTGTGTGCTCTGTGTACCATGCCAGTGCTGTGCTGCTCACCTTATGCTAAGGATAGACATGTAACTCAAAAGAACAGGGGAGGGCTGTACATTTTTAGCAATTTTGTTCCTCTTTGGGCCGAAATTGGAGTTGCACATTTTCGGCGGCCCAAATTTTGGTGCATCGCTAGTATTATTCTTTATTTAGTTCTGTGTAACAGAATCCGATTTAGCCTTTTTTTTATTTTTTTACCAATTATCAAAATAAAGTATAGTCCTAGAAAACTATTATTATATGCATAACAGTAAGTCAAGTAATGAACTCAAACAGCAGCTCTAGGCTGGCATCAAATTTGAAATATGCTACACAATTTTACCGAAAATAAAAGGCAAAAAAACCCGAAAACTGAAATAACCAGAAATGCCATTATTAGCTGAAACTTTCTGCAGCCGAAATTTCGGTGTATCCCTAATTTGCAGTGCGAAAATCTTTATAGAATTACACTGGGATTAGAGAAACATTTTCATATACGACCATGGAATGCCCATGTTCAGCCCATTTTACGAAAAAATAACAATTACACTTGCATTTTGTATTTATAAGTACATATTTCCGTGTGATGTTTGCACATCCAGCATACTAAAATTATGATTTATGCTGTGCATATTTAATTGTATTTATCCCTGTGTAAATTACATACACATTTTACATTTTTGTTAAAATACGATTTTTGGTGAAGAATTTTGTTACGATTTTTGATGCACCTTAACAATACAATTTCTCTTGTTAAGTGTATCCAGTCCACGGATCATCCATTACTTATGGGATATATTCTCCTTCCCAACAGGAAGTTGCAAGAGTCCACCCACAGCAAAGCTGCTATATAGCTCCTCCCCTAACTGCCATTACCAGTCATTCTCTTGCAAGTCTCAACATAGATAGGAGGTCGTGAGAGTCTGTGGTTTTTTATACTTAGTTTATTTCTTCAATCAAAAGTTTGTTATTTTTAAATGGCACCGGAGTGTGCTGTTTATCTCAGGCAGTATTTGGAAGAAGAATCTGCCTGCGTTTTTTCTATGATCTTAGCAGACGTAACTAAGATCCAGTTGCTGTTCTCACACATTCTGAGGAGTAAGGTACTTCAGAGGGGCGTGCAGGTTTTCCTGCAAATAAGGTATGTGCAGTAAAATATTTTTCTAAGAAATGGAATTGACTAAGAAAATACTGCTGATACCGAAGTAATGTAAGTACAGCCTTTAAATGCAGTGAAAGCGACTGGTACCAGGCTGATTGATAGAGATATATGCTAAGGTATGTGCAGTAATATATTTTTCTAAGGAATGGAATTGACTAAGAAAATACTGCTGATACCGAAGTAATGTAAGTAAAGCCTTAAATGCAGTGATAGCGACTGGATCAGGCTTATTAATAGACATACATACTCTTATAAGAATGTGTTTTAAAACGTTTGCTGGCATGTTTAATTGTTTTTTAACATATGTTTGGTGATAAAACTTATTGGGGCCTAATTTTTCCACATGGCTGGCTTAAATTTTGCATAGAAACAGTTATAGGGAAGGTAATCCACAGCTCAGCTGTGGCAGTTTTGTTGTGTCTGTTTAAAAAAAAAAATGTCGTTTTTTTTTTTTTTAATCTGTTTTTTGCATTAAGGGGTTAATCATCCATTTGCAAGTGGGTGCAATGCTCTGTTAACTTATTACATGTACTGTAAAAATTTCGTTTGATTTACTGCCTTTTTTCACTGTTTTTCAAATTTTGACAAAATTTGTTTCTCTTAAAGGCACAGTAACATTTGTTATATTTGCTTGTTAACTTGATTTAAAGTGTTTTCCAAGCTTACTAGTCTCTTTATTAGTTCTAACATGTCTAACATAGAGGAGGCTCTGTGTTTATTATGTTTAAAGCCATGGTGGAACCCCATTTTAGAATGTGTACCAGATGTACTGATTTCATGTTAAACAATAAAGATCATTTTTTGTATTTAAAAACATTATCACCAGAGGATTCTGTCGAGGGGGAAGTTATGCCGACTAACTCTCCCCACGTGTCAGACCCTTTGACTCCCGCTTTAGGGACTCACGCTCAAATGGCGCCAAGTACATCAAGGGCACCCATAGCGTTTATTTTACCAGAGGATTCTGTCGAGGGGGAAGTTATGCCGACTAACTCTCCCCACGTGTCAGACCCTTTGACTCCCACTCCAGGGACTCACGCTCAAATGGCGCCAAGTATATCAATGGCGCCCATAGCGTTTATTTTACAAGACATGGCAAAGGTTGTGTATAATACACTGGCAGCAGTATTAGTCAGACTACCTGAAATTAAAGGAAAGCAAAACAGCTCTGGGGGTAGATACAGAGCATACAGACGCTTTAAGAACCATGTCTGATACTACCTCACAATATGCTTAGTCTGTGGGTGATATTTGTGACTCAGGGAAGATGATTTAACCTGATTCTGATATTTCTACATTTAAAATTTATGCTTGAGAACCTCCACTTGTTGCTCAGGGAGGCTTTAGCTGCTCTGAATGAATGTGTACAATCGCAGTGCCAGAGAAATTGTGTAGACTGGATAAATAATATGCAGTGCCGGTGTGTACTTATGTTTTTCCAATACCTAAAGAGGTTTACTAAAATTTTTCATAAGGAATGGGATAGACCAGGTGTGCCGTTCTCTTCCCCTCCTATTTTTTAGAAGAATGTTTTCTAATAGTTGCCACCACACGGGACTTATGGCAGACAGTTCCTAAGGTGGAGAGAAGAGTTTCTACTCTAGCAAAGCGTACCACTACCTCTGGCGAGGACTGTTGTGCTTTTTTAGATCCAATGGATAAAAAATGTTTATTCAACAAGGTTTTATCCTGCAGCCCCTTGCACGCATTGCTCCTGTCACTGCTGCTGCGGCGTTCTGGTTTGAGTCTCTTGATGAGGCTTTACAGGCTCCATTGGATGAATATATTTGACAAGCTTAGAGCACTTAAGCTAGCCAATTCCTTTGTTTTCTGATGCCTTTGTTCCTTTGACTAGACTAACGGCTAAGAATTCTGTTTTTTACTATACTGGCGCGCAGAGCGCTATGGCTTATATCATGGTCAGCTGTCGTGACTTTAATAAATAAGCTACTTAACTTCCCTTCAAGGGGCAGACCCTATTCAGGCCTAGTTTGAAGGAGATTATTACTTATATCACTGGAGGCAAAGATCATGCCCTTCCTCAGGACAGGTCCAAATCAAGGGACAAAAAAGGCCTAATTTTTGTGCCTTTCGAAAATTCAAGGCAGGTGTGGCATCAACTTCCTCTAAGGCAAAATAAGAGGGAACTTTTGCTCAGTCCAAGGCGGTCTGGAGACAACCGGACCTGGAACAAAGATAAGCAGGTCAAGGAGCCTGCTGCTGCCTCTAAAACAGCATGAGGAACAGACCCCTATCTGGTAACGGATCCTATAGGGGGCAGACTTCATTCTTTGCCCAGGCGTGGGCAAGAGATGCCCAGGATCCCTGGGCATTGGAAATTATACCCCAGAGATATCTTCTGGATTTCAAAGCTTTCCCCCCCAAAAAAGGGGAGTTTTTGCCTTTCACATTTATCTGCAAACCAGATAAAGAAAGAGACATTCTTGCATTGTGTACGTGACCCATTCAGTTCCAATAGAGGAACAGGGACACAGTTTTCCTCAAATCGGTTTGTGGTTCCCAAGGAAAGGAAACCTTCAGACCTATTTTGGATCTAAAAGATCTTAAACAAATTCTTTAGAATTCTATCATTTAAGATGGAAACTATTCGTACCATCTTAACTATGATCCAGGAGAGTCAATAGAGGACTACAATGGATTTGAAGGATGCTTATCCTCACATTACGATGCATAAAGATCACCATCGGTTTTTCAGGTTTGCCTTTCTAGACAGGCATTACCAGTTTGTAGCTCTTTCCTTTGGGTTAACTACAGCCCCTAGAATCTTTATGGAGGTTCTGGGGTCACTTTGGCGGTCCTTAGGCCGCGGGGCATAGAAGTGGCCCCTTATTTAGACGACATCCTGATACAGGCGTCAAACATCCAAGTTGCCAAGTCTCATACGGAAGTAGTACTGGCATTTCTGAGATCGCATGGGTGGAAAGTGAACAAGGAAAGAGTTCTCTATCCCCAATATCAAGGGTTTCCCTCCTAGGGATTCTGATAGATTTTGTAGAAATTAAAATTTACCTGACGGAGTCCAGGTTGTCAAAGTTTCTAAATTTCTGCCGTGTTCTTCATTCCATCCGCGCCCTTTGGTGGCTCAGTACATGAATGTAATCGGCTTAATGGTAGCGGCAAGGGACATAGTACCGTTTGCACGCCTACATTTCAGACCACTGCAACTATGCATGCTCAGCCAGAGGAACGGGGATTACACAGATTTGTTCTCCTGTTAAATCCGGACCAAGAAACCAGAGATTCTCTTCTCTGGTGACTATCTCGGGTACATCTGTCCAAGGGTATGACCTTCCGCAGGTCAGATGGGACAATTGTTACAACAGATGCCAGCCTTTTAGGTTGGGATACAGTCTGGAACTCCCTGAAGGCTCAGGGATAGTGGACTCAGGAGGAGACCCTCCTTCTAATGAATATTCTGGAACTGGGAGCGATATTCCATGCTCTTCAGACTTGGCCTCAGTTAGCAACTCTGAGGTACATCATATTTCAGTCGGACAATATCACGACTGTGGTTTACATCAACCATCAAGGGGGAACAGAAGTTCCCTAGCAATGTTAGAAGTCTTAAAATAATTCACTGGACAGAGACTCACTCTTGTCTAAAAGCTATCCCTATCCCAGGTGTTGAGAACTGGGAGGCAGATTTTCTAAGTCGTCAGACTTTTCATCCAGGGGAGTGGGAATTCCCTCCGGAGGGGTTTGCACAAGATCAAGCAGGAGAGTGCTTTGGTGCTTTTGACAGCGCCTGCGTGGCCACGCAGGACCTGGTATGCAGATCTGGTGGACATGTCATCCTTTCCACCACGGTCTCTGCTTCTGAGACAGGACCCTCTACCTCAGGGTCTTTTCAACCATCTAAATATAACTAATCTGAGATGGACTGCCTGGAGACAGAACGCTTGATGTTATCAAAGCATGGCTTCTCCGAGTCAGTAATTGATACCTTAATACAGGCATAAAAGCCTGTCTCTAGGAAAATTTAACATAAGATATGGTGTAAATATCTTATTGTTATGAATCCAAGGGTTACTCATGGAGTAAAGTCTGGATTCCCAGGATATTATCTTTTCTCCAAGATGATTTTGAGAAAAGGGTTGTCAGCTAGTTCTTTAAAAGGACAGATTTCTACTCTGTCTATTCTTTTGCACAAGCGTCTGGCAGGTATTCTAGACGTTCAGGCATTTGGTCAGGCTTTGGTTAGAACCAAGCCTGTGGTTAAAAATGTTGCTCCGCCATGGAGCTTAAAGCTGGTTCTTAAGGTTCTTCAAGGAGTTCCATTTGAACCTTTTCATTCCATAGATATCAAACTTCTATCTTGGAAAGTTCCTTTTTGGTAGCTATTTCCTCGGCTCATAGAGTCTCCGAGTTATCTGCGTTGCAATGTGATTCTCCTTATCTGGTTCTCCGTACGGATAAGGTAGTCCTGTGTACCAACCTGGGTTTTTACCTAAGGTGGTATCTAACAAGAATATCACTCAAGAGATTGTTGTTCCATTCTATTACACAATTTGGACGTGGTTCGTGTTTTAAAGTTTTACTTACAAGCTACTACAGATTTTCATCAAACATTCACCTTGTTTGTTGTCTATTCTGGACAGAGGAGAGGTCAAAGGACTTCAGCAACCTCTCTGTCTTTTTGGTTAAAAAGCATAATTAATTTAGCTTATGAGACTGCTGGACAGCAGCCTCCTGAAGGGATTACAGCTCATTCTACTAGAGCTGTGGTTTTCACTTGGGCCTTTTTTTTTTAAATGTGGCTTCTGTTGAACAGATTACAAGACGGAGTCTTGGTCTGCGTTTCATACTTTTTCAAATTTAACAAATTTGATACCTTGCTTCTTCGGAGGCTATTTTTGGGAGAAAGGGTTTTTTACAGGCAGTGGTAACTTCCGTTTAAGTACCTGCCTTGTCCCTCCCATCATCCGTGTACTTTAGCTTTGGTATTGGTATCCCATAAGTAATGGATGATCCGTGGACTGGATACACTTAACAAGAGAAAACATAATTTATGCTTACCTGATAAATTTATTTCTCTTGTAGTGTATCCAGTCCACGGCCCGCCCTGTTACTTTAAGGCAGGTAATTTTTCCATTAAACTACAGTCACCACTGCACCCTATGGTTTTCCTTTCTCTGCATGTTTTCGGTCGAATGACTGGTAATGGCAGTTAGGGGAGGAGCTATATAGCAGCTTTGCTGTGGGTGGACTCTTGCAACTTCCTGTTGGGAAGGAGAATATATCCCATAAGTAATGGATGATCCGTGGACTGGATACACTACAAGAGAAATAAATTTATCAGGTAAGCATAAATTATGTTTTTTCCCTGCTTATTTTTGTTTGAATGGTTCAAATATTTGTTTTGTATGATGTTTAAAATACTAATTTTATTGTGCACTTTTCATAAGAAAATGCAGTATTCGCCCCTTAGCGAGACACCCTGTTTTCAGGTAAAAAGTGGCTTTAGATCATTCCACCAGGGAAATAGAAGGACTGGCGAGCATTCTTTAATAATCTTGCCAGCCCAGAGAGCTTTCAATCATCAACCCCTTAGTGTTCTTTGTTGAAAACTAAACCTAGGTAGGCTCATATGCTAATTTCTAACCCCTTAAAGGCACTGTCTTAGTGTATTTTGACAGGTTTTTTTACAATTAGACAGCGCTAGTTCATGTTTGTCAAATAGATACACATTGTGCAAATAAAAGTCTGTAAAAAGAACTGAAATAAGTCTGCAGAAGCTTAAAGGTACATGATACCCAAATGCTGACACACTTGAAAGTGATGCAGCATAGCTGTAAAAAGCTAACTTGAAAATATTCCCTGAACAGATATTTTACCTCAAAATGTCCTAAGTATTCATACCCCATTGTAAAGGACTTAAAGCAGCCAATCAGTATGCCTGTCCCAGTCTGGTAGACTGTCTCTCTAATAATAAAAATGACATTTTTTACTATGTTAAAAACATATCAATGGAAAATATGCATAACAAACATTGGGATTTGCGATTTATGTCTAAGGCAGTGTCTGGTTAGCGCACATGTAGAACTGCTAACTTCAATGAACGTTAATAAACTATTAAATATAAAATATAAAAAAATATTTATAATTAAAAAATATATATCTACCTACTGTAAAAATATATATACAGTGGGTATATTCTATGGAGAATTTAGATTTTTTTTACAGTATGTAAAATATTTGAATTTTTTTTTATATTTATCCTATAATATAAAAGGCCAAGTGTGTTTGTCCGAAGCTGCCATGCGCAGTAGAGACAGTGCGAGGACAAACACACCTGGCCTTAGAGTCTACCTGATCTGCTGACAACGGTGAGCGGGAGTGGGTATGACTGGGCATGGCGGGGGTGGGACCAGGCAGGACGAGGCGGGGTCGGCGTGGTCGCACATGTGTGAGAGAGACAGATCAAAAGAGAGGGAGGAGAAAGAGAGGTAGAGAGAGCAAAATAGAGGGGAAAGAGCAAAAGATAGGGGAAAGAGCAAAAGAGAGGGGAGAGAGAGCAAAAGAGAGGGGGGAGAGAGCAAAATAGAAGGGAAAGAGCAAAAGAGAGGGAAGAGAGAGCAAAAGAGAGGGGGAGAGAAAGATAGCAAAAGAGGGGGAGAGAGAGAGGGGAAAAGAGAGGGGGGAGAGAGTGCACAATAGAGGGGGAGAGAGAGAGAGGGAAAGAGGGGGGAAAGAGCAAAAGAGAGGAAAGAGAGGGGGAGAGAGAGAGAGAGAGCAAAAGAGGGGTAGAGAGAAAGGGAAAAGAGAGGGTGAGAGAGCAAAAAGAGAGGGGGAGAGAGAGAGCAAAAGAGAGAGAGAGCAAAAGAGGGGTAGAGAGAGCAAAAAAGTGGAGGGGGGAGAGAGAGAGAGGGGGGGAGAGAGAGAGAGGGGGGAAGCAAAAGAGAGGTGGAAAAGAGATAGGGGAGAGAGAGAGAGCAAAAGAGAAAGGGGAGAGAGAGCAAAAGAGAGGGGGAGAGAGAGAGAAGAAAAGAGAGGGGGAGAGACTAAAAGAGAGGGGGAGAGAGAGAGCAAAATAGGGGGAAATAGAGTGCAAAAGAGAGGAGGGAGAGAGCGCGCAAAAGAGAGGGGGAGAGAGAGCGAGCAAAAAAAGAGAGGGGGGAGAGAAAGCAAAAGAGAGTCGTATAAAAACACAGTAGTTAAAGAGCAATGTAGTTACCAGAAACAATGGTACTAGCAGAGGATGACATCATCTGACACGTTTCATGCCTTACTGGCGCTTTGTCAAATATATGTATAGAGGAGAGCGGTGTCTACTTATACTCAAAGGCATTAAAATTAAAGTCCGCCTCTAAACTACATATTGGTCACCTGTAGTTACATGTCACAGTGTTGGTTATACATAATGTATATTGTTATCAGTTTGTATATTCCAAGAAGTACAAGTAAGTTTACTAAAAATTTAACAAAATGTATTAAAGTAACAGATTGAATGGTTTGAGAACGTAACTATAATTATGTTATCGTAAATAAGCCAACAAAGTTGTCGTTTTAATGGGGAACTTTAACTATATCATGTCCGAATGTAAACATTTTAGTATATTAAATAACAGACATATTAGTTCCTGTACAGGTGCACACGGTGCTATAACAGTTTTGTAAATGGACGTTCCTTTTTGTTCATTATAAACTAACAAAAAATGGCACAGTCATCAGCACTGAAATATATATTTAACAGAAACATGACATACCAGGAGTGTAGGGAGGAGTTAACACTGGATCAAATACAAACTAGTGAACTACGCTATTTGTTTCTTACAATGGAGAATCTCAGAGTTAAGGAATTACAACTCTGGTATGAAATGATTCATTTGGATAAATATATAAAGTCAGAGGAAAATGGAAGATATTATTAATAATGTCTCTGTAACTCCACTAGGCAACCAAACTGAACCAAAAAACCTAGAGAAATTGGTAATAGATAGATTATGGAGACAATAAAGAAAGCGTGGTTGCGCCTGTGACTATTAACCTTTAAATGGGAAAATAGAAAAGTCTAAAAGTGGATTATACAGTTCTAAAATATATTCAAAACATAATATGTAATAATATGAATAAATGTATTTTAAAACTTCATAAATGACTATACAAAGATATGGTTAAATCAATATAATTTTATTCAATAAAATATCCCTCAATTATATTAAAATATAAATAAATGCATAAATAAATGAATCATTTAAAGACTGGCCAGTCTAACAAAAACTAAATATTCAAATCTATCTAATTTTTTAAAAAAATTCAAAATAAATCTTATTTCTAAATATATCTTATTTTTTAAAAAATGAGTCAGTATATTGCATCAGTAACCAACAGGGAACCATTCGAGCAATATCCAACACTAATTCAAAAATAAATATATTTATAAATTCATAAATAATGGATAAATATTATTCTCAAATTGATACAATTAAAAATTAATACACTTTAAAAATATATAAAACAATCCTTGAAAGGGCAGGCTATCTTATGTGATTACTATTTTTAACAGATATGGGTATCTAAAACACTTTTGGTGCAATTAAATTAGTGATGAATAAATGGATCCATATGACTTTGAAAATAGGGGAAGGCAAAGAATTTTTCCAATCATTAAGTTTCTTCAATGTGTTAACTCTCACAAATATTCTTCAGCAGATACCGGTAAGTGCTACTTTAAAGTGCATTTTATCAAAACAGAGTCAGTGTAATTTATTGTCTTAACGGAGTCTTACTTATTTTGTTTTGTTTATGGAGAAAACAAACAATCCTGGATTCACATGGGCTCCAATGTGTCCTCTGTATCTTTGTCTGTACAAGCGTATTTCTCACGCCTGACAGAAGTGAGCTCAAGCTACAACCAGGTTGGTCCTTCACAATCTTCAGTCACCTGTTAAAACAGTGACTCTAGTATTAGGACAGATGGTTTCCCCAGGCTCCGTCGTCAAGTTGGATTGGAAAAGCAGAGTTCTAAACGCTACGCGTTTCAGCTGCTACTGCAGCCTTTTTCAAGCGATATGAAGTGCCTTCTCTCTTTGCTTTAATTTATTCAAAGTCAAAACCTCTCTGATTGGATAGTTCACTAATTATTTGATTATTCACCCCGTAGTGCTTTTTCCTACTACCAGTCACTCTGTATTTGCCAATGTCTGAAAGATCCTTCACTATATATCAAAATTTTTACAATATCCAAGGAAACTGCATACTTTTAAAAGTAAAACTTTCTAAAGAGTTGATCATTATCAATTGCTGAATAGTATCACATTTAAGTCCGTTTTTACTAGGGGAACAAACATATATTTTGTCCTGCCTATGAAACAAAACACTCTATGAAATTTCTAAGGTATATATTCATAAACCTTAATTCTTAAAACTATACAAATGTCAAGAAAAAGAAAAGAACTAAGAAAGAGAAAACAACGGAATAAGGAAAAAAGAAAAATATAAAAAAAATCATATAGCAGGTTACAGAGAGGGTTTGAACTCGTGGCCTATATGGTTGATGGGAGAACATCTTAACCACTAGGCTATAGTTAAGGCTATTTGGGATTTTAGTAGTTTTTCCCTTTAAACTCTATTTTATATTCATAGTGTAATTTTATATTCGTTTGTCCTACTGGATAAAAATCTTATTATAACTTCCAGGTAGAATTTGAACCCATAGCCTTTCGGTTCAAGAGAAACTGTCCTAACCTCTAGACTATAGTGGTAATTACTGTAGTTATCGTTGATTTTATAGTAGTTAGAGTTGATTTTATAAATAGATTTATCATTGCAGTTATTTACCTCGTTTTCCTACTTCCGGTCACTCTGTATTTGCCAATGTCTAAAAGAACCTTTACTATATATCAAAAATTTTTACAATATCCAAGGAAACTGCACACTTTTAAAAATAAAACTTTCTTAAGAGTTGATCATTATCAATTACAGAATAGTATCATATTTAAGTTCTAAACAGCTGTAACTATAGCCAAGTGGTTAAGAAGTTCTCCCATTAACAAAATAGGCCACAAGTTCAAACCCTCCTGTAACCTGCTATATGGTTTTTTCTATATTATTCTTCTCTCTTTTTTCCTTATTCCGTTTTTTTCTCTTTATCAATTTTTTTCTTTTTTCTCCTGACATTTGTATAGATTTAAGATTTAAGGTCTATGAACATATACTTTAGACATTTCATAGAGTGTTATGTTTCATAGACAGGAAAAAATATGTTTGTTCCCCTAGTAAAAACGGACTTAAATATGATACTATTCTGTAATTGATAATGATCAACTCTTTAGAAAGTTTTATTTTTAAAAGTGTACAGTTTCCTTGGATATTGTAAAACATTTTGATATATAGTGAAGGTTCTTTTAGACATTGGCAAATACAGAGTGACCGGAAGTAGGAAAACGGGGTAAATAACTGCAACGATAAGTCTATGTATAAAATAAACTCTAACTACAGTAATTACCACTATAGTCTAGTGGTTAGGACAGTTTCCCTTGAACCAAAAGGTTATGGGTTCAAATCCTACCTGGAAGTTATAATAAGATTTTTATCCAGTAGGACAAACGAATATAAAATTACATTATGAATATAAAATAGAGTTTAAAGGGAAAAACTACTCAAGCTACAAATAGTCTTAACTATAGCCTAGTGGTTAAGACGTTCTCCCATCAACCATATAGGCCACGAGTTCAAACCCTCCCTGTAACCTGCTATATGATTTTTTTTATATTTTTCTTTTTTCCTTATTCCGTTTTTTTCTCTTTCTTAGTTCTTTTCTTTTTCTTGACATTTGTATAGATTTAAGAATTAAGGTTTATGAATATATACCTTAGAAATTTCATAGAGTGTTTTGTTTCATAGGCAGGACAAAATATATGTTTGTTCCCCTAGTAAAAACGGACTTAAATGTGATACTATTCAGCAATTGATAATGATCAACTCTTTAGAAAGTTTTACTTTTAAAAGTATGCAGTTTCCTTGGATATTGTAAAAATTTTGATATATAGTGAAGGATCTTTCAGACATTGGCAAATACAGAGTGTCTGGTAGTAGGAAAAAGCACTACGGGGTGAATAATCAAATAATTAGTGAACTATCCAATCAGAGAGGTTTTGACTTTGAATAAATTAAAGCAAAGAGAGAAGGCACTTCATATCGCTTGAAAAAGGCTGCAGTAGCAGCTGAAACGCGTAGCGTTTAGAACTCTGCTTTTCCAATTCAACTTGACGACGGAGCCTGGGGAAACCATCTGTCCTAATACTAGAGTCACTGTTTTAACAGGTGACTGAAGATTGTGAAGGACCAACCTGGTTGTAGCTTGAGCTCACTTCTGTCAGGCGTGAGAAATATGCTTGTACAGACAAAGATACAGAGGACACATTGGAGCCTATGTGAATCCAGGATTGTTTGTTTTCTCCATAAACAAAACAAAATAAGTAAGACTCCGTTAAGACAATAAATTACACTGACTCTGTTTTGATAAAATGCACTTTAAAGTAGCACTTACCGGTATCTGCTGAAGAATATTTGTGAGAGTTAACACATTGAAGAAACTTAATGATTGGAAAAATTCTTTGCCTTCCCCTATTTTCAAAGTCATATGGATCCATTTATTCATCACTAATTTAATTGCACCAAAAGTGTTTTAGATACCCATATCTGTTAAAAATAGTAATCACATAAGATAGCCTGCCCTTTCAAGGATTGTTTTATATATTTTTAAAGTGTATTAATTTTTAATTGTATCAATTTGAGAATAATATTTATCCATTATTTATGAATTTATAATTATATTTATTTTTGAATTAGTGTTGGATATTGCTCGAATGGTTCCCTGTTGGTTACTGATGCAATATACTGACTCTTTTAAAAAAAAATAAGATATATTTAGAAATAAGATTTATTTTGAATTTTTTTTAAAAATTAGATAGATTTGAATATTTAGTTTTTGTTAGACTGGCCAGTCTTTAAATGATTCATTTATTTATGCATTTATTTATATTTTATAATAATTGAGGGATATTTTATTGAATAAAATTATATTGATTTAACCATATCTTTGTATAGTCATTTATGAAGTTTTAAAATACATTTATTCATATTATTACATATTATGGTTTGAATATATTTTAGAACTGTATAATCCACTTTTAGACTTTTCTATTTTCCCATTTAAAGGTTAATAGTCACAGGCGCAACCACGCTTTCTTCATTGTCTCCAAAATATATAAAGTCAGCCATTATACCATGTGGCCTGAGACTCAGGAAATGTCCTAATGTGGATAAAGAAGAAGAAAAAGAGTTTTTGGATGACTGGAACAAAACTCTAAGTGAGTGTTCACTAAAACTTATGAATATGTTGAAAATTAATAAAACCAACGAGAGAGACAAAATGCTCAATGATATTAGAGAGCTACAGAAGAAGTTGCAACCATTACAGAATCATACCAAATACAGTGGTTTTAATACAGAGCTCAAGGAGCATCTTGATTATGTGCAACAAAACCTAGTCTCTAGAAAGGACAACAAGATGCTAAGAGACAAACTGGACTACTCGTTAAATATGGTATATAATTGGAATGCAGCACCATCTAGACCCACTGAGAAACAAAAGCAAAATAAAAATAACAAAAATAAAAATAACAAACAACAACAAAAGAAGAAAAAACAAACTGTGGATAACAGGAGGGTTAGTTTCTTGGACTCAAACTTCTCATTAAGGAGAGAAGCTACTTCAACCTCAAAAGAAGGGTCACCTGAAAATTCGGAAGCATCAGAGGAAGATCCACAAGAAGACAAACATCAAGATATGGAAGCCAGATGGAAAACCAGCAGTGGAGATAATACAAAGTCATCCTATAAGAACAAGAAAGATGATGATGCATCACAGCCATCAAAAAAGTGGAAAAAGCCACAACAAGTCGTCAAAAAGAAGATGTCAACAAGATATGGAGAGTAATCAATTTATCTTCCCACTCTTTTACTCAGGCTGAACATCAGGTCCTCAGTAAGGTATTGGGTTTTGCTACCTCCACAAACTTTGACCTATTTCGCACAATTACTGATGTGAATTACTTTGTAAGAAAGATAGTGTTGAAGCAACATTATACTAGTATCCAAGACATGGAAAACAAGAATAATAAAATTAAAAATGTAGATATAAATTCCATAACTACACCAGTAGTAAATACTCTAAAAGACTCTCCTATACACAATAATAGTGAGTGTGCAATTGAAGACTTTCAGACTGCTAATGTTCTGGAGATTCTGGGAGCCAAGTCAACTAGAGAAATTGAAAATGTACTTACTCACAAAAAATATAACACTACACTCAAACAGAAAAGCACTTTTTACCCTATTCAATCGAGGAATTGATATATTGATTTATTTAAAGAGAAAACACGTAGGGAACTAATAAGTTCCACGAGTCTCTTAAAGGGAAACCACCAGAAAATAAGAAACAGAATCTGACAAAAAATCTGAAATTAGCTGTAGGTAACCTTAAAAAAATGATAACATAGCCATTACTGCATCAGACAAAGGTGGTTCCATAGTTATCAAAAACAAGCAGGATTACTTTTCTGAAGTAACTAAACAACTCAATGATACTAACACTTATTCTAAACTGAGATCTAAACTGTTATCCAACCTTAATATATCAAAGAGATTTTAGTAAATTGTTGGATTGGGGTCTCTATTTGGTAATTTTAGGATAGACCCTAAGGTCCATAAGGATCCAGTCTCTCCCCAAAGTTGGTCAATTGTGTCAGATGTGGGTTCACTGGGAGAATGGGTAGACAACATCCTTCAGCCCTATGTACAGTCACTCCCAGGTTACCTTAAAGACACAACACACATGCTACAAATGCTTAAAGATAAATGTTGGAATGATGGTAACCTGTGGCTTACAGTGGACATATCGTCCCTATACTCATTTATTCTACATGAGTTGGGACTGAGAGCTGTAGAATATCACTTACTACTAAAAATTACTTTTTCACTAGAACTGATTAATTTTATATTAGAGGCACTAAGGTTTCTCCTAACACATCATTTTTTTATATTTATCTCTGAATTTTTCCGACAAACATGTGGCATGGCGATGGGGTCAAAATTTGCCCCCTCGTATGCCAATTTGTTTTTAGGTTGGTTCGAGGCAACATATATTTTTGGTCAGGAAAATATATACAGCGGGAACATTTACTTCTACGCCAGATACATAGACGATCTTCTATTTGCAGAGGAATTGGTCCAATTTCTCAATAATAATTAATTGAATTTAAAATTTACTTTTCAGCTGAAAAAACAACAAGTAAATTAGCTGGATATAACCCTAAGGGCAGGCAATGGTAAAATCTGCACAGAGCTATATAGGAAAGATATAGCAGGTAATACAATCTTAAGGGCAGATTCCTGCCACCCATACCATACTAAAAAAGGAATACCGAAGGGTCAGCTGATTAGAATAAGAAGGATATGTACTACTGATAAGGATTATTATGCACATTCACTTAAGCTAGTAAATAGACTGACACAAGAAGGTTAAGACAAAAAAACTTAAATATCACTTAGATCAGAATTATCAAAGTTTAAAAGAAATGATCTTCTACAAAAAAAGTCCTAATAAGGATAAAAAGAGGAAAGTAACTACACCAGATGTTCTTTAAAACACAAAGAAAACAGTATGGTTTTTGTCACCCAATACAGTATCCAATTTAATCAAATAAGAAATATTCGCCTAGATTTAGAGTTCTGCGTTAGCCGTCAAAACCAACGTTAAAAACCAACGTTAAGGGGTCCTAACGCTGGTTTTGGCTGCCCACTGGTATTTAGATAAAATTCAAGAAACTCCAGCCACCAATTTCTTTTAAAAGACCTTTATTCTTTAGTCATGGGTCCCATTGATATACAACGTTTCAAGCCAGCATTAGGCTCTTAGTCATGTACACTTTAGCTATACAGGTTTCTGTTACTTATACCTGCACCTGTTAATCACTCACCTGATGTTAATTAACCCATTCCATAAGGAACACAACCATTGCTGTTGCAACAGTGACATCTTGTGGATGAAAAATATAGTACACCACTTGTTTATATTCTGAATTTTTTAATGTTCCTTCATGGGATGGATGAACACCATCACATATTCTTAAAACCACATAAAACCTATATACAATTTAAAAAGAGGAGCATAAAATCCCAATATCTATAGAGCCACAGTAATGTGAATCAATGTACATAATACATTCTCATTATCATAAATTTCAAACAAAAAATTATCATACAGAAAAATTTAAAGAGATATATCTTTCCAAAAGCACCTGTTTTCTCAAAAAAAGATCTCAGATCTTATTTAACCATATTTGACCAGTTATTGCTATCCTTAAATATTAATATCTATACCATTAATATGTTTATTAGTTGACTTATCCATATACTACATAAATGATCCATATGCTACATAAATGATTAGAGGTCAACAAAACAGACTCCAATCAAAATCTTTATTTAGACCCCTAGGGGTCAGGCAGTCCAATTTGTGGATCCAGAACATCTCCCTCATTTTGAGGAGATGTTCCCTGTCACCACCCCTTCTTGGTTTCATTACCTGATCTATAATGAGGAATCTAAGTTGACTAATGTTATGACCTGCAGAGAGGAAGTGAGAGGACACAGGAGCCTCCATGTTTTTACATCTTATATTTGATTTATGTTCTGTTATCCTCTCCCTTACCTCTCTGCAGGTCTCGCCTACATAGATAAGTCCACATGGACACTTGATCATATAAATAGCAAAGGTGGTTCTGCATGTGAAATATTTGTTTATTGTAAATTTACGTCCACTAGTTGGATGATAGAAGTTTTTTTCCTTTTATCATGGAACTGCAATGACTGCAGTTCAAGCATGGATAACAACCATTATTTTTACTACCAATTGTTGTTTGGATATTTCTTTTAGCAGAACCTATGTCAGTGTGTACAATCAAATCCTTGATACTTTTATTTTTCTTATATGCTACCATGGGCACCTGTTTGAATTCTTCTACTTGTGGATTACATTCCCTTATTATATGCCAGTGTCTTTTCAAGACACCGGTTATTTTTTGGCTGAACCTATTATGTTGAGTGACAAATATTATGTTATTCTCTCCTTTCTTACCTAGATTTCCTTGTTTCTGATTTTGTTTAGGACCAGCTTCTACATTAGCCAATTGTTCCATTATCAAATTTCTAGGGTATTTTCTAGCAATGAATTTGTTCGCCATATCTCCTAACCTTTGTTTGCATTTATTGCTATCTGACACAATTCTCTTGACCCTAGTAAACTGGCTCTTAGGTATTGCTTTAAACACACTCTCTGGGTGGCAGCTGCCATATTGTAGCAAATTATTTTTATCAGTCTTTTTTATATATAGATCAGTTTCTAAAAAACCTTCTTCTTTATATACATAAGTGTCCAGGTATTCTATACCCACTTCACTCATATTCATACTAAATTTCAATCCTTGCACTGAGCAATTTAAATCCTCTACAAATGTTAATAGGCTCCCAACGTCGCCCCCCCACACGCCAAACACATCGTCAATAAATCTCCACCAGGAGACCCCATGAGTTTGAAAAAGTGAGTTAGAGTACACAAAGTGTTCCTCAAAGCTGTTCATAAATATGTTGGCGTATGTGGGGGCGACGTTGGAGCCCATTGCTGTCCCCTGTTTCTGAATGTAGTAAGTATCCATGAACAAAAAATAATTCTGATGTAATATTAAGGTTAATAGATCTGTCAAAAAACCAATTTCTGCAAGTGTATAGTTGCTATCAGTTTTTAAGATGTTCTCAACTGCTGCTATTCCACTTGTGTGCTTAATTGAAGTATACAAGCTGGAAACATCTAGTGTAAATAGTATACATTTCTCACCAACCTGGCCCAAATCTTTAAGTTTAGACAAAAAAATCATTTGTATCTCTTATGTATGAAGTGGTCTTCTGTATTAAGGGTTGTAAAACTTTATCCAAAAAAACTGAAATGTTTGAAAATACAGATCCTATTCCAGCCACAATAGGGCGCCCAGGTGGTTTAGTCATAGTTTTATGGATCTTAGGTAACACATAAATAACAGGTCTAATAGGATTTTTTTCTAACAGGGCATCTTTAAATTTTTCTGAAATGATCTCCCTCTTAACCGCTAGTTGTAATATATTTTCTATCTCCTTATTGATCTGGCCAGTAGGGTCCCTAGGTAATTTCTCATATACTTGGCTATCTGCTAACTGGCGTTCAATCTCTTGTATATAATCAGACCTATTAAGGATAACTACAGCCCCGCCCTTGTCTGCCTCCTTAATGATTATATCATTGTTGTTTTTTAGTGACTGAATTGCCAATTTGTCTTTCTTGTTCTTTTGTACCAACTTTCTTTTTGTTTCTTTCCTGAGCAAGTTTTTAATTTCTCTCTGAACCAAATTCATATAAGTTGTGACACTGTGAGTAGTTGAAGGTGTAAATTTACTTTTTTTGGTTATTCCAAAATCTTTAATGTTGTTAAATCTAATATTTTTATCAGTGGCCTTAGTGTGTGTCAAATTAGTGTCTTTCTGTAAAGAAAAATATATCTTTAATTTAAGTTTCCTAAAAAACCTGTGCAAATCTTGAAAAATTGTGAATTCATTTAAAGAATCATCTAAACAATACAATAATCCCTTATTTAATGCTAAGTGCTCCTCATCGCTGAGGACATAGTCAGACAGATTGTATACCAAACTATCAGTATCATAAGTGATATTATTGTGCACATTCGTGGATGCTAATTGCGGGTTAACCCCCTGTGAAAAAACGTGATTAGAATTATAGATAACATGTCCCAACATTTGATCGTTCAGAGAGTCACTATTAGAATAATTGACAATGTCAGTCTTTACCCCAACAGGGGATTTCTGTGTATGCCTGCATGAATCCTCAACACTGGAAGCAATACCATGGTTAGCTTTGGTGTCATGTTCTCTCACAACATTTTCAGACACAGTTCCTTCAACAATCCCCCTTGTTACATTTCTTACCAGCAGCCGGTCCGGGGTATCAGCCCATGTATCCTCACACTGTGTCGGTCTCTCAGTCGGTGTATCTTTAACCACTTCATACCTGACACTTGTGCTGGGCTGCTCTCCTATCCCCTCCGGTCTGTCTGCGTTCAGTAGCGGTAGCCGCCTCTCTGTGCGCCGCGCGTGCGGCGTGGTCGCTGACGTTGTGACGTCATCACTGGGCCCGCTCCGCTGTTTCCTGTGTTTCCTCCCGGCCCGGTGATATCGATATCCGAGTCCTCGGTTAAAAAACTTGCAGAGGACTCGGATCCACTCTGGACGTCTCCTTGGCTTGTGGTCTGTCTCACTGGTCTTCTCTGGCCTCGCATACCGCCACTTGAATTTTTGTTGAATCCTGTGTTCTGGCGCCATCTATAGACGGCTCCATGGCAGTAATCCTGCTCATCTCTTATGAACTTCTGTCGTTTTCGGCTTTCCAGTTGCTTCCTGTAGTCATTTACAGATTTCTCCACGTCCATGACCAGCTTTTTATATTCATCCAGGGGTAAGTTTTTTACAAGTTGTTCTTTCTGTAGATTGATTTTCTCCTTGTATGCATTTATTTCTTGCTGTGCGAACTCCACTGTCCAAGTGATGATGTCAAAGGAGCACTTGTTCAATATACTTTCGAATTTGTCAGTGTATTCCTTTCTATCAGCAAATAATGTTGGACATGTGGACATTCTTAACCCCCTGGGTATGCGCTGGACTTTATGGTACTCAGACAGGGTTATAGCATGTAGTTCAAGTACCATTTTTTTCTTGCTCTCTTTCTCCAAGAATCTCCCTGTGGTTTCTGAGGGAGTGATATTTAGAAAGTCTCTATTTCCCACTACTGTGGCATTAATATGCTGGGCAGTCTCCTCATCATACCCAAACACGGTGGGTCCCAATTGTGTATTAGTAATTGTATTAGAGGCCATACCTTCAGCCATATTGGTGTGCACGTTACTCCCAGGGCAGCATGCAGTAGAATCAAAAAAGTGGAAAACAGCACACCAATTACCTCTTCCAGTGGGGCACGGAGTAACAGACTTGCCAAGTCTCACCAATGTCCATAAAATTCAAGAAACTCCAGCCACCAATTTCTTTTAAAAGACCTTTATTCTTTAGTCATGGGTCCCATTGATATACAACGTTTCAAGCCAGCATTAGGCTCTTAGTCATGTACACTTTAGCTATGTACACTTTAGCTATACAGGTTTCTGTTACTTATACCTGCACCTGTTAATCACTCACCTGATGTTAATTAACCCATTCCATAAGGAACACAACCATTGCTGTTGCAACAGTGACATCTTGTGGAAGAAAAATATAGTACACCACTTGTTTATATTCTGAATTTTTTAATGTTCCTTCATGGGATGGATGAACACCATCACATATTCTGCCCTGGGAGTAACGTGCACACCAATATGGCTGAAGGTATGGCCTCTAATACAATTACTAATACACAATTGGGACCCACTGTGTTTGGGTATGATGAGGAGACTGCCCAGCATATTAATGCCACAGTAGTGGGAAATAGAGACTTTCTAAATATCACTCCCTCAGAAACCACAGGGAGATTCTTGGAGAAAGAGAGCAAGAATAAAATGGTACTTGAACTACATGCTATAACCCTGTCTGAGTACCATAAAGTCCAGCGCATACCCAGGGGGTTAAGAATGTCCACATGTCCAACATTATTTGCTGATAGAAAGGAATACACTGACAAATTCGAAAGTATATTGAATAAGTGCTCCTTTGACATCATCACTTGGACAGTGGAGTTCGCACAGCAAGAAATAAATGCATACAAGGAGAAAATCAATCTACAGAAAGAACAACTTGTAAAAAACTTACCCCTGGATGAATATAAAAAGCTGGTCATGGACGTGGAGAAATCTGTAAATGACTACAGGAAGCAACTGGAAAGCCGAAAACGACAGAAGTTCATAAGAGATGAGCAGGATTACTGCCATGGAGCCGTCTATAGATGGCGCCAGAACACAGGATTCAACAAAAATTCAAGTGGCGGTATGCGAGGCCAGAGAAGACCAGTGAGACAGACCACAAGCCAAGGAGACGTCCAGAGTGGATCCGAGTCCTCTGCAAGTTTTTTAACCGAGGACTCGGATATCGATATTACCGGGCCGGGAGGAAACACAGGAAACAGCGGAGCGGGCCCAGTGATGACGTCACAACGTCAGCGACCACGCCGCACGCGCGGCGCACAGAGAGGCGGCTACCGCTACTGAACGCAGACAGACCGGAGGGGATAGGAGAGCAGCCCAGCACAAGTGTCAGGTATGAAGTGGTTAAAGATACACCGACTGAGAGACCGACACAGTGTGAGGATACATGGGCTGATACCCCGGACCGGCTGCTGGTAAGAAATGTAACAAGGGGGATTGTTGAAGGAACTGTGTCTGAAAATGTTGTGAGAGAACATGACACCAAAGCTAACCATGGTATTGCTTCCAGTGTTGAGGATTCATGCAGGCATACACAGAAATCCCCTGTTGGGGTAAAGACTGACATTGTCAATTATTCTAATAGTGACTCTCTGAACGATCAAATGTTGGGACATGTTATCTATAATTCTAATCACGTTTTTTCACAGGGGGTTAACCCGCAATTAGCATCCACGAATGTGCACAATAATATCACTTATGATACTGATAGTTTGGTATACAATCTGTCTGACTATGTCCTCAGCGATGAGGAGCACTTAGCATTAAATAAGGGATTATCGTATTGTTTAGATGATTCTTTAAATGAATTCACAATTTTTCAAGATTTGCACAGGTTTTTTAGGAAACTTAAATTAAAGATATATTTTTCTTTACAGAAAGACACTAATTTGACACACACTAAGGCCACTGATAAAAATATTAGATTTAACAACATTAAAGATTTTGGAATAACCAAAAAAAGTAAATTTACACCTTCAACTACTCACAGTGTCACAACTTATATGAATTTGGTTCAGAGAGAAATTAAAAACTTGCTCAGGAAAGAAACAAAAAGAAAGTTGGTACAAAAGAACAAGAAAGACAAATTGGCAATTCAGTCACTAAAAAACAACAATGATATAATCATTAAGGAGGCAGACAAGGGCGGGGCTGTAGTTATACTTAATAGGTCTGATTATATACAAGAGATTGAACGCCAGTTAGCAGATAGCCAAGTATATGAGAAATTACCTAGGGACCCTACTGGCCAGATCAATAAGGAGATAGAAAATATATTACAACTAGCGGTTAAGAGGGAGATCATTTCAGAAAAATTTAAAGATGCCCTGTTAGAAAAAAATCCTATTAGACCTGTTATTTATGTGTTACCTAAGATCCATAAAACTATGACTAAACCACCTGGGCGCCCTATTGTGGCTGGAATAGGATCTGTATTTTCAAACATTTCAGTTTTTTTGGATAAAGTTTTACAACCCTTAATACAGAAGACCACTTCATACATAAGAGATACAAATGATTTTTTGTCTAAACTTAAAGATTTGGGCCAGGTTGGTGAGAAATGTATACTATTTACACTAGATGTTTCCAGCTTGTATACTTCAATTAAGCACACAAGTGGAATAGCAGCAGTTGAGAACATCTTAAAAACTGATAGCAACTATACACTTGCAGAAATTGGTTTTTTGACAGATCTATTAACCTTAATATTACATCAGAATTATTTTTTGTTCATGGATACTTACTACATTCAGAAACAGGGGACAGCAATGGGCTCCAACGTCGCCCCCACATACGCCAACATATTTATGAACAGCTTTGAGGAACACTTTGTGTACTCTAACTCACTTTTTCAAACTCATGGGGTCTCCTGGTGGAGATTTATTGACGATGTGTTTGGCGTGTGGGGGGGGCGACGTTGGGAGCCTATTAACATTTGTAGAGGATTTAAATTGCTCAGTGCAAGGATTGAAATTTAGTATGAATATGAGTGAAGTGGGTATAGAATACCTGGACACTTATGTATATAAAGAAGAAGGTTTTTTAGAAACTGATCTATATATAAAAAAGACTGATAAAAATAATTTGCTACAATATGGCAGCTGCCACCCAGAGAGTGTGTTTAAAGCAATACCTAAGAGCCAGTTTACTTGGGTCAAGAGAATTGTGTCAGATAGCAATAAATGCAAACAAAGGTTAGGGGATATGGCGAACAAATTCATTGCTAGAAAATACCCTAGAAATTTGATAATGGAACAATTGGCTAATGTAGAAGCTGGTCCTAAACAAAATCAGAAACAAGGAAATCTAGGTAAGAAAGGAGAGAATAACATAATATTTGTCACTCAACATAATAGGTTCAGCCAAAAAATAACCGGTGTCTTGAAAAGACACTGGCATATAATAAGGGAATGTAATCCACAAGTAGAAGAATTCAAACAGGTGCCCATGGTAGCATATAAGAAAAATAAAAGTATCAAGGATTTGATTGTACACACTGACATAGGTTCTGCTAAAAGAAATATCCAAACAACAATTGGTAGTAAAAATAATGGTTGTTATCCATGCTTGAACTGCAGTCATTGCAGTTCCATGATAAAAGGAAAAAACTTCTATCATCCAACTAGTGGACGTAAATTTACAATAAACAAATATTTCACATGCAGAACCACCTTTGCTATTTATATGATCAAGTGTCCATGTGGACTTATCTATGTAGGCGAGACCTGCAGAGAGGTAAGGGAGAGGATAACAGAACATAAATCAAATATAAGATGTAAAAACATGGAGGCTCCTGTGTCCTCTCACTTCCTCTCTGCAGGTCATAACATTAGTCAACTTAGATTCCTCATTATAGATCAGGTAATGAAACCAAGAAGGGGTGGTGACAGGGAACATCTCCTCAAAATGAGGGAGATGTTCTGGATCCACAAATTGGACTGCCTGACCCCTAGGGGTCTAAATAAAGATTTTGATTGGAGTCTGTTTTGTTGACCTCTAATCATTTATGTAGCATATGGATCATTTATGTAGTATATGGATAAGTCAACTAATAAACATATTAATGGTATAGATATTAATATTTAAGGATAGCAATAACTGGTCAAAT
Source organism: Bombina bombina (assembly GCF_027579735.1). Taxonomy (NCBI): domain Eukaryota; kingdom Metazoa; phylum Chordata; class Amphibia; order Anura; family Bombinatoridae; genus Bombina; species Bombina bombina. Next base: position 900,061,336 of record NC_069499.1, read on the forward strand.
ATGGTTAAATAAGATCTGAGATCTTTTTTTGAGAAAACAGGTGCTTTTGGAAAGATATATCTCTTTAAATTTTTCTGTATGATAATTTTTTGTTTGAAATTTATGATAATGAGAATGTATTATGTACATTGATTCACATTACTGTGGCTCTATAGATATTGGGATTTTATGCTCCTCTTTTTAAATTGTATATAGGTTTTATGTGGTTTTAAGAATATGTGATGGTGTTCATCCATCCCATGAAGGAACATTAAAAAATTCAGAATATAAACAAGTGGTGTACTATATTTTTCATCCACAAGATGTCACTGTTGCAACAGCAATGGTTGTGTTCCTTATGGAATGGGTTAATTAACATCAGGTGAGTGATTAACAGGTGCAGGTATAAGTAACAGAAACCTGTATAGCTAAAGTGTACATGACTAAGAGCCTAATGCTGGCTTGAAACGTTGTATATCAATGGGACCCATGACTAAAGAATAAAGGTCTTTTAAAAGAAATTGGTGGCTGGAGTTTCTTGAATTTTATGGACATTGGTGAGACTTGGCAAGTCTGTTACTCCGTGCCCCACTGGAAGAGGTAATTGGTGTGCTGTTTTCCACTTTTTTGATTCCACTGGTATTTAGAGTCAGTCAGGAAAGGGTCTAACTCTCACTTTCCAGCTGCGACTTTCCATACCGCAGATCCCCTTACGCCAATTGCGTATCCTATCTTTTCAATGGGATCTGCCTAATGCTGGTATTTAGAGTCTTGGCTGAAGTGAGCGTTAGAAATCTAACCACAAGACTCCAGCCGCAGAAAAAAGTCAGGAGTTAAGAGCTTTATGGGCTAATGCCGGTTCATAAAGCTCTTAACTACTGTGCTCTAAAGTACACTAACACCCATAAACTACCTATGTACCCCTAAACCAAGGTCCCCCCACATCGCCGCCACTCTAATAAAATGTTTTAACCCCTAATCTGCCGACCGCACACCGCCGCAACCTACATTATCCCTATGTACCCCTAATCTGCTGCCCCTAACACTGCAGACACCTACATAATATTTATTAACCCCTAATCTGCCCCCCAACGTCGCCGCTACCTTACCTATGCTTATTAACCCCTAATCTGCCGACCGGACCTCGCAGCTACTCTAATAAATGTATTAACCCCTAAAGCTAAGTCTAACCCTAACACTAACACCCCCCTAAGTTAAATATAATTTTTATCTAACAAAATAAAATAAATCTTATTAAATAAATTAATCCTATTTAAAGCTAAATACTTACCTGTAAAATAAACCCTAATATAGCTACAATATAACGAATAATTATATTGTAGCTATTTTAGAATTTATTTTTATTTTACAGGCAACTTTGTATTTATTTTAACTCGGTACAATAGCTATTAAATAGTTAATAACTATTTAATAGCTACCTAGTTAAAATAATTACAAAATTACCTGTAAAATAAATCCTAGCCTAAGTTACAATCAAACCTAACACTACACTATCGATAAATTAATTAACTTAACTACCTACAATTATCTACAATTAAATCAACTAAACTAAATTACAAAAAAAAAAACCCCCACTAAATTACAAAAAATAAAAAAAGATTACAAGAATTTTAAACTAATTACACCTACTCTAAGCCCCCTAAAAAAATAACAAAGCCCCCCAAAATAAAAAAATGCCCTACCCTATTCTAAAATAAAAAGTTAACAGCTAGTTTACCTTACTAGCCCTTAAAAGGGCCTTTTGCGGGGCATGCCCCAAAGAAAACAGCTCTTTTGCATTTAAAAAAACCATACAATACCCCCCCAACATTACAACCCACCACCCACATACCCCTAATCTAACCCAAACCCCCTCTTAAAAAACCTAACACTAAGCCCATGAAGATCTCCCTACCTTATCTTCACCACGCCGGGTATCACCAATCTGTCCAGAAGAGGGTCCGAAGTCTTCATCCTATCTGGCAAGAAGAGGTCCAGAAGAGGGTCCAAAGCCTTCATCCTATCCGGCAAGAAGAGGACATCCAGACCGGTAGACATGTTCATCCAGGCGGCGTCTTCTATCTTCATCCATCCGGCGCAGAGCAGGACCATCTTGAAGAAGCCAACGCGGATCCATCCTCTTCTTCCGGCGACTCCCGACGAATGAAGGTTCCTTTAAGTGACATCATCCAAGATGGTGTCCCTCGAATTTTGATTGGCTGATAGGATTCTATCAGCCAATCGGAATTAAGGTTGGAAAAATCTGATTGGCTGATTGAATCAGCCAATCAGATTCAAGTTCAATCCGATTGGCTGATTGGATCAGCCAATCAGATTGAGCTTGCATTCTATTGGCTGATCGGAACAGCCAATAGAATGCAAGCTCAATCTGATTGGCTGATTGGATCTGCCAATCGGATTGAACTTGAATCTGATTGGCTTATTCAATCAGCCAATCAGATTTTTCCACCTTAATTCTGATTGGCTGATAGAATCCTATCAGCCAATCGGAATTCGAGGGACGCCATCTTGGATGACGTCATTTAAAGGAACCTTCATTCGGACTTAGGACGTCATTAGAAGAGGATGGATCCGCGTTGGCTGCTTCAAGATGGTCCCGCTCCGCGCCAGATGGAAGAAGATAGAAGATGCCGCTTGGATGAAAATGTTTGCCGGTCTAGATCTCCTCTTCTTGCCGGATAGGATGAAGACTTCAGAGCCTCTTCTGGACCTCTTCTTGCCGGATAGGATGAAGACTTCGGACCCTCTTCTGGACGGATCGGTGATACCCGGCGTGGTGAAGACAAGGTAGGAAGATCTTCAGGGGCTTAGTGTTAGGTTTTTTAAGGGGGGTTTGGGTTAGATTAGGGGTATGTGGGTCGTGGGTTGTAATGTTGGGGGGGTATTGTATGTTTATTTAAATGCAAAAGAGCTGTTTTCTTTGGGGCATGCCCCGCAAAAGGCCCTTTTAAGGGCTGGTAAGATAAAAGAGCTGTTAAATTTTTATTTTAGAATAGGGTAGGGCATTTTTTTTATTTTAGGGGGCTTTGTTATTTTTTTAGGGGGCTTAGAGTAGGTGTAATTAGTTTAAAATTCTTGTAATCTTTTTTTATTTTTGTAATTTAGTGTTTGTTTGTTTTTTGTAATTTAGTGGTTTTTTTTGTAATTTAGTTTAGTTGATTTAATTGTAGATAATTGTAGGTAGTTGTGTAGTGTTAGGTTTAATTGTAACTTAGGTTAGGATTTTACAGGTAATTTTGTAATTATTTTAACTAGGTAGCTATTAAATAGTTATTAACTATTTAATAGCTATTGTACCTAGTTAAAATAAATACAAATTTGCCAATAAAATAAATATTAATCCTAAAATAGCTACAATATAATTATTATTTATATTGTAGCTATATTAGGGTTTATTTTACAGGTAAGTATTTAGCTTTAAATAGGATTAATGTATTTAATAAGAATTATTTTATTTTGTTAGAATAAAATTATATTTAACTTAGGGGGGTGTTAGGGTTAGGGTTAGACTTAACTTTAGGGGTTAATACATTTATTAGAGTAGCGGTGAGGTCCGGTCGGCAGATTAGGGGTTAATCATTGTGGGTAGGTGGCGGCAACGTTGGGGGCGTCAGATTCGGGGTTAATAAATATAACATAGCGGCAGCAGATTAGGGGTACATAGGGATAACGTAGGTTGCGGCGGTGTACGGAGAGGCAGATTAGGGGTTAAAAATAATATGCAGGGGTCAGCGATAGCGGGGGCGGCAGATTAGGGGTTAAAAAGTGTAAGGCTAGGGGTGTTTAGACTCGGGGTTCATGTTAGGGTGTTAGGTGCAGACTTAGGAAGTGTTTCCCCATAGTAAACAATGGGGCTGCGTTAGGAGCTGAACGCTGCTTTTTTGCAGGTGTTAGGTTTTTTTTCAGCTCAAACTGCCCCATTGTTTCCTATGGGGGAATCGTGCACAAGCACGTTTTTGAAGGTGGCCGCGTCCGTAAGCAACGCTGGTATTGAGAGTTGAAGTGGCGGTAAATATGCCTGTACGCTCCCTTTTTGGAGCCTAACGCAGCCCTTCAGAGAACTCTAAATACCAGCGTTGTTTAAAAGGTGCGGGGGGGGGGGGAAAACACGTGTAGCTAACGCACCCCTTTGGCCGCAAAACTCTAAATCTAGGCGTATGTAATTGAGATTCACTTAGATAGTAGTTCAATTGAACTCTGGCTTTGTTTTTTTATCTGAGGATCTAGTCCTATCCACTTTATAACTAACAAATTATGTTTAGATTTCAATAATAGATAAGGCCTAGTTATATATCCTCTTATACAGTATGATTGATATATATATATATATATATATATATATACACATGTCTCTCAATGCGAATCTGCCCTCCGTGAGTCAACCACCTGTGGGTTCTGTGAAATAAACAAACTTCAGCAATAACAGCAACCAGACAAGATTTCTTCAAAAAACAGGGGTCAAATTTATTGACGTTTCGGGGAGTAAACCTCCCCTTCCTCAGAACATGTTATTGCTGAAGGTTATATATATATATTCGGACATGATATAGTTAAAGTTCCCCATTAAAACAACGACTTTGTTGGCTTATTTACGATAAAATAATTATAGTTACATTCGCAAACCATTCAATCTGTTACGTTTTGTTAAAGTTTAGTAAACTGACTTGCACTTCTTGGAATATACATTGTTGCAAGCTGCCAAACTGATAACAAGATACATGGTGTTTTTAACTAATTTTGTTCTGATTATGTATAACCAACACTGTGACAAGTAACTACAGGTGACCAATATGTAGTATAGAGGCAGACTTTAATTCTAATGCCTTTGAGTATAAGTAGACACCGCTCCCCTCTACACATATCTTTGACAAAGCCTGAATCAATCAGAGATAAGAGGATATGATGTCATGACCAATGAAAACAGCTGAATATCGGCTGTAAGGTGAGATTTTTTTCAAAGATTTTTTCAAAGATTTTCTAAACATTGAAAACGAACAAATGGTTACCAAGAAACTCTGACAATTTAAATGTAACAGTCTATTGTTCATGCTAAACACAGACACTTTAATTGGATCATGTATTAAATCCTCAACCTTTACTATGCAACAACATTTTTTTGCAAACAAGCCACGCCCCCATCCAGAAAAAAAGGCACAAAATATGACTACAAATTGTCATCACTAACAACTAGCTATCAGTCTTGAGAAAGGACTTGAGGAGGCCGAAACGCGTTGACCACAGCTGGTAAGCATTTTTTCATTTTAACACCCAATTTTGTACCATCTACACTATTGTTCTTTACCTTTTTAGGACATTGACAATATTATACCAAGTAAAAACAATAGGATCCTATACCCAGGCCCAAAGGTTCTCACCATCAGGAACAGGATTTCCAATTTACCCACTGGGAAAAACTTAGGGACCGTTGAGTGGGTTCTCACCACCAGGAATTGACGGGGACTCTCACTGCCTAGAAATAAGGTAGGTGTTTTACTGATTTCAATTTCACATATTATTTGTTCACACTAACTGAGTGCATCATTGGATTACAACTCTAAGACTTTGTTCTCTTTTTTTTCACATTTTTACTTATACTTATTTTTTCACCAATATTTTTTTCATTTATTTTTCTATCAAAGACCCTTTTTTCACATTCCAATTCACAGTCATTTGAGAATTTTTTCAACTGACTTTTTCACAATTGTGATCACTTTTTATATTTTTCAAATCACTTTTCCTACCTTAATTCTGATTGGCTAATAGAATCCTATCAGCCAATCGGAATTCGAGGGATGCCATCTTGGATTACGTCATTTAAAGGAATATTCATTCGTCGTTAGTCATCGGCCTAGAAGGATGTTCTGCGCCGGAGGTCTTTAAGATGGAGCCGTTCCTCGTCGGATGGATAAAGATAGAAGATGCCGCCTGGATGAAGCCTTCTCCCGTTTCGGATGTCCTCTTCTGCCTGGATAGGATGAAGACTTCTGCCGGTCTGGATGTCCTCTTCTGGCCCATCGGATGAAGACTTCTGGACGGATCGGATGACCACTGGTGCCCAGCTGGGTGAAGACGGCTCAAGGTAGGGTGATCTTCAATGGGGTAGTGTTAGTTTTTTTTAAGGGGGTATTGGGTGGGTTTTAGAGTAGGGGTGTGTGGGTGGTGGGTTTTAATGTTGGGGGGTATTGTATTCTTTTTTTTACAGGTAAAAGAGATGATTATTTTGGGGCAATGCCCCGCAAAAGGCCCTTTTAAGGGCCTTTTGTAATTTAGTGTAGGGTAGGGCTTTTTATTATTATTTTTTTATTTTATTAGGGGGCTTAGATTAGGTGTAATTAGTTTAAACTTCTTGTAATTTTTTTTATTTTCTGTAATTTAGTTGTTGTTTTTTTCATAATTTAGTGGTTTTTTTTTCGTAATTAAGTTTATTGAATTTAATTGTAATTAATTGTAAGTAGTTTAGGTAATTAATTTAATGATAGTGTAGTGTTAGATGTAATTGTAACTTAGGTTAGGATTTATTTTACAGGTAAATTTGTACTTATTTTAACTAGGTAGTTATTAAATAGTTAATAACTATTTAATAACTATTTTACCTAGTTAAAATAAATACAAAGTTGCCTGTAAAATAAAAATAAACCCTAAGCTAGCTACAATGTAACTATTAGTTATATTGTAGCTATCTTATGGTTTATTTTACAGGTAAGTATTTAGTTTTAAATAGGAATAATTTATTTAATTGTAGTTATTTTATTTAGATGTATTTAAATTATATTTAAATTAGGGGGGTGTTAGGGTTAGACTTAGACTTAGGTTTAGGGGTTAATAATTTTATTATAGTAGCGGCGACGTTAGGGTGGCAGATTAGGGGTTAATAAATGTGAGTAGGTGTCGGCGATGTTAGGGCAGGCAGATTAGGGGTTAATAAAAATTAACTAGTGTTTGCGAGGCTGGAGTGCGGCGGTTTAGGGGTTAATACATTTTTTAAAGTGACAGCGATGTTCGGTTGGCAGATTAGGGGTTAATAAATGTAGTTAGGTTGCGGCGACGTTGGGGGCAGCAGATTAGGGGTTAATAACTATAATGTAGGTGTCGGCGATGTTGGGGGCAGCAGATTAGGGGTTTATAACTATAATGTAGGTGGCATCGGTGTCCGGAGTGGAAGATTAGGGGTTAATAGTATAATGCAAGTGGCGACGATGTCAGGGGTGGCGGATTAGGGGTTAATAAGTGTAAGATTAGGGGTGTTTAGACTCAGGGTTCATGTTAGGCTGTTAGGTGTAGACATATTTTTTCATTCCACATAGGAAACAATGGGGCTGCGTTAAAAGCTGGACGCTGCTTTTTGGCAGGTGTTAGGTTTTTTCCAGCCAGCTCAGCCCCATTGTTTCTTATGGGGAAATTGTGCACGAGCACATTTAGCCAGCTTACCGCTACCGTAAGCAACGCTGGTATTACAGTGAGATGTGGAGCTAAATTTGCTCAACGCTCACTTTTCTGAGGCTAACGCAGCCATTCAGAAAACTTGTAATACCAGCGTTGTTTAAAGTGAGCGCTGGAAAAAAAAAGGCTCGTTAGCAACGAAAATCTTTACCGACAAAACTTGTAATCTAGCCGTTAGTTTGGTCATTTGACTTTCGCTCCGGGAGAGATGCCGAAGCAACCCCTGGTTAAAGCAAGTGTTTTCCGCTTCTTATATCTGTGCACTCATTTAATATATATACTTTTTTTTTTTTTTTAAATATTTTTTATTGAGGTTGTAAGAAATGATACATAACATTTTCATCTGAAAAAAAAATGACAACATAGTACTAAAAAGTACATTACATTCTTAGGATATAAACATAGCCATGAATTAGAAAGGTAACAGCTCTTAGCATAAATTCTGTGTCTTTGGGAGAAGATGAGTACAATAATCATGGAATATACAGCTATGTCCAGTGTTCATACCTCTTTTATGGAAATTTGCAACAAATAAATGGCACGTGTAATTGCCATTGCAAACCAAGTAAAACAGGAATATTAGAAGGAGAAAATGTTTGTACGTGAAATAATGGAACCTCGGTTTTATATTTTATATTTAGGAAATATGGTCCACACTTTACCATAGAGAGAATTTATGTAGTTATTCATTCTAGTAAAATTGAGGCAAGTGCGGGATAGTATTTGGTAGGTCGCTCTAGGACCAAATTAGTCAGGAAGGGGGAAAGGGAGTCCAGCGGGCCAGAGCCGCTCAAAGTGAAATAAGGGGGGGGGAATGAGGGGCGGAGCCATCTAAGATGCCAGAATAGTAATGTGGAGGGAGTAGGTAAAGGTCATGTTATATAGTTTCAGTGATGGACTTTATAAGGAGTGACTTACTGTTTAGGTGACTACTAGGGAGGAGGTACATAGAAGTAATTATATGGCTTAATGGGGTAGGAGAGCTAAAAAGGTGCTGTGTGCTATACAAAGTGGCTAGAATAAGTAAGTAAAGAGTAAGCAAATTGTGGGTAAAGATATCTGTCCCAAACTTCATGTGGTGACATATATAGTGAGGGATTCCTGGGATCATATATGTTGCGAGTCTCCCATATGGAAGTTGAATGTGATCTATAAGCTTGGCCGATGGTGGTAACTTGGTATTTTTAGGAGATCAATAATACAAAGAGATAGGATATTCCCTGCAAACAATAATAGTGTGAATAATAATATGGCAGACAACTTGAACTGAATATATATAATGGGTTCCATGACATTTGGTATTGGAAATTATAGTTCTAATATTTTGGTAAGGGGGAATATTTCTGTAGCAGGGACAAGTCTATATATCTACTGTAGGATAACTATCAAAATGTAATATCACGCCTTCATGACTTAAACTAAATTGTTAAAGAGAAACTGTGTGAAGCATATGAGGGAAAAGTAAAATAAGGTATAATCTCAATGACCATCATATAACAATTATCACACATAACATTGCATAACAGGTGGTAAGAAAAAAAATAGTTGCATATGTCCATACCACTGCTAGAAACTAATAGCATACATGGATATGATACAGAAGTATATATAAACTGAGAGATATGCACGTGTTAGTAGCTAGGTGGTACTTAAAATAGATTTATAGATATCTCATATCAAATATGCAATTTAGCAAAAGCTGGGATTTTCTCCTAGAAGGACATACGTAAATAGATCCAGTGTAAAGTCAGGGCACATAAAAGGCTGTTTGAAATATCCACGTTATGAGTAGGGAAAAACCTATAGGCAATGAACAGTAACTACAGATGTCATAATATATGAACATTATAAACCTGAAAGCAAAAGTAGCATGGTAAATGTCACAGAACAATAGCTTATGCAAAGCATGTCAAGAAGAGCATTTGGGGGTGGAATTATATATCCCAAAGCATAAAACAGCATTGGTAAGAAAACCTTATTCTAAAGTAATCCAGTTCTCTTAACTATGCTAGTCACAAGCGATGAGGGGTATGCAGGCTTTAAGACTTGACAGCTTCTCAAGCTTTCAAAGCTAGTAAAGAGAGGGGGGAGTATCTAGTCCTCATATGTAAACTTAATTTAAATAAATGACAGGTGACATATCTCTAGGAGTCCGGAGTTAACTTTTGAATTATTAATTAACAGTGGAGGGATATAGGGTACAGTATTTAACATAGGACTGTAATACATTATTATCTTGCTCGGATAGTTCAAGCACCTTCCAACATATGAGTTATATAAGATATATTTTCCTCTTATGAGGGGACCCAAATCTCCCCCCCCCCCAGAAGAGGACAAGGGGAGAGAGAGGAGACCCCTATCGAATAAGCTAAGCAATCTATAATTCAACAGTAAATAATGAACGGGACAATAACACAAAATCGAAAACAGAATTACAACATATTATATAATGTTAAACCAAGAGCTAAAGGAGAGTAAGGCTTGTACCCGTGTGTGAGCTCTTGGGTTTACCTGAGTGAGTCCTCTTGTTGGAGTGAGTCATATCAGCTAGTTCTGTGCAGCCAGAGCAAAGTTAGAGTTAGTTATGTACCCGTGTGTATTCTCTGGAGGTGTTTAGGGCTTCGCCAAAGTGAATATAGCACAGGTATTTTAAGGTGTAAATCAATGACTTGAGCAGTTCGATTATCCGTGTAGGTCTTCTTCTTCTCGGGGAGGTCCCTCACTTGGGGGGTGCCATTCTGGTGCTGAGGTGCTAAGTTCCTTGGAGTTGTTTTTCCGTCTGTCTCTAGACTCCCGGGTGGGGGTAAGTTTCAAGTTGTGTAGCACTTCCAAGCCCTGCTCGAGAGTTGGGATAACATAGGATTGTTCCTCATGTCTGAAGAAAATCTTGACCGGGAACCCCCACCTGTATTTTATATTGTAATGCCTCAAGGTTTGTGTCACCTGCTGAAGGGATCTTCTCTTTGCTAAGGTGTGAGGAGATAAGTCCGGAAAAATTTGTAAGTTGTGGTAAGGCTTATTGAGGGGTTTGTTAGCAAAAGATGCTCTGAGGATCTTCTCTTTCGTTGTGTAGTAATGAAGTCTCAGGATAACATCCCTTGGGGCGTCTGAAGGTGAGTTACGAGGACGTAATGCCCTGTGGGCTCTATCCATCAGAAGGTCTGAATCAGAAGTAGCACCCAAGATGTTCTCTGAATAGACCAAGCAAGTAGTTGTTCCGCGGGTGGTATTTCTTCTGCAATTCCCCTGATCCTCAGGTTGTTCCGGCGTGATCTGTCCTCGAGGTCTGCCAATTTATCCTCTAAGTCTGAGATTTGCTCTGCTAGGCTCTGAGAATTTGAATGATCTACAGCAAGTTCTTCATGTTTCTTTTCTAGTGTTTCCGTTCTTTCGCCCAGTGTGGAGATTTCCTGTTTCAATTCACTAACTGATTGGCGTAAGTCTTGCCTTATAGACGAGTAGTGAGTGTCCATTTTATCTGACAGGGTCTTGATAGTCTCGAAGAAGGTAGCCTGTGAGAGAGCTGTTCTGTCTTTAGATGGATTATCCCCTTTCAGGCGTCTGTGTAGAGAGAAGTTAGAGTCCCTTGAATCCTCTTCTGAGAGGTCTGGGTCAGACACATTTTTACTGTGGAAGTGGTCTGTTAAGGTTCTTTTGGGGATTTCTTGGTGCTTTGGTTTCCGCTTTCCAGATTGTGCCATGTTGAGTGGAGAGTTACCGCTTACAATCTGGGCGCAGAAAGAATTTCTGCACTAAGAATTAATCCTGGGGGGGCTCAAACTGGCACCTCACTTATGGTGGGCCTAGCCTTCATCATCTATTGAAGTTGTTTAGGTAGAAGAAGGGGTAACAGATGAAGTTGTATGGCAGCTGTGTCTCCTGAGCATTTATTTCCACCCTAGGGAGTTGCAATGGGTATTCTGAGGGAGTGGATATAGCCCCTTTGTAAGGCTAAACTCTTAGAAGTTTCCCCCCTCCAGGGATAGTGCCACCTCTGGGCGAGTACGGAAAAAGGAGAGTGGGTATGACCCACAGCCTGCAGTGGCTGTGGGAAAGGGAGGGAGGGGGGATGAAGTATAATTGGTAGCAAGTAATGTGGTAGACCGTTTAATGAGAACAAATTAACAGTCTTTTGCAAGGGCTCTCCGTGTATAGGAGAGATAGGGTTTCTCTTCCCAGAGACTCTGGGCCTTGAGGTGGGAGTGATGAAGCAGATCACCTCAGTTAGGGTAGCAAGGGAGGCAGGGATTAACTGCAGCTAGAGTCTCTAATATTTGGTGTCTCTGAACAGTGGAATGCCTTCAGAAATTTGAGGCTTAACTTTTTAGTTGTGGCTATGTAGTCTTTCTTTTGTTGAAAGCTGTATGTATGCTTTGACTAGGGTAGTACATGGTGTAAGAATACCTGATGGGTTGCTTAAGCCATGAGGAGATGCAGCCAAATAGAGCAGAGAAAAGTGCTGTTGTATAGACAGTGCTGGTAAGTAAAGTTCTCTGTATCTGCCTCTTGTGCACTTAATAAACAATCTTCCTCCCCTGCACTCCTCGTTTAGAGTACTATATAGATATTGATATCGGAAGCTCCCTTTAGTAGCCTGGTATGTCAGTGAGGTGACTTTCCTGCCCCCACTTTATCTCAGAAATAAGTAATTTGTTCTTGCGATCAGAAGGGCCTTTCCTTAACCGGTGTGAAAGTGCTTAAGAGAGAAAAAAAATGGCGTCTATTCGCGCCAAAAGTCTGTTACTTTTTTGATGACCTGTCCCCCATGCTAGGGCAAATCTAGTGCGGGCTCCGATCTAACCTCCCAACCACCAAAACCCAGGCTGAGGTATGTGGTGTGTGAGTTTGTACCTTACCTGCAAGTGTTAGGGTAGCAAGGGAGGCAGGGATTAACTGCAGCTAGAGTCTCTAATATTTGGTGTCTCTGAACAGTGGATTGCCTTCAGAAATTTGAGGCTTAACTTTTTAGTTGTGGCTATGTAGTCTTTCTTTTGTTGAAAGCTGTATGTATGCTTTGACTAGGGTAGTACATGGTGTAAGAATACCTGATGGGTTGCTTAAGCCATGAGGAGATGCAGCCAAAAAGAGCAGAAACAAAGTGCTGTTGTATAGACAGTGCTGGTAAGTAAAGTTCTCTGTATCTGCCTCTTGCGCACTTAATAAACAATCTTCCTCCCCTGCACTCCTCGTTTAGAGTACTTTATAGATATTGATATCGGAAGCTCCCTTTAGTAGCCTGGTATGTCAGTGAGGTGACTTTCCTGCCCCCACTTTATCTCAGAAATAAGTAATTTGTTCTTGCGATCAGAAGGGCCTTTCCTTAACCAGTGTGAAAGTGCTTAAGAGAGAAAAAAAAAATGGCGTGTATTCGTGCCAAAAGTCTGTTACTTTTTTGATGACCTGTCCCCCATGCTAGGGCCAATCTAGTGCGGGCTCCGATCTAACCTCCCAACCACCAAAACCCAGGCTGAGGTATGTGGTGTGTGAGTTTGTACCTTACCCGCAAGTGTGGTGGGCAGTGATGCGAGAGCTCCTCTCTTCAGCGTGTGTCGCAGAGTGCCGGGAGATATAGCCCAATATGCGCCACTGTATCAGGGGCCCTGCGGTAAGCCCGTAGTGTGTGACTGAATGCTCGATGTTAGAGCAGGAGCCGCAGATAACTGTCAGGTTCAGGGCAGCCAGTCAAAGTGCAGCTCCGTAGTTTGGTGGTGATCCGCTGTATGTCTTGCAGGCTGGAAGTTGTAACAGGCGCTGAATGCAGCTCTGGGATGATAAACTGAAGGGCTTAGGTACTAGGTGACATTAACTATGTCCCCAAAGCCAAAACACCTAGTTATATATGTTTTAAAGAGGTTATATGGGCTTTTATTAAGGAGAGCTCCTGCCGTACACGACCGTTCAGTGTAGCTGTTCTATATATACAGGGAGTGCAGAATTATTAGGCAAATTAGTATTTTGACCACATCATCCTCTTTATGCATGTTGTCTTACTCCAAGCTGTATAGGCTCGAAAGCCTACTACCAATTAAGCATATTAGGTGATGTGCATCTCTGTAATGAGAAGGGGTGTGGTCTAATGACATCAACACCCTATATCAGGTGTGCATAATTATTAGGCAACTTCCTTTCCTTTGGCAAAATGGGTCAAAAGAAGGACTTGATAGGCTCAGAAAAGTCAAAAATAGTAAGATATCTTGCAGAGGGATGCAGCACTCTTAAAATTGCAAAGCTTCTGAAGCGTGATCATCGAACAATCAAGCGTTTCATTCAAAATAGTCAACAGGGTTGCAAGAAGCGTGTGGGAAAACCAAGGCGCAAAATAACTGCCCATGAACTGAGAAAAGTCAAGCGTGCAGCTGCCAAGATGCCACTTGCCACCAGTTTGGCCATATTTCAGAGCTGCAACATCACTGGAGTGCCCAAAAGCACAAGGTGTGCAATACTCAAAGACATGGCCAAGGTAAGAAAGGCTGAAAGATGACCACCACTGAACAAGACACACAAGCTGAAATGTCAAGACTGGGCCAAGAAATATCTCAAGACTGATTTTTCTAACGTTTTATGGACTGATGTCACGCTCAGCTGCTGGGAAGCTCTGCAGTCCTCTCTGTGTGCTTGATTGACAGGTGTCTGAGCCACCCCTTCCTGATGATGTCACAACCAGGCTTTTTATTCTGGCTTCCTGTTTCTCCAGTGTCCGTTTGTTTGTTAACTTTGAGGCTTCTGTTAGGATTTCGCTGAGGAATCTCTCTAACTGCTGCTTTTCTGTTGCCAATCTCTTCAAGGACTTACTATGCTGGATTAACCTTCAACCTCCTGAATACCTGTCTCCAAACAATGCAAGTACTGTTTGTTTTGTGAAACTTTCAACCTTCCTGTTTACCTGCTGCAAACCCTGCATATTCAGACTACTCTGTGTAGTGCAAACTATTCAAATACTGTTATTTCTGTGAATCCTTCAATCTGCATATTTACCTGTTTCCAAACTCTGCAAATACTATTATTCAGTGTAAACCTTCAAACTGCTGGATATCCTGTTGCCAATCTCCACAAGTACTGATTATCTGTGTTAACCTTCAAACTACCAGCTTACCTGTTGCTATCACTGCAAGTTCTGACAACACAGTGTTAACCTTCAAACTACCTGATTACATGTTATTAATTCTGCAAGTTCTGACTACACAGTGTTTACCCTCAAACTGCCTGATTACCTGTTGCATACTCTGCAAAGACTGTCTACACAGTGTTAACTCTCAAACTGCCTGATTACCTGTTGCATACTCTGCAAAGACTGTCTACACAGTGTTAACTCTCAAACTGCCTGATTACCTGTTGCATACTCTGCAAAGACTGTCTACTCAGTGTTAACCCTCAAACTGCCTGATTACCTGTTGCATATTCTGCAAAGACTGTCTACACAGTGTTAACCTTCAGACTGCCTGATAACAAATGACCTACTCCTGCATTATTAACTGTTTCCTGTTTTACCCTTCTTCTGTCTGAGTATAAGTGACTATCCCTGCTCTCCTGATTCTGTGGAAGGCATTTCCTGAAACCAGTTCCTTATTCAGAAGTCTATCTGGCTGATATCATGAATTACTTTGCCACAGGCTAACCCTGCTCCATATCGTGAGTACTTTGTTTTTTGGAGGTTGTCGTGGGGTCACGTCCTGGATTAAACTCAGAGTGCAAGGGTGTTGTTTAAGTTCGCCCTTGCATTTGGGTCTACTTCTGGATATTTCCTAACCTGACAGTACAAACGGACCATAATATGGACCCTGACGAGTTATCCAGGGCTGTGGCTCTGCAAGGGCAACTTCTAGGAAATCATTCTGCTCATTTGCAATCTTTGGATTCCAAGCTTGACCAGATTACTGCTCTGCTGCATAACCTCTCCACTCCTTCTCAAGCGACGGTGACTCCTGCTGCCACTGCTACTAGCACCAATGCTGTCTTTAATCCACCTCAAACTGTTGGACAGAATATACCACGAATCCCACTTCCAGATAAATATGACGGTAATCCTGAAGAATGCCGTGGATTCCTTAATCAGTGTCGTTTACACTTCAGAAACAATCCTCAAGTTTTTTCCAATTCTACTTCCAAAATCACCTTTATTATTTCTCTCTTGAAGGGTAAGGCTCTAGCCTGGGTGTCCCCTCTTTTAGAGAAGAATGAGCCGTTACTACAGGATGTGGAATTATTTGTGTCCATTTTTTCTTCTGTTTTTGACAAGCCTGGGAAGTCTGCAGCTGCTGAGGCAGGATTGTTGGATCTGAGACAGGGATCCCTTTCGGTAGCTCAATATGCTATTGAATTCAGGACTTTAGCCGCAGAAACTGATTGGAACCATGGAGCCTTACGGGCAGCCTTTCGCAAAGGACTTTGCGAACGCCTTAAGGATGAACTAGTATTTCGGGAACTCCCCGATTCATTGGAGGGTCTTATCAATTTATGTATTACTCTTGACGCCCGGCATTCTGAACGTCTTCAGGAGAGAGATAGAAATCGGAGATCCTTTGTTAAATCTTCATTTCGTCCTCCTATTCGAACCTCAAGTCTTTCTAATAATAATTCCCAATCTCCTGAGTCTGTGGAACCCATGGAAGTAGGAGCTATTAAATTGTCAGAAGCTGAACGCCATAGAAGGCGTACTCTTGGGTTATGTCTGTATTGTGGTACCAAAGGACATTTACTGAAGGACTGTCCTATCCGGCCAGTAAAAGCCAAGGCTTAACTTTTGATAGAGGGACAGAGTGAAGCCAGAATCCCCTGTCTTCCCTCAATTCTAAACTTTTTGTTCCTGTAACTATCTCTTTTGGAAACACCAAGTTTCGAGCTCAAGCTCTCATCGATTCTGGAGCTGCTGGAGTATTCATTGATTCAAACTTTGCTGACTCTCTCAGGATTCCTCTTCAAGCCAAGAAACAGTTAATTAAGGTAACTACTGTCAGTGGACAGCCTCTAGGTACTGGTATCATAAAACATTCTACCATTCTTCTTCTTTTGACTGTGGGCATACTTCATTCTGAAATTATTCGTTTTGATGTCATCTCTTCTCCCCACATACCATTGATTCTGGGGTTACCTTGGTTGCAGCTTCATGATCCAGTTTTCTCATGGTCTAAAGGAGAACTTATTTCCTGGGGAACTACCTGTTTCAAACATTGCCTGCAAAATCCCTCTAAACCATCCTGTCCTGCCGTAGCTATGGTGGAAGTTCCTGAATCATTGCCCAATTACTATCATGCCTTTAGTGATGTGTTTTCTAAAAAAGAGGCTGAGACGTTACCTCCACACCGGATATTTGACTGTCCTATCGAATTGTATTCAGGGGCTCCTCTACCTAAGGGAAGGATCTATCCCCTCTCTCGTCAAGAAAATGTCTCTCTTGAGGAATACATAAAGGACAACTGAGCCAGAGGATTCATTCGTCCTTCCTCTTCACCTGTGGGTGCAGGTTTTTTCTTCATTGGGAAAAAAGATGGAGGTCTTCGGCCCTGTATTGATTATCGAGCCTTGAATCAGATTACTGTCAAAAACAGCTATCCTTTGCCGCTCATTTCTGAGTTATTCGATCGTCTTCAAGGTGCTTCTATTTTTTCCAAGTTAGATCTCCGTGGGGCCTTCAATCTGGTCAGAATCCGTAAAGGAGACGAATGGAAGGCGGCATTTAACACTAGATTTGGTCACTATGAGTATCTAGTAATGCCATTTGGATTGTGCAATGCACCAGCAGTATTTCAGCACTTTGTTAACGAAATCTTAAGAGATTATCTAAATCAATTTGTTATCATTTACCTCAATGACATTCTAATCTATTCAAAAACATTACAGGAACATGTACATCATGTAAGACTGGTTCTTCAGAGGTTACGAGACAATTCCCTGTTCGCTAAATTGGAGAAATGCTCTTTTCATCAGAGTTCCATCCCCTTTTTGGGGTATATCATTTCTGAATCAAGTTTTGAGATGGATCCTGCTAAACTGTCGGCTATCAAGGACTGGCCCAGACCAACTACTCTCAAATCCCTGCAGAGGTTTCTTGGCTTTGCCAATTACTATAGAAAGTTTATAAAGAACTTTGCTGACATCACGTCTCCACTCACTTCTCTTACTAAGAAAGGGCAAAATTGTAAGAACTGGTCCTCTTCGGCAGTACAGGCTTTTGAAACGCTAAAATCAGCATTTTCTTCTGCACCTCTTCTCAGTCATCCAATTCCTGATTTCCAGTTTATTTTGGAGGTTGACTCTTCCTCTATAGCAGCTGGAGCTGTTCTCTCCCAACGTGATCCGACTACCAGCAAGATACATCCTGTGGCGTTCTTTTCGAAAAAATTCAATCCTGCCGAGTTAAATTATGATGTGAGCAATAAGGAGCTTTTGGCTATAAAATTAGCTTTGGATGAATGGAGGCATTGGTTAGAGGGTACCAGTCAACCTTTTTTCATTCTGACAGATCACAAGAATCTTTTATACCTCCAAACAGCTACACGTCTCAATCCTCGTCAGGCTCGGTGGGCCTTGTTCTTCTCCAGGTTTAATTTTGTACTTTCCTATGTTCCTGGTTCAAAAAATTCCAAGGCAGATGCTTTATCTAGGCAGTTCCAATCTTCTGAACCTTCCCCATTGGATTCAGAACCTATACTACGTCCAGTCAAAGTTTTGGCTCAAGTATCCTCTTTTCCAGTACAGGCTTTACATGCTGCTCAAGTCCGGGTACCATCTTCTTGCAAACTACCTTCTGGTATCCTGTATGTACCCAAAGGATTACGTCTTCAGCTTCTACGTTGGGCTCATGACAACATTTCAGCAGGTCATCCGGGAATAACCAATACATTGTGGAAACTGAAGCAGCATGTTTGGTGGTCCACTATGAGGAGGGATGTTAAGGATTATATTGCTGCTTGTAGTTCTTGTGCTTCGAACAAACAATCTTCTCATCGACCGTTTGGTCTATTACACCCTCTTCCTATTCCTCATTACCCTTGGTCTCACTTATCCATGGACTTTGTTACAGATCTTCCTGTTTCTGCTGGAAATATGACCATTTGGGTAGTGGTGGATCGGTTCTCCAAGTCTGCTCACTTCATACCTCTTCCAGGCTTGCCTACAGCTCAAAGACTTTCTGAACTCTTTGTTCTACATATATCTCGTTTACATGGTTTTCCCACTGACATAGTCTCAGATCGTGGAGTCCAATTTGTTTCCAAATTTTGGAGGTCTTTTTGTAAACACTTCAGAATCAACATATCACTTTCTACTGCACACCATCCTCAATCCAACGGACAGACTGAGCGTGTAAATCAAGCCTTGGAATCTTTTCTAAGACATTATGTAGACCATCACCACTCCAACTGGTCTCAGTTATTGCCTTTGGCGGAATTAGCTCACAACTCACGTTATAACGCCTCATTACAGACCTCTCCCTTTAAGGCAGCTTATGGATTTGAACCTAGAACCTTTCCTATGATTACCAGTTCTACTGAAGTCCCTGGAGCAGATCGTATAGTGAAAAATCTCAGTAATCACTGGCAACTCATTCGTCGAAATCTACTCTCTTCTTCCTTAAGACATAAGAAATATGCTGATCGCAGAAGGTGCAAGGCTCCTTTACTTCATACTGAAGACAGAGTATTTTTATCCACCAGATTCATACGTCTAAAACAACCTTGTACCAAGTTGGGTCCTAAGTACATTGGACCTTTTCGAATTGTTTCCAGAGTTTGTTCTTCTGCATACTGCCTGGCCTTACCCAAGACTCTCAAGATCCATCCAGTGTTTCATGTCTCCCTACTCAAGCCAGTCATCTACAATCAGTACTCTATCAAGAGTAAACCACCTCCTCCACTTTCCGTAGAGGGAACTTCTGAGTTTGAAGTCAGCCAGATTCTCAATTCCAAGCTACGGGGCAATCGGCTGTACTACCTGGTCCATTGGAAGGGTTATCCTATCTCTGAACGATCTTGGGAACCGACCTCTCATGTTCATGCTCCAGCTCTTGTCAAGTCTTTTCACAAGAAATACCCTGCCAGGCCCGGTCGGGTCCCCCGGAGGGGTCCTTGAGGAGGGGGCACTGTCACGCTCAGCTGCTGGGAAGCTCTGCAGTCCTCTCTGTGTGCTTGATTGACAGGTGTCTGAGCCACCCCTTCCTGATGATGTCACAACCAGGCTTTTTATTCTGGCTTCCTGTTTCTCCAGTGTCCGTTTGTTTGTTAACTTTGAGGCTTCTGTTAGGATTTCGCTGAGGAATCTCTCTAACTGCTGCTTTTCTGTTGCCAATCTCTTCAAGGACTTACTATGCTGGATTAACCTTCAACCTCCTGAATACCTGTTTCCAAACAATGCAAGTACTGTTTGTTTTGTGAAACTTTCAACCTTCCTGTTTACCTGCTGCAAACCCTGCATATTCAGACTACTCTGTGTAGTGCAGACTATTCAAATACTGTTATTTCTGTGAATCCTTCAATCTGCATATTTACCTGTTTCCAAACTCTGCAAATACTATTATTCAGTGTAAACCTTCAAACTGCTGAATATCCTGTTGCCAATCTCCACAAGTACTGATTATCTGTGTTAACCTTCAAACTACCAGCTTACCTGTTCCTATCACTGCAAGTTCTGACAACACAGTGTTAACCTTCAAACTACCTGATTACATGTTATTAATTCTGCAAGTTCTGACTACACAGTGTTTACCCTCAAACTGCCTGATTACCTGTTGCATACTCTGCAAAGACTGTCTACACGGTGTTAACTCTCAAACTGCCTGATTACCTGTTGCATACTCTGCAAAGACTGTCTACACAGTGTTAACTCTCAAACTGCCTGATTACCTGTTGCATACTCTGCAAAGACTGTCTACTCAGTGTTAACCCTCAAACTGCCTGATTACCTGTTGCATATTCTGCAAAGACTGTCTACACAGTGTTAACCTTCAGACTGCCTGATAACAAATGACCTACTCCTGCATTATTAACTGTTTCCTGTTTTACCCTTCTTCTGTCTGAGTATAAGTGACTAAGATATCGGTCTCTATTGGCTATTTGGAGTATCTGTATGCTGTGAGTTTTAACGCTTTGCTGCTAGTGTGATCCTCCTTGTTTACTTTTTGTGTTTTTGTTCCTCATACACACGTTGCAGTAGTCGAATTACTCATTGGATAAAGTTGCAGATATGATGGCATTTTTCAAATAAAATTGAGATAAATGGTACATATCGGCTCAAACCTGTATATTGATTTATATAAATTTATTTAAGTGACTTTTTTCCTAATCGCTGTGCTGAAATGGAGGCTATAACTGATAAACATTATTATTCACTATGTACAGAGGATGATTGGGACTTAGACAATATTGAATTAGAAGATCTGTCCAAAGTCTGCATTAAGAAAGCTAAACTTGGGGATTTGTTTGGCATGCTGGAGGACTATAAGTTAAAAGAATTAAGACTACGTATGGATAACTGGACATTGACAAAATATATTAATAAAGGGATGATACCACGCGGTCTTAGGCTGCAAAAGTTCCCTACATTTGAAACAGATAATCAGGAATTTATTATGGAATGGAATGACATTTTGACTGAGTGCTCCATTAGGTTAATGGGACTTCTGATTAAACATAAATCTGCTCAATTACAGAAGTTAAAGGATGAGATCTGTGCTTTGCAAAATGAAATGTATAAATACCAGGATAGTTTGACACCATACTCCAGGAGACTATAGAAGCTACTAAGCAGAGTATTATGAACACTAAATATGTGAAGTACCAAAGAGATAGTAAAGACTATGCTAATAAAACTGTTTATATATGGCGTAGAAAGTTTAGGAGAGTTATGCGTACTGCACAGAATAGTGTGAATAAGATACAATCCTCTGATGATAAGACAAATCAGACTAAGAGTGATGCTATTGACTTAGGTAAATCACATCATAAGAGAAATAGGCGAAATAGAAAGAAGGTTAGTTTTGCCATGGATAGACAAGAATACACAGATGAGGAAGGTTCTGCTTCAGGCACTGATTTCTCTATCTCAGATGGTAGCTCAGCTTCTGACTGGGAAACCAGATCAGAAGATTTTGATGCTGGAGAACAGGAAGCATTAACCAATATAGAAACACAAATTGCTAGCACTAATGTAGAGAATGTGCAATCAAATTCAAAAGAACATAGTACCAGACCAAAAGATAAAAAGCAGGTAGTGGATTTTCAAGGGGACCCCAAGACCATAAAAGGAGGGGGTCAGCAAACGATTCTAAAAGATCAAAGAAAAATAGAGAAGAAACAAGAAAGATACACTCTGAGGGAAAACAAACACAATCGCAAATATGTTTAAACACAGTGATAAATATATCCAAGTACTGTCTAAGTGAGACCGAAGAAAGAGTTTTAAGTTATGGGCTCAGTTTCTGTCCATCAAAAGATTTCGGTCTCTTTCAGACAATTTTGGATATAAACAAATTTGTAAGGTCACTAACCCTAAAAAAACATTTTTACAAAGAGAAAGAAAATAGAGAGACTGTTGGAACCCATGTTAATACTATGGCTAGCAATGCAGCCAGTAGCATGAGTTTTCAAGATGTTTGTGCATATAAAGATCTAGAGCAATTGTTAATGGAAGGAGAAAGTCTCACAGAAGATGAGAATTCATTAAATAAAAATAAAAATGATGGTTATAAATGTAAATCTAGCTTTTATCCCCTACAATCTAGGGGTAAGCAACTGGAGTTGTTTCAGAAAAGAGTGGTTGAGGATTTGACCATGTTAAATGAATTTAAGACACACACTACTAATAACCTCACTAAAAGGGAAAGAGATGCACTAAGAGCCCTTGAACAAAATGAGAACATTGTTATTAAGAGAGCTGATAAAGGCAGTAGTGTTGTTGTCTGTGACAAAACGTGGTATATAGGAGAAGCTAAGAGGCAATTGGAAGACACTAATGTCTACAAGAAGGTCTCCTTTAATCCACGTTTTGATTTTCAAAGACAACTGCTTAAACTTCTCAATGAAGGCAGGAGATATGGCTTCATTGACAAGTCTACCTTTGATTATTTGTATATAGAACATCCAAGAACAGCTGTGTTCTATCATCTACCCAAGACACATAAAGGATTAAACGATATAAAGGGAAGACCGATTGTGTCCGGTAATGGTTCCCTATTGGAACACCTATCAGAATGGGTGGATGATATACTACAGCCTTATGTTCTTGGATTGAGCAGCTATACAAGAGACACCACTCATGTCCTAAATATTTTTGGAGAACATGAGTGGTATGAAAAATATAGTTGGTTGACTATAGATGCCATCTCATTATATTCATCCATTCCACACACTATAGGCCTGCAAGCTGTACAATACTATCTGGATAGAGACACCAAAATGAATGATGATTTTAAACTATATGTGCTGAAGGTAATAGAATTTTTACTTCAGCACAATAGTTTTCTTTTTGAAAATGATTACTTTGTGCAACAACAAGGGACGGCTATGGGGGCACGTTTTGCACCCTCATATGCGAACCTGGTAATGGGATGGCTTGAGGAAACATATATCTATAGTGACAACAACCCTTTTAGCAGGCATATAATTCAATATAAAAGGTTCATTGATGACCTTATATTGATATGGGAAGGTGATGAGATTGGGGCAGATAGGTTTGTGAACTATCTTAACACTAACCATATGGGTTTAAAATTCACCAAAGAGTGGAATAGAGAGGAAATCAACTTTCTGGATATTGTATTAAAGGGAGAAATTGTCAATAGCTGTGTAAACACTACCTTATATCGAAAACCTATTGCTGGTAATGCCCTATTATATGCCACCAGTAGTCATCCCAGACATGTATTTAAAGGCATCATAAAAGGTCAGATGATGCGAGTAAAAAGAAATTGCTCTAAGGAAACAGACTATGCAAGGGAAAGTGAACATTTAGTTGAGCGTCTGACAGAAAGAGGTTATCAGAAAACGGAAGTTTTGAGAATCAAAAAAGAGGTTGATAACTATAAGAGAAAAGATCTATTACAAAATAAAAAAGTTCAGAAAGTGGACACAAGACCTATATTTATCACTAAATATTCTAATCAATATAATGACATTTGTGGTATTATAAAAAAATATCTTCCCATTCTATATGGAGACGATATATTGAAGGATATTATAAGTGATGGCTGTAAATTTGTTTATTCTAAGAATAGCACATTGGCTAATGTGCTATCGCCCAGCATGCTTAAAACTAAAAGGAATAGAGATGATAGCTCATGGTTAAAACACAGTGGCAGCTTTAAATGCGGCAGTAGTCGCTGCAAAGCATGTGAGTACCACAATGTGACAAGTACCTTTACATCACATGTGACAGGAGAAAGCTTTAATGTACAGGGATGTGTCAATTGCAGTTCTTGTTATGTGATTTACTTAGCTGAATGTACACTTTGTAAGGGTCAATACGTGGGTCTCACGACGCGTGATGTGAGAACACGCATTAGAGAACATCTAGGAGATATAAGAAATAAGGTACCCTGCTCAGAATTGAGCAGACACTTTATTTTTGAGCATAATCAATCTGTTAAATCTTTCAGCTGGAACATCATTGAAGCTGTTAAAACCCCAAGTCGAGGAGGAGATAGATCACAAATTCTAGGTAGACAAGAGGTCTATTGGATATTTAAATTGAAGACACAGGTCCCCATGGGGTATAATTCTGAATATGACCTTGTAAATTTTTGGGAGTAATAAAGTCATTAGAATCATATCCAGATATTCAGACAATTTATGTTGTTGTTTAATTGTATATATTTTTGATAAAATGTTTCAAGATAGGTTTCATAAATATTTGACAAATTGTCTATATATTTATTATATGTAGATAATTTGAACTTAATGTCTTGATTCTTTAAATATATTATTAATATACTGAATTTATCTGTGATGATATATTTTGTACTGATTTTTAGGTCTCTCTATCCCTAAGCTCTGCATACATATGTGAAACAATTTGTTTGCTTAATTACCTATACATAGGAATATTTTTGTAATATTTTGAACATAGGATTATTTTTTCAGTTTAATTATGAACATATAAATTTAAAAGTTGTTTTTGTTCCTGAATTATTTCAATGTTAATTTATAAATAAGTCCTAATATGTATGATAGCTGTCTGATATAACCTCTTGATAATTTGGCCTTATCCGCATTCCAGCAGTTAGCGTGTAAGGAGTTAAGTCCAGCAGGTAGAATTAATTAACTAATTAACTATAGATCTATATAACAACTAAGTTTGTGGTCATAGGATATGGTCTATGAATACGGCAACAGCTAGCCGAAACGCGTTAGACCCTTTTCCATCACATTTTTAAAATGTTTTTCTATATTCTACGCCTGTTTTAAATGGAACAATAAAGTATTTGTTTTTAGCTTACCTTTTTGGGACCGTTTCCTTTTTTCTATTTTTATAAGTGACTATCCCTGCTCTCCTGATTCTGTGGAAGGCATTTCCTGAAACCAGTTCCTTATTCAGAAGTCTATCTGGTTGATATTATGAATTACTTTGGCACAGGTTAACCCTGCTCCATATCGTGAGTACATTGTTTTTTGGAGGTTGTCGTGGGGTCACGTCCTGGATTAAACTCAGAGTGCAAGGGTGTTGTTTAAGTTCGCCCTTGCATTTGGGTCTACTTCTGGATATTTCCTAACCTGACAGATGAAATGAGAGTGAGTCTTGATGGGCCAGATGGATGGGCCCGTGGCTGGATTGGTAAAGGGCAGAGAGCTCCAGTCCGACTCAGACGCCAGCAAGGTGGAGGTGGAGTACTGGTTTGGGCTGGTATCATCAAAGATGAGCTTGTGGGGCCTTTTCGGGTTGAGGATGGAGTCAAGCTCAACTCCCAGTCCTACTGCTAGTTTCTGGAAGACACCTTCTTCAAGCAGTGGTACAGGAAGAAGTCTGCATCCTTCAAGAAAAACATGATTTTCATGCAGGACAATGCTCCATCACACGCGTCCAACTACTCCACAGCGTGGCTGGCAAGAAAGGGTATAAAGGAAGAAAATCTAATGACATGGCCTCCTTGTTCACCTGATCTGAACCCCATTGAGAACCTGTGGTCCATCATCAAATGTGAGATTTACAAGGAGGGAAAACAGTACACCTCTCTGAACAGTGTCTGGGAGGCTGTGGTTGCTGCTGCACGCAATGTTGATGGTGAACAGATCAAAACACTGACAGAATCCATGGATGGCAGGCTTTTGAGTGTCCTTGCAAAGAAAGGTGGCTATATTGGTCACTGATTTGTTTTTGTTTTGTTTTTGAATGTCAGAAATGTATATTTGTGAATGTTGAGATGTTATATTGGGTTCACTGGTAAAAATAAATATTTGAAATGGGTATATATTTGTTTTTTGTTAAGTTGCCTAATAATTATGCACAGTAATAGTCACCTGCACACACAGATATCCCCCTAAAATAGCTATAACTAAAAACAAACTAAAAACTACTTCCAAAACTATTCAGCTTTGATATTAATGAGTTTTTTGGGTTCATTGAAAACATGGTTGTTGTTCAATAATAAAATTAATCCTCAAAAATACAACTTGCCTAATAATTCTGCACTCCCTGTATACATTTATATATCATTAACACAGTCACAATATTTGGTTAGCCAAAAGCTTCCATCTAGTGAAGTTTATGATCTAGCCCTGTGTGAAGAATTACATTTAAAAATTTAAGTCCCATTAAGGTACAGGCTCACAAGAAAACATGTATTTTCAATCAAATGGGTATATTACAATCAATTTGAGAGATGTAAATTGTTTTAAACATTTTTAGAATTATTCATATTTCATGTTATTAAACTTGACTTTTTTTTAATAGGTTTCTCTGGTATGTCTTTGTATTCCAGTTATTCCAAAGCCTTAACCACTTTTAAGGGATAGGAAAGTCAAAATTAAACGTACATGATTTAGATGGAGCATTTGATTTTAAGACACTTTGAAATACACTTATTTTTCAAATGTGCTTCATTCTCTTGGAGTTTCAATCTTCTATCTTCCATCCGATACTTCTTCTTTTCTTCTTATCTTCAACTCGATCCATCTTCATTCAGTCACCGCCACACACTGAAGCTTGAATGCTAGGTTCCCCCTTATATAGGGGTGCCCTTGCATTCCTACTGGCTGATTTTTAAATACAAATTCAAATTAGCCAATAGAATGAAAGCTTTTTGACAGACGCATTTTAGCCAATCACTGCTGAGTCATAAATAACTCTGAGCACTGTCTAACTGTGAAAAACTGTCAAAATGCACTGATATAAGAGACAGTTCAATGGCTTAGAAATCAGTTTATGAGCCTACATAGGTTAAGATTTAACAAAGAATACCATGAGAACAAAGAACTTTTGGAAAGTTGTTGAAAATTGAATGCCCTATCTGAATCATGAAAGTTTGATTTTGACAAAAAAAAGTGCATACTTCTAAGAATAATAATGTGTCAATTCCTATATTTAAGTGACTGGAGGCACAAAAATATATGGTAGTAGAAAACCTAACCACATCATGGGACCGGACCTTCTATGAATAAGTGGGATTTCCTGGGGGGCACAATCCTACCTCCAGCATAATGGCATTTTCTTTTCATATGGCCCCCAAATGTGATCTCCCCTGATTTTTGCAGCACCATTTTTCCCAGCCCCCAACCCCAGTTCTACCTGATCCCTCCATTGTACACTAACTCTGCCAACAGCACACCTAGACATGCCACTTCCATTTTAGCCCCTACAATAAATGCAAAGTTGTCTACAATAAATAAAAGACAAGATACTATAGTAGCTGTTTACAAAACCTTAAAAAAGTAGACTTGGGGGTGATACAAAATTCATCAAAACAAGATATTTTATCATGTTAGAGTGGAATCCAAACATGAGAAAAACTTTATATGAAACAACTCAAGGCAAGAGGGACTTCATAGCCTTACTTTTAATATAACGATTAAACTACATAAGGTTAATGGGGAATATGAGAAACAAATAACTGAATTTTCATTGTTATTTTGCATTTCAAGTCATTTTCAACCAAACTGTTCAGAAAAGTCACTTTTCATTCAAGCCCTGTGCAAAATAATTTAATTGAGTAAGATAGTCAAATGCCAGTTGAAGGCTTTCAATGTTGTGAATGATAAATATATCTATGTCAACGGAATGTAGGTCACAGACAGCTAACCCAATTTTTCAACATTTTAACATCTCCCTTGGGTATTTTTATGAACATCTCACTTGATATACCTTGTCATTCACCGTCTCCTAAAACTACATAGTCTCAGAAATGTTCAATACAATTATTACTTGAGGATTAAATAGTAAAATTCCCTGTAATTATTATGACATCTCAAGCAACTACACTACAGTATTGGTAGCTATATTTTAAAACATATATATTTCTTTTGCTATTGAACATTTCAAGTAGATCGGTTTTTAAAATGGAGGTATTCTTTAGGAAAGCGAATTTATTTGGCAATGTCATCCTAATCAGGCCTTATTGAGTTTGTTTAGATCAGAATGTCCTGATAGATATTCAAATTAAACTTTATACAGTTTTGTGTATGAACTGTTAAGATTTCATAAACTTCCACACGTAAACCTGAAATTGTTGACAGCTGTGTGTATATTTGCATGTATACAGCATAAAGATATAATACTTTGTTTCTTGTTCAATAGAATGACAACAACAAAAAATATAGTATAAGTGTATAATTTTAACAGATAAAAATGTGTTTAGTGGGTAACCC
Organism: Bombina bombina; assembly: GCF_027579735.1. Taxonomy (NCBI): domain Eukaryota; kingdom Metazoa; phylum Chordata; class Amphibia; order Anura; family Bombinatoridae; genus Bombina; species Bombina bombina. The sequence goes on from NC_069499.1 coordinate 900,089,562, forward strand.
TCAAATTATTCACATATAATACTGGTTAGTTAAATTTTCAAGAGTTACATAGTACATGCAATTAAATAACTTTCCCGTTTACTCCTATTATTGCATTTGCTTTGTTGTATTGGTATCCTTTGTTGAAATGTATGTCTAGGTAGGATCAGGAGCTGCAGTGCACTACTGGGAGCTAGATGGTAATTGGTGACTACACACATATGCCTCTTGCCATTGACTCAGCCAATGTGTTCATCTAGGTTCCAGAAGTGCATCACTGCTCCTTGGTTTATTCTTCAACAAAGAATGACAAGGATAAAAAAACATTTGATAATAGCTGTAAACTGGATTTTTAATTAAATTGCATGCCTAATAACACATTTCATATTACGATTTTTTTAACAGCAAATATTTAAATTTCTGCGTTTTTTTATTATACTGTATTTAGGTTAGGCCACCCAAATGCTTATGTGTGACAAATCATTCCACATTAGGGGCCGGATGCTAAAAGCCAGGATTGTCACAATAGCCGTATTAAAAAGGTATCCCCATCGCAATTGAGATTGCAGGTGAAATGCTCTAAAGGGATGAAATCCCTGTTTTGGAGGCAGTCTTACCAAGAGATGTTTTACTACACTGTGGGAGTTGATGGGTCTCTGCCACTGGTAGAGTGTTCAAACAAATATTCCCATCTGAAGCGAAGGTGTAATGTAAATTATTCTTTTAGACAGTATTGAGTGGCAAAAAAATTTATACTCAACTTCTTTTTTTTTGCAATACAATAGTGAAACAAGTACACGAATAATAAACCTTTATGGCCAGGGGGATTGTGAGTATATTGGATTGTGGGTTTATTGTACATGGATATATAGTGATATATGTAATATAATGTAAAATACTATATTATGAGGCCGAATTATCAAGCCATCAACTGGGCTGCATTCTTCGGGACCAATACGCTCGTCTAGCATCACAGCTGAATACGATTGCCATATATATCAAAAAGCCGATCACCAAGTACGGCGATGAGCAGAGGACTATTGTTAACTAACAGTCATCGATCTCACTGCTATTCTGCGTTTTACCAAAATTATTTATACCCTGCCACTAAACACTGCCACTATACTAAAATGTTTAACCCCTATCCTGCCACTCCCGGAGCCCACCACAACTTTAATAAAGCTAATAACCCCTATCCCGCCACTCCCGGACCCCTCCGCAACTGAATACATTCATTAACCCCTATCCCGCCGCTCCCAGACACCACCGCCACTAAATAAATGTATTAACCCCTAACCCCTGGCCTCCCACATCACTATCACTTACTAAACCTATTAACCCCTAAACCACCAGCCTCCCACATCGCCATAAACTAAATTAAGCTATTAACCCCTAAAACTAACAACCCACTAACTTTACATTATAATTACCTCATCCCTATCTTATAATAAATTAAAACTTACCTTTAGAATTAAAATAAACTATATTAAACTATTAATTAACCTACCCTATTATACAAAAATTACATTAAACTATATTAAACTATTAACCTACCCTAACTATTATACTAAAATTACATTAAACTATATTAAGTTATTAATTAACCTACCCTAACTATTATAATAAAATTACAATTAAAATTAACAATTAAATTAACAATACTACATATTTAAAAACCTAACTCTACTAAAGTTATTTAAATCTACTATTAAAAAATGCTAAATTATAAAAAAAATAACAACCAAGTTACAAAAAATAAGAAACACTAAGTTACAAAAAATAAAAACCACAGTATCAAAATTAAAAAAGAATTACACCTAATCTAAAGACCTCCCCAAATAAAAAAAAACCCTAGCCTACACTAAACTACCAGTGGCCCTTAAAAGGGCCTTTTGCGGGGCATTGCCCCAAAGAAATCAGCTCTTTTACTTTTAAAAAAAATAGAAAAACCCCTCCAACAGTAAAACCCACCACCCACACAACTAACACCCCCAAATAAAACCCTATCTAAAAAAACCTTAACTCCCCATTGCCCTGAAAAGGGCATTTGTATGGGCATTGCCCTTAAAAGGGCATTTAGCTCTTTTACTGCCCAAAGTCCCTAACCTAAAATTAAAACCCACCCAATAAACCCTTAAAAAAAACTAACACTAACCACAGACGATCCACTTACAGTTTTTGAAGACCGGACATCCATCCTCATCCAAGCAGCAGAAGTCCTCAGCGAAGCTGGCAGAAGTCTTCATCTAAGCGGGACGAAGTTTTCATCCAAGCAGGCAGAAGTCTTCATCCAGACGGCATCTTCTATCTTCATCCAAACGGCGCAGATCGGCTCCATCTTCAAGACATCTGGTGTGGAGCATCCTCTTCTTCCGATGGTCATCAAAGAATATAGTTTCCCTTTAAGGTACGTTATCCAAGATGGCTTCCCTTACATTCCGATTGGCTGATAGAATTCTATCAGCCAATAGGAATTAAAGGGGAAAAAATCCTATTGGCTGTTGCAATCAGCCAAAAGGAATGAGCTTTCATCCTATTGGCTGAGACAATAAGCCAATAGGATAGAGCTCGCATTCTATTGACTGATTGGAATAGCCAATAGAATGCAAGCTCAATCCTATTGGCTGATTGGATCATCCAATAGGATGAAAGCTCAGTCCTATTGGCTAATTTCAACAGCCAATAGGATTTTTAGTTAGTTAGTGGTAGTGATGTGGGGGGCCAGGGGTTTAGGGGTTAATAATTGTATTACAGTTGCGGGGGGGGTCTGGGAGCAGCAGGATAGGGGTTAATACATTTATTTAGTTGCGGTGGGCTCTGGGAGTGGCGGGATAGGGGTTAATATATTTATTTAGTTGCGGCGGGGTCCAGGAGCAGCGGAAAAGGGATTAATAACATTATTTAGGTGGTGGCAATGTCGGGGCGGCAGATTAGGGGTGTTTAGACTCGGGGGTTGTGTTAGGTGTAAACATAATTTTTTTCCTACTATAGAAACCAATGGGATATCTGGCAGCATCGAACATAAGCTTTCGCTGCTTTCAGACTCCCAATGATTCCTATGGAATCCGCGGCCTCCAGTGTGGCGGATTGAAAACCAGGTACGTTGGGTCGGAATAGCTGCGAACGTACTAGTTAGAAATTTTATAACTTACAAAAGTTGTCAGTGCCAAATTTGTATTTGGAACATCTGTAATGAAGTAAGCATCGATCTGTGCCGGATTAAGACCGGCGGATCGTATGTTACGTCACACATTTCAACTTTTGCCGGTCTGTAGGCTTTGATAACTAGGTCGAAACAGGCTTGCCACAATTACGCTGAGGAATTCCAGCGTATTTGCGGTTGAAAGCTTGATAAATATCCCTCTATGTATTGTAAGTACATTATTTAAATAAATATGTTTTCTTTTCTTTTTAGGAACATTTCTTTGTGTATGTTATATTAATATCCTATAGAAGATAGTAGCCAGAGTTTTGCATTTTACAGTAGTGTGTTTTTTACATACTCCCCTCTCTTTTGATCTCTCTCTCTCCCCCTCTCTTTTGTGCTCTCTCCCCCTCTCTTTTGCGCTCTCTCTCCCTCTTTTTTGTGCTCTCTTCCCCTCTCTTTTGCTCTCTCTCCCCCTCTCTTTTGCTCTCTCTTTCCCTCTCTTTTACTGTCTATCTCCCTCTCTTTTACTCTCTCTATCCCCCGTCTTTTGCTCTCTCTCTCTCCCCCTTTCCTTTTCTCTCTCCCCCTCTTTTGCTCTCTCTCCCCCCTTTCTTTTGATCTCTTTCCCCCCTCTCTTTTGCTCTCTCCCCCCTTTTTTTTGCTCTCTCACGCCTTTTCTTTGCTCTCTCCCCCCTCTCTTTGGCTGTCTCTATCCCCCTTCTCTTTTGCTGTCTCTATCCCCCCTTTTTTGCTCTCTCTATCCCCCACTTTGCTCTCCCCCTCTCTTTTGCTGTCTCTCTACCCTTCCTTTGCTCTCTTTATCCCCCCTCTTTTGCTCTCTCTCTCTCCCACATCTCGTTTTCTCTCTCTCTCCCCCCTCTCTTTTGTTTTCTCTATCCCCCCTCTTTTGCTCTCTCTATCCCCCTCTTTTGCTCTTTCTATCCCCCCTCTTTTGCTCTCTCTATCCCCCCTCTTTTGCTCTCTCTATCACCTCTTTTGCTCTCTATGCCCCCTTTCTTTTGATCTCTTCCCCCCTCTCTTTTGCTCTCTCTCTCCCCTTTTTTTTGCTCTCTCCCCCCATTTTTTTGCTCTCTCCCCCTCTCTTTTGCTCTCTCTATCTCCCCTCTCTTTTGCTGTCTCTATCCCCTCTCTTTTGCTCTCTGTCTCCAACGTCTTTTGCTCTCTCTCTTTCTCTCTCTCTCTCTCTCTCTCTCCCACATCTCATTTGCTCTTTCTCTCTCTCTCTCTCTCTCTCTCTCTCTCTCTCTCTCTCTCTCTATCTCTCTCTCCCCCCTTTTATTTGCTCTCTCCCCTCTCTCTTTTGCTGTCGCTCTCCCCTTCTTTTGCTCTCTTTCCCCCCTCTCTTTTGCTCTCTCTCTCCCACATCTCGTTTGCTCTCTCTCTCCCCCCTCTCTTTTGTTTTCTCTATCCCCCCTCTTTTGCTCTCTCTATCCCCCCTCTTTTGCTCTCTCTATCCCCTCTTTTGCTCTCTATCCCCCCTTTCTTTTGATCTCTTCCCCCCTCTCTTTTGCTCTCTCTCCCCCCTTTTTTTGCTCTCTCCCCCCATTTTTTTGCTCTCTCCCCCTCTCTTTTGCTCTCTCTATCCCCCCCTCTCTTTTGTTGTCTCTATCCCCTCTCTTTTGCTCTCTGTCTCCAACGTCTTTTGCTCTCTCTTTCTCTCTCTCTCTCCAACATCTTGTTTGCTCTCTCTCTCCCCCCTCTCTTTTGCTTTCTCTATCCCCCCTCTTTTGCTCTCTCTATCCCCCTCTTTTGCTCTTTCTATCCCCCCTCTTTTGCTCTCTCTATCCCCCCTCTTTTGTTCTTTCTATCCCCCTCTATTGCTCTCTATCCCTCATATTTTGCTCTCTCTCTCCTCCCTCTATTTTGCTCTCTCTATTCCCCCTCTTTTGCGCTCTCTATTCCCCCTCTTTTGCTCTCTCTATCCCCCACTTTTGCTCTCCCCCCTCTCTTTTGCTGTCTTTCTCCCCTTCCTTTGCTCTCTCTATCCCCCCTCTTTTGCTCTCTCTCTCTCTCTCTCCCCCCTTTTATTTGCTCTCTCCCCTCTCTCTTTTGCTGTCTCTCTCCCCCTCTTTTGCTCTCTTTCCCCCCCCCCTCTCTTTTGCTCTCTCTCTCCCACATCTCGTTTTCTCTCTCTCTCCCCCCTCTCTTTTGTTTTCTCTATCCCCCCTCTTTTGCTCTCTCTATCCCCCTCTTTTGCTCTTTCTATCCCCCCTCTTTTGCTCTCTCTATCCCCCCTCTTTTGCTCTCTCTATCCCCTCTTTTGCTCTCTATCCCCCCTTTCTTTTGATCTCTTCCCCCCTCTCTTTTGCTCTCTCTCCCCCTTTTTTTTGCTCTCTCCCCCCATTTTTTTGCTCTCTCCCCCTCTCTTTTGCTCTCTCTATCCCCCCCTCTCTTTTGCTGTCTCTATCCCCTCTCTTTTGCTCTCTGTCTCCAACGTCTTTTGCTCTCTGTTTCTCTCTCTCCCACATCTCGTTTGCTCTCTCTCTCTCTCTCCCCCCTTTTATTTGCTCTCTCCCCTCTCTCTTTTGCTGTCGCTCTCCCCTTCTTTTGCTCTCTTTCCCCCCTCTCTTTTGCTCTCTCTCTCCCACATCTCGTTTGCTCTCTCTCTCCCGCCTCTCTTTTGTTTTCTCTATCCCCCTCTTTTGCTCTTTCTATCCCCCCTCTTTTGCTCTCTCTATCCCCCCTCTTTTGCTCTCTCTATCCCCTCTTTTGCTCTCTATCCCCCCTTTCTTTTGATCTCTTCCCCCTTCTCTTTTGCTCTCTCTCCCCCCTTTTTTTGCTCTCTCCCCACATTTTTTTGCTCTCTCCCCCTCTCTTTTGCTCTCTCTATCCCCCCTCTCTTTTGCTGTCTCTATCCCCTCTCTTTTGCTCTCTGTCTCCAACGTCTTTTGCTCTCTCTTTCTCTCTCTCTCTCCCACATCTCGTTTGCTCTCTCTCTCCCCCCTCTCTTTTGTTTTCTCTATCCCCCCTCTTTTGCTCTCTCTATCCCCCTCTTTTGCTCTTTCTATCCCCCCTCTTTTGCTCTCTCTATCCCCCCTCTTTTGTTCTTTCTATCCCCCTCTATTGCTCTCTATCCCTCATATTTTGCTCTCTCTCTCCTCCCTCTATTTTGCTCTCTCTATTCCCCCTCTTTTGCGCTCTCTATTCCCCCTCTTTTGCTCTCTCTATCCCCCACTTTTGCTCTCCCCCCTCTCTTTTGCTGTCTTTCTCCCCTTCCTTTGCTCTCTCTATCCCCCCTCTTTTGCTCTCTCTCTCTCTCTCTCTCCCCCCTTTTATTTGCTCTCTCCCCTCTCTCTTTTGCTGTCTCTCTCCCTCTCTTTTGCTCTCTTTCCCCCCCTCTCTTTTGCTCTCTCTCTCCCACATCTCGTTTGCTCTCTCTCTCCCCCCTCTCTTTTGTTTTCTCTATCCCCCCTCTTTTGCTCTCTCTATCCCCCTCTTTTGCTCTTTCTATCCCCCCTCTTTTGCTCTCTCTATCCCCCCTCTTTTGCTCTCTCTATCCCCCCTTTTTGCTCTCTCTATCCCCCCTTTTTTGCTCTCTCTATCCCCCCTCTTTTGCTCTCTCTATTCCCCCTCTTTTGCTTCCCCCCCCCCTTTCTTTTGCTCTCCCCCCCTATCTTTTGGGGTCTTTCTCTCTCTCCCCCTCTTTTGCTCTCTCTATCCCCCTCTTTTGCTCTCTCTCTCCACTTTCTTTTGATCTCTTTCCCCCTCTATTTTGCTGTTTCTCTCCCTCTCTTTTGCTGTCTCTCTCCCCTCTCTTTTGTGCTCACTCTCCCCCCTCTCTTTTGCGCTCTCTCTCCACTCTCTTTTGCTCTCTCTCTCTCCCCCTATCTTCCCCCCTCTCCCCCCTCTTTTGTGCTCTCCCTCCTTTATTTTGCTCTCTCTCCCCCCTTTCTCCCCCCTCTATTTTGCTGTCTCTCTCCCTCTTTTGCTCTCTATCTCCCCTCTTTTGCTGTCTCTCTCCCTCTCTTTTAATGTCTCTATCCACCCTCTTTTGCTCTCTCCCTATCCCCCCTCTTTTGAGTTCTTTCTTTCTTGGCCCCGCCCAACCCTGTCCATGTCACACCCGACCCCGTCCCGTCACGCCTAACACACAGTATATGTTGTGCAAACATGCTTTAAATTCATGCCCCCCTCCACACTACCAAGATCTGCATTTACTGGTAATTTGATCAGATTGCTGGAAAGGCAGTGAGCCCTATATTATCCTACAGAAGGCGCATCACCACTCATCTGCACAGCTAGAGTTTGCACACATTTTTATAACATTTCATCCAATGGATGAATTATGTGGTGGGACTAAAATGGGCATTTCTCATGGATCTGATGAGAGAGAAAACAATGTATATATGTATTTGCTCACAGACTTTTTAAACTATAGCAAACATAAAAAAAAAAAACAAGGTTTGTTTTAAGTCAGAAAGACACTAGTTTTTCTTCCTTCTTCAATTTTAATTGTTTTTTTTTTTAATTTTTAAGAAACTTGTAGATTAGTGATGCTTTCCTGTTGGTAAAATTGGCAAGGAGATAGAGGCATGGGGACAGCACAAACACTCCACAATAATTGTAATTGGTGATATTGAAAAAGGATAAAAAATGCTTATTTTATTTTACTAAAAACACTACTGCCAATGTCTACAACTCCTTCAGGCATAGCAGGCTATATTTGTTGTTTTGCAATGCATTAATCCATGATTTGGATAGACCATGCAATTTAAAAAAAACTACATTTCAGTTGACTTATTTTTTATATAAGAGGTTACCCAGTGTTAGTGTACCAGAAAAATAATTTTGTGTGACGCATTGGGCATAGATTCATCACACATGGTCTATTAAATAACTATTTTTTATAACACTTGTACTATTTTCACACATCCACAGACATAATGGAACTACAGTTGTTAAAGCTGGAACAGAGAGAAATTATTAGCTTATTTTATTAAACATTATATTGTAATATAAGTGTCTCTTATATGTCTTAGTAAACTTCATTAAATGAGATACACAGTTCTCAAGGTAAAACCTACCTTTAGAGCGTTCCCTAAGGGAACTTATAGTCGAGGCATTTTATTGAACTTCATAAGTAGATGGATAGATACATAGATATACAAACTGGCAGGTAGACAGAGAGACCAATAGATAGACAGACAGACAAATTATAGATAGATAGATAGATAGATAGATAGATAGACCAATAAATTAATTGAAACCAAATGAAAATGTGCTCCCTGTTGAGTAATTGTATATAAATGGATTTAGAACTAGTACATCAAATACAGTTAACATAATAGAATCTCAGAAACATACTGGTAAGCAGGCATGCAATTAACATTTTTAAAAGAGTATTGAAGCTTACTGACATCAAGACAAGAAATAACTTCATATGTGTTATTAAATCTACCCTTTGAACCCATAAAACATTTTTTTATTAAATGTTAATGTATCCCTTACTTGTATTGTGAAAATAGGCAGAAAGCCCATTAAACTGGTGTGAAGATATTTCCAGGAGACTATTGTCAAAAATGTCTTGGATCCAAAGCTCATAGCTTAAATTGTACTGTTTATTTAGTATATGCTATTAATAATGTATGCTATACTCGTCTAATTCAATAGACATTTCAAATGCATAAAAAAAAATCCTTATCTGGCACTCCTTTTGAATGACATTACAGACATAGCAACTTATCTAAATGCCCTTCAAACTGTCATATGACCCAGGTATGAAAGAAATACATCTTTTGCTGGCCATGATTTTCAACTGGAAAAGAAATGTTCATAATTATGCATCTTAATAATTTATTAATATAATACAATAGCTTGCTGTTGGCATGATACACTCTACAATTGTAAAATATATTTTTTAGTGTATGATATACATATAACTAATAGTCAGAGAAATGCAGGGGGAGGTTTTCTTTAATCTAGCAAGCACACCTAGTACTATTGTTTAGGAGTTTTGAGAACAAATTGCATATCCATCAGGCTAAAGCAAATTAAGATAACTGTATGCCTACATTTCATTTTCTGTCTGTCTATGGTCTTGATTAACAGAATACTATTTTTTAAACAATGCTCTGTATTCCAATTTGACCATAATGACATACTGGGATACTGGGACTGGTTATATATATAACCAGGCAACCATAATTTCCTTTTAATAATTTTCTGTGTGATATTGGACCCATATCCAAGATCCATCACTTAATCAGTATATTAGTAGAACTAGTAAAAGCCATTGTTAATAATGGAAAAATAAAGCAATTGTGTCATGGATACATACTAACCATGGCTTTTATGATTCCCTTATCCCTCCTTTCAATGCATCTTGCAAGCACTTTCTGTTCAACACCCTCACCCAACAGCCTCACCTCAAGAATTCCAAAAGACAAAAAAAACATCATTTAACTTTTATTTTTGAAGTCCCCATCTCAGATTCAAATGAATGTGTTAGACTCTTTACAGTTAATTCTTAATAAGAATTTCATGCGAGCCAAATAAGTGAACTTTTTAAAATCAGAGACACCATTAGGTGTACAGATAAAGGCGTCATATATATTATTGAATGTAGGTGCAATAAACAATATATTGGAGACACCACAAGAACCCTAGGAGAGCGGGTAAGGGAACATTTGTGCATCATACAGAAGGATAATAAGGAAACAAAATTATATAAACACTTCAGCAAGGTTCACAACAACAGGTTGAAAGATTTCTGCGTTTGGGGAATCAAGAAAGTAAGACAGGAATGGGGGGGGGGTGATTTTGATTCAAAGCTACTCAAGAAGGAAGCTAAATGTATTTATAGAATGAGATCACTATTCCCATTTGGCCTGACCTCTAAAATTTATATTACACCTTTTATGAATGAATAGACCAACACTACTAGTGGTAGTGTCCTTTTCCCCTATTTTTCCTCTTTTATTTTTTATTTTTTTTAAACAGGCTTTTTTTGTATAAAATAGTTTTTTTCATATAGATTCTTTCATATGGATTTTACATATATCTGTTTTAAAAAAAAAAAAAACCTTAAAGATATGTACATATGTGTATATACTTCATAAGAAAGAGTCCTTTTATTGTATGTTATGGGATAGTATGTGTGTATAAATATATATATGGCCTCACAATTGACTCTAGAATACTTTGGTATAGGAGGAGTTTATGGTCGTCTCAATGACTGCATGGTGCCCAGTTGGCTGCAAAACAATCCCAAATCATCACCCCTCCACCACTGTGATTGACAGTTGAGGTGTTTGTGCTGATATGCTGTGTTTGGTTTGGTTTTCACCAAACATGGTGCTGTGCATTATGTCCAAACATCTCCACTTTGATTGTGTCTGTCCAAAGGACATTGCTCCAGAAGTCTTGTGGTTTATTCAGATGCAACTTTGCATCTGCCACATTCTTTTTAGAGAGAAGAGGCCTTCTCCTGGCAACCCTTCCATACAAACCATACATGTCCAGTCTTTTTTCTAATTGTACTCTCAGGAACTTTAACAGTAACATGCTAACTGAGGCCTGTAGAGTCTGGGATGTAACTCTTGAGTTATTTGCAATTGCATTGCACAATCTGACCTTGGAGTGATTTGCTGGAACTTCCACGCCTAGGAAGATTGGCAACTGTCTTGAATGTTTTTCACTTGTAAATAATCTTTCTCACTCTAGAATGATGAACTTGGAATTGTTTGGAAATTGCCTTATAATCCTTCCCAGATTGATGGGCAGCATCAATTGCTTCTCTAAGATCATTGCTGATGTTTTTCCTTCTTAGCATTGCGTTAACACAGACATCTGAATGCTCCAGACCAGCAAACTGCTAAAACTTCAGCTTTTATAGAGGTGGTCGCACTTTCTGATGGTCATTTAATCAAGGTAATTTAATTAGCAGCACCTGGCTGCTACTTAGCCTCTCAATTCCTATGGATGTAGTAAGGGTTTACTTAGTTTTTCACACATAGCTTCTTCATTTTGACTATATTTTGGTTAAATAAATCATGACAAGGTGTAATATGTCATATGTTGTTGTTCATCTGAGGTTGTATTTACCTAATTTTAAGACCTGCTAAGGACCAGATGATTGCTATTATGTCTTGATACGTAAAACCATATACTTTTAAAAGGGTGTACTTTCTTTTTTGCATAACTGTAGAATACAAGTGCAAATGTATAAACCAAATTAGTAAATGCATTGGAAAGTCAAATTCAAATGATAAAATATAGTCAGTTGATTTAATATTATTCCATGGCATTTCACCAAGCACTAGGGCCTGATGATCAAAAGGTCTCTGGGCCAGTGAGATTATTAAAGAATGCTCGCCAATTGCCTGATAGAATAATCGAAAGTAATTTTTGCCCTGAAAACATGGTGTCTCGCTAAGGGGTGTATAATGCATTTTATCAAAAACATAAATTTTTATAGAAATTACACAGGAATAAATTGTAATAAATATGCACAGCGTAAATTTTAATTTAGGTACACTGGATACACAAAAAAACACAAAGAAATTTGTAATTATAACTACAAAATATAAAGCGTAATTGTTTTTTCATAAAATGGGCTTAACATGGGCATTCTATGGGTGTAAATAAAATTGCCTCTCTAATTCCAATGTAATTCTGATTTTCGAACTAAAGATCTCACGTTTCTTTCTTGCAAACTAAAAGGTGGCAAACTTTTCTCAAAACATTCAAAATACTTATAACCTTTTATATTGGCTGAAGGATTTAATTTTTAAAATACGTCCCCTGCGGGGGCAGAGTCCGGTACGCACGAGAATGGTCGCAAAATCTTGCTGCTCTGGTCCTGTCAAAGATTTATTCAACCTTACCTATCGTTTTTCACAGAGTTGAACTCTGAAAAAACCCTTGAGTACACCCTGGACTCCTATTTAGCAGCTGGCGAAAGCCAAATCTAACCTTTGGTGTTACATTCCTGAATTAGGACCGGAGCCCTATCCTGACTCTACTTAAGCGGCAGCCATCTTTCCATCCTTGTGGCTACAGGATCTTGCAAATCCACCCGGGCTCCCAAGTCAAGCTGAGGACGGGTGCCATCACTTAGACCCCCCGGCGGGTACCCTTTATGGGCCTGTCGTTAAGGAGCAGTGCTACTTCATCAGCCACTGCAGCTCAACCTAAAATTACTTGCACGTCTTAAGACACCGCTATCCAGTTTCAAGTTTTCCCCTGTTCCATTATTATGGGCTATCATCTATATTTACCATGGACGCAAACCTGATTTTAATTGAACTAAGCAGGCTACTAGATTCTTACCAGCTGGCATTCTCTGAAACACTGAGCGCAGCCTTTAGCCCTGTAACCCAAAAGTTAACCTCCATGGATAAGATCTCAAACCCGACTGAAGAGACCAGCAGTGACAGGGGTGCCCTGGGGCCCCAGCACCTACCTCACACTATCGTTTCTCCTTTTGAGTTGGCTGGAGTGCTGGTTGCTAGCGAGATTGAAAAAAGTAAAGGAGACCCCTCGCTGACAAAAGCGGTAGAAAGCCGGTATGGAGGCTGGGATTCCCGAGAAGAGCATTTGGGGGTACTAGTGCACATAAACCTTCGGATATTTCTAGAGCGGACTGGTCCCTTTTTTGCCTGTCACCTGAGGAGAGCCCGGAGCCATTCACTTTCAGCACTGGGATTGGAGATATCCGTTCAAGAGCCTTCTACTCAGAGGGAGCAACATTTCACCACGATGTCGAGAGAGCTCCATGAAGCTGAAGAAAAGTTTAAAATCCTGGCTGCTTACCCATTATTTCCCTCAATACATTTGAGCCAATCAGCAGCAGACACTCCCTCACAGACCCTCCCAGCTCCTGGGCAGCAGGCATTTTAGATTCATTACGATCCTGATTTCTTAGTGAGAGGAGGTTTAGTGCTTCTGCTGCTGACATTATAGGGGAATAGATAGCTAGGCTAGTGTATTTAGTGTCCACTACAGTCCTGAAGGACTCATCTAATCTCTGCTGTAAGGACAGCACCCCAAAAAGCCCTTTTTAGGGCTAGAACTTCAGCCCAAAAAGCCCCTTTTAGGGCTAGAACTTCAGTCTTTTTTTTTTTTTGTATTTGCATTTGCCTGGCTGTCAGCCTGTGTGTGAGGCTCACAGCATATACTGTGATTAGTGCCACCACTGATATCTGCTTAACATTAGTGTAAATTTAAACAAAAAAACTTTTAAATCATTTTGCTAGTGTAATCTAATTTCATTTTCTATCAGGCCTGTGTCTCAGGCTCACACAGCATATACTGTGGTTAATTGCTCTGTGCAAGCCACCACTCATATCTGCTTAACATTAGTGTAAATTTAAACAAAAAAACTTTTAAATCATTTTGCTAGTGTAATCTAATTTCATTTTCTATCAGGCCTGTGTGTCAGGCTTACACAGCATATACTGTGGTTAATTGCTGTGCCAGCCACTACTCATATCTGCTTAACATTATTGTAAATTTAAAAAAAAAAAATTAAATCATTTTGCTAGTGTAATCTAATTTCATTTTCTATCAGGCCTGTGTCTCAGGCTCACACAGCATATACTGTGGTTAATTGCTCTGTGCAAGCCACCACTCATATCTGCTTAACATTAGTGTAAATTTAAACAAAAAAACTTTTAAATCATTTCGCTAGTGTAATCTAATTTCATTTTCTATCAGGCCTGTGTGTCAGGCTTACACAGCATATACTGTGGTTAATTGCTGTGCCAGCCACCACTCATATCTGCTTAACATTATTGTAATTTTTTTTAAAAAAAAACTTTTAAATCATTTTGCTAGTGTAATCTAATTTCATTTTCTATCAGGCCTGTGTCTCAGGCTCACACAGCATATACTGTGGTTAATTGCTCTGTGCCAGCCACCACTCATATCTGCTTAACATTAGTGTAAATTTAAACAAAAAAACTTTTAAATCATTTTGCTAGTGTAATCTAATTTCATTTTCTATCAGGCCTGTGTGTCAGGCTTACACAGCATATACTGTGGTTAATTGCTGTGCCAGCCACCACTCATATCTGCTTAACATTATTGTAAATTTAAAAAAAAACTTTTAAATCATTTTGCTAGTGTAATCTAATTTCATTTTCTATCAGGCCTGTGTCTCAGGCTCACACAGCATATACTGTGGTTAATTGCTCTGTGCAAGCCACCACTCATATCTGCTTAACATTAGTGTAAATTTAAACAAAAAAACTTTTAAATCATTTCGCTAGTGTAATCTAATTTCATTTTCTATCAGGCCTGTGTGTCAGGCTTACACAGCATATACTGTGGTTAATTGCTGTGCCAGCCACCACTCATATCTGCTTAACATTATTGTAAAAAAAAAATTTAAAAAAACTTTTAAATTATTTTGCTAGTGTAATCTAATTTCATTTTCTATCAGGCCTGTGTCTCAGGCTCACACAGCATATACTGTGGTTAACTGCTCTGTGCCAGCCACCACTCATAGCTGCTTAACATTAGTGTAAATTTAAACAAAAAAACTTTTAAATCATTTTGCTAGTGTAATCTAATTTCATTTTCTATCAGGCCTGTGTGTTAGTCTCACACAGCATATACTGTGGTTAATTGCTGTGCAGCCACCACTCATATTATACTTTGTCAGGGTAATCATGCAGGCCATATAGACCTCCCCCGATATCGGGACTAACAGGTATTAAAGTGCTAAGAACAGTACTACTTAACACAACCTAGTTACCATGGGTCCCAGACCACATGTTTTGTTGTTATACTTTGTCAGGGTAATCATGCAGGCCATATAGACCTCCCCCAATAGGGGGAGTAAAAGTGATTAAAGTGCTAAGAATAGTACTACTAAACACAACCTAATTACCATGGGTTCCAGACCGCATGTCTTGTTGTTATACTTTCTCAGGGTAATCATGCAGGCCATATAGACCTACACAGATAGGGGGAGTAACATGGATTAAAGTGCTAAGAATAGTACTAATATAAACAAAACCTAGTTACCATGGGTCCCAGACTGCATGTCTTGTTGTTATAATTTGTCAGGGTGATCATGCAGGCCATATAGACCTCCCCCGATAGGAGTTACAGGGATTAAAGTGCTAAGAATAGTACTACTTAACACAACCTAGTTACCATGGCTCCCAGACCGCATGTTTTATTATTAAATTTGTCAGGGAAATTATATATCTATCAAATCGATCTATTTATCTTCTCTCGATTCTATCTAACTATCAATCTATGTATATCTATCTATCAAATCTATCTATCTTGTGGCCGGACTGATTTGAGACAGCCACTTGTGTTTAGGCCAAATTTGAAGTAGGAGGACAGACCAATCATCTTCTTCCATCTCCCTGTTCCAAAAATGCAGCCCATATAGACCTCCCCCGATAGGGGGAGTAACAGGTAGTAAACTGCTAAGAATAATACTACTTAACACACCACGGGTCCAAGACCGCATGTCTTATTGTTATACTCTGTCAGGGAAATCATATATCTATCAAATCTATCTATTTATCTATCAAATCTATCTAACTATCAATCGTATCTATCAAATATAAATTGCATCTATTGATCGATGTAATTTGTATCTATCAAATGTATATTGCATCTTTTGATCTATGTAATTCATATCTATCAAATGTATATTGCATCGATTGATCTATGTAATTCGTATCTATCATCAAATGTACATTGCATCTATTGATCTATGTAATTTGTATCTATCATATGTATATTGCATCTATTGATCTATGTAATGTATGTATCTAACTATCAAATCTATCTAACTCATGGTTGTGCAAATGGACTGTTTGCAGTTGTTTGCGGTGCGTTACACGGGGAGTTTGGTCTGTCACTGTGAAGCGGGCGTAACCCTTACACTACCTGATCGATACTACATCATACCTGATGTTTTAAAGCACGTTATTCAAATTTTTTTTAGGAATGTTAGGTGATTAAGACACTTATGGCTTAAAACCAGACTCTGCATCAACTATATAATTTTCCGTGGGAGATTTGCCATGGATCCCCCTCTGGCATGACACAATCCACGTGTTAGTCCCCTTGAAACAACTTTTCCATCACTATTGTGGCCAGAAAGAGTCCTTGTGGGTTTTAAAGTTCGCCTGCCTATTGAAGTCAATGGCGGTTCGCGCACCGAAATTTTAAGGTTTGCGACATCACTAATGACCAGTATGTTGATATGCTTACCGGGAACAAACAGCTTGAGTTTTAATATTAGCGGAAGTCATTTCTTCAATATTAGATACCAGCTAGACGTGTTACCACAGTTCTTAAATACAAAAAGAGGTTTGTCATTGAAGCCCAATAGTGGTCTCCTCAGTTAGTAATAACCTCCTAAACTTTGTATATTTGTAAATGAGGTCCAAAAGTGGCCTCTTGTGTGAATTTGGAGGTTTGTTCAGCATTAGGCATCTCATACATGTGCGCCTACTTGTGTATCACTATTGTAACCCAGTATTATTCTGTACTATTGTTTCAAGATCCTTGTATGCCGTTTTACAAATCTCAAATAAAAAATATAAAAAAAAAATAAAAATAAAAAATACGCTCCCTGCTAACTGCTAACTTCATTGCGAAGTGTCCATTTCCAGCAAGCTCCATTACTTTCAATAGTAGACATCTCGACACTCGCAGGGACTGCCCTTTTTTTTTTTACGATGATTCCACCAGAGAAGCCCCTGTGAGAGTTGACAAGAAAAACCACATCTGATCTGGTAAAGTTTAGATAATTGGGCTCTAAGTGATGGCCATTGTTTCAGAGATTTGAGTTAAATGCACTGTAATAATGTAAAATATAATGGAATAAAAGGCCATGCGCTAGATTACAAGTTTATCTAGTCACTGGAAATGACTGCCAAGTTTCTCTACAATGAGCCCCAGGATCCCTTTCTGTAACGAAAGAGGGGACACAGATCAAAGATACATCCTCTGGAGAACTCCAAGTAATCCGCCAATTGGGGATCCACAATGACATACTATGTCACTACATTGCTAGAAATTCATCTACATCATCTGCCACTTTGCTATCATTATCGCTACATTACCACTACACTATTGCTACATTGAGCGATTTTACACCTGACCTGAGTGACGTAAGAGGAGTCACGTGAGTCTAAAGAAAAAGAAGCATTCAGGTCACGGCCGTAATGCCAAAGTGGATGAAAGCCGTAAGACCGATCTCCTAAGGTAATACTCTCCTAAAGGTCACAAAGGATATCAGATGAATTAATACATTTAGACTCAAGGAACCCAGAGAATCCTTATAACTTGACTTTTATTGGTTCACACCGCTAATCTTGTGAGCCACAGGCCTTGGATTTATTGTTTTAATTTGCGTTTTTAGTAATTTTCTATAACGCTTATTTGCTGCTATATATTTTATATACTAAGGGAGACGTCCCTTTTATTCTCATTTCATTGTTTTTATTAAATTGTATTTATTCATAGTTTTCATTTACTTGTAATTTGTCTTTTGTATCTATTCAGTTACATATTTCCATTTATATACCCACATATATTGGCTTTTTTCACGTATACTAGCACTCTATAGTCACCTATAGGTTTATATACTAGTATATAGAAATATATTTTATCCATAAGATCCATGCTTTGAGCGCTAACTCCTTTTTTACTGCATTCTAGATTACAAGTTGAGCTCTAAATATCGCTTGAGTGCAAAACAGCGCACAATAATGGGGTAAGTAGTGCAGCAATGGCGAATGGAGTAAGTTACGCAGCGATGGGCAGCATTTTTAAATATATATGTATATGATTATATACATATACAGTTAGTGCTGCGGAACCTGTTGGCGCTCTACAAATTCCTGATAATAATAATAATAATATTCATATGTTAATAAGTGTATTCACACTTATTAACACATAATATATATGTATATAAGCATACACATATATATTTGCATTGCAGTCTATGACAACACACAGATCTCATAGACCGCAATGTAAAGGTACTTTTCAGTGAGGTTTTTCCTAACACCCCACTCCCACCAACTTTAAAGCCCCAAAACTACCTAGTGCCATTATTTTTTTTATTTTAAAAAAATGCTACATTTCTTTTTAATAAAAAACTAATATGCTCTCTATTTTTAGTGCATTTGGGGCACTTTTAGAAAATTAACCAGAGATCTAATCTCTGGTTAATTTTAGCAGCACTAATTGCTACCGCAAGCTCACGGTAGTAATAACCAGCCACTCATACTACCTGGTTAATTATTGTGCTCCCCATAATTTAGCTCTCCACTTGTAATCTAGCCTCATAAGTTTTATATTTATACAGATACAAATATTAGCTTTTTTCCCAAAAGAACACATTCTTGTAGATAAGAGTTATGGTTTGAAATATAATATTGTAAAATCCAGCTAAATGGGTGAAATTATGTTCCAGTTGTAAAATTAATTATATGTCTTAAGACAAATCTTCATATGCTTTATTTAATGTCAGATTTTGTCAGATTAAAAGTGCAGTTTGAATAAGATTTACCCCATCCTGGTATTCACAATAAACATGTAAAATGAGAAGCAATTTCCAACCAAAAAATAATAATGATAATAATTTAAAAAAATATTTTTTTAATTTTTTTTTAAATATTTATAAAAAATATGGAAGACGTTGAAGATAAGTAGTGGTTTATAAGTGAACTAGTCCTAAAGCCCGTGTACACGGGCCAATTTTTTAGGTACCGCGGTCCCAAACCTTGCTCCCTCTCTCTCCCCCCTCTCTTTTGAGTTCTCTACATCCCCCTTATTTTGCACTCTCCCCCCTCTTTTGCTCTCTCTCTCTCCCCTCTTTTGCTCGCTCTCTCTCTCTTCCCCCCCTCATCTGCTCTCTCCCCCCTCTTGCTCTCACTCACCCTCTTTTGCTCTCTCTCTCCCCTATTTTTCTCTCTCCCCCCTCTTTTGCTCTCTCTCTCCCCCCTCTTTTGCGCTCTCTCTCTCTCTCCCCCCCCTCTCTTTTGCTCTCTCTCCCCTCTCTTTTGCTCTCTCTCCCCCTCTCTTTTGCTCTCTCTTCCCCTCTCTTTTGCTCTCTCTCTCCCCCTCTCTTTTGCTCTCTCTTCCCCTCTTTTGCACTCTCTCTTCCCCTCTTTTGCGCTCTCTCCCCCTTCTCTTTTGTGCTCTCTCCCCCTCTCTTTTGCACTCTCTCCCCCTCTTTTGTGCACTCTCTCTCCCCCCTCTCTTTTAAACTCTCTCTCCCCCCCTCTCTTTTGAGGTCTCTCTCCCCCCCTCTCTTTTGAGCTCTCTCTCCTCCCTCTCTTTTGAGCTCTCTCTCTCCCCCCACTCTTTTGCGCTCTCTCCCCCCTCTTTTTTGTGCTCTCTCCCCCTCTTTTTTGCGCTCTCTCCCCCTCTCTTTTGTGCTTTCTCCCCCTTGTGCTCTCTCCCCCTCTTTTTTGCGCTCTCTCCCCTGTGGGTGCGGGTGTGTGTGGGTGCGCGTGCGAAGTTTCTGTAGGTGTGTGTGTGGGTGCGCGTGCAAGGTCTCTGTGCGCTGAGGGCAAGTGTGTGGGTGCGAGGTGTAATCAGCTGTGCGCTGCTGCACGGAGGTGCACGTGCATGGAGGTCAATCTAAGGCCAAGTGTGTTTGTCTCTACTGCGCATGACGGCTTCAGACAAACACACTTGGCCTTTTATAATATAGGATTGTTAAATCTAAATACTGTTTATGTAATTTATGAAATGGTTCAACTGCTAAGAGGATTGTATGAGGGGGAACAGACACAATACATTATATATTTTTATATATTATGAATATTTTATTTATGTTGTTTTGGAATTAATAAATGCTAATACATGGTTCAAGGCCCAGCTGAACTATCGCTTACCCTCTAGCTTGTGCCCCTGTTTTAATCACTGCCCACACATGACGTGACTATTGACCCCATGCGTGTGCCCCTGACAGTTATTACTCATGCATGGCGTGACAATAACTACAGATTGCCTGGCAAGCACCGCCCTGTCATCACCTGCCGGGTTCCTACTGTCAGCTCTGGCAATGGGCACAAAGGGCAGCTGAGCACGCTATGCATGCTCAGGGTTACTGCTCTATCACGCAAGCCAGGGATGGGATGAGGCGCTGCGTGCAAAGTGCCCAACCTCAGAGCTGGAAGCGAACAACTGTCACACGCACTGCCTGTGTGCTAACCGGATATCCCAGCAGTCGGCTATCGGGTTACTTCTTTCTTGTCACACTCACTGAGTTATTGCTTTTTGCGCATCAGCTGTGAGCCTCACACGCCATACGACACCCAGGGGGCTGCTGTACTCATAGAGCTAACGTTTTACCTCATACAGGCGTTTAATAACTTTAGCGTGTGCTGTCACACATACTGACCTGTTGTGCCGGTGCTGTCTCGCGCTGCTGTTTACTGTGGGTGCGAGTGCGAGGTCTATACGGTGGTGCGCGTGCGAGGTCTCTGTAGGTGTGTGTGGGTGCGTGTGAGAGGTATCTGTGCGCTGAGGGCAAGTGTGTGGGTGCACGTGCGAGGTATAATCAGCTGTGCGCTGCTGCACGGAGGTGCGCGTGCGAAGAGGTCAATCTAAGGCCAAGTGTGTTTGTCTCTACTGCGCATGACGGCTTCAGACAAACACACTTGGCCTTTTATAATATAGGATTGTTTATGTGTGCTCTTTTTATTTTAGGTGTTAATAAGCTTAGTGGGAATTGCACCATTTTAATTCCAGTTCATCAGTTTACTAGTTAATGCAGTAACAGAACTTCAGACAGTGCCTCTGTCCCACATGAAAACTTTAAAACATCACTATAGACAGTTGTTTTTTCTATACCTACCAAAGGTGTGATTTTTCATAGTTCTTTTTCTGTAAATTGTTAAGCTTTATGTTATGCTTTGTTATGATTATGGTGGCCACTGAATTTGGAGTTTTGGAGCATTGTAAATAACTTTGTCCCTTTACTTTTGTCAAAGTTACTCAGCACAAAATGAACATTAATAAACAATGAGTACTTTCAGCTTTTTTTTTAGTACCGGCACCTTTTTATTTATAAAAAAGCAAAATAAATATATATGTGTGTGTGTGTGTGTATATATATGTGTGTGTGTGTATATATATGTGTGTGTGTGTGTATATATATGTGTGTGTGTGTGTGTATATATATGTGTGTGTGTGTGTATATATATGTGTGTGTGTGTGTGTATATATATGTGTGTGTGTGTGTGTGTATATATATGTGTGTGTGTGTGTGTATATATATGTGTGTGTGTGTATATATATGTGTGTGTGTGTGTATATATATGTGTGTGTGTGTGTGTATATATATGTGTGTGTGTGTGTATATATATGTGTGTGTGTGTGTGTATATATATGTGTGTGTGTGTGTATATATATGTGTGTGTGTGTGTGTGTGTATATATATGTGTGTGTGTGTATATATATGTGTGTGTGTGTGTATATATATGTGTGTGTGTGTGTATATATATGTGTGTGTGTGTGTATATATATGTGTGTGTGTGTGTATATATATGTGTGTGTGTGTGTATATATATGTGTGTGTGTGTGTGTATATATAAGCTGCTATCTTTGAGACCAGTCAGGTTCCGAAATGTTATGCTCACTTTTACTTGATTGATATTAAACGTTAAGTTTTAAAACTTAAAGGGACAGTCCACACCAGAATTTTTGTTGTTTAAAAAGAAAGATAATCCCTTTATTACCCATTCCCCAGTTTTGCATATCCAACACAGTTATAATAATACATGTTTTACCTCTGTAATTACCCTGTATATAAGCCTCTGCTGACTGCCCCCTTATTTCAGTTCTTTTGACAGACATGCAGTTTAGCCAATCAGTGCTCACTCCTAGGTCACTTTACGTGCATGAGCTCAATGTTATCTATATGAAACATGTGAACTAATGCCCTCTAGTGGTCAAAATGTATTCAGATTAGAGGCAGTCTTCAAGGTCTAAGAAATTAGCATTTGAACCTCCTAGGTTTAGCTTTCAACTAAGAATACCAAGAGAACAAAGCAAAATTGGTGATAAAAGTAAATTGGGAAGTTGTTTAAAATTGCATGCCCTAGATTGTATGTTCTGGAGGTTCCGGTGGAGGAGGAGCAAGGCAAGCCAACCTGAGCTCACTGCTCCAGCCCAACAGCTACTGGCGGTGAAACTTTCGCGCCCTGCCTCAAGTCTTGAGGCTGCTTCTTTCAGGGCAATTAGCAAAGATCAAGCTGGAACCGGTCCAGGGGACTGTCATCCCTCTGGTATATGCCAAATATTGCTACCCGAACTCACTTTTGGCGGCCCAAAATCCTCTACCTGGGTATACAGGTGCGCTGCTAACAAGCGGTATTCCTGCCTCAAGCCATCTAGCTCTCTTAGCTATTTATCTTTATTCTCTAACAAGTGCCCGACTGCCAAACTAAATATCCCCTTCTCCTTGCTGTCACTAAATTTTAAGCCTAAAGAACATAGTATTTCTTCAACCCTGTAAGGTGATCCTCCCAGCACCCTTACCTATAGCGAGACTTACCCTGCCGACGTGCGCCCGCCTCACCCCTCCCCCACCGGTGCTGCGCGGGAGGTGGACTGGACTTGCTCTGTGTTGGAGCTGGCGGAGGGATTTCGCTTCTCGCGCTCCTGCATACTGTTCCCTTCTCTCCCCTCCCACCGGTGCTGCGTGAGGGGAGACGAAGTTTGAATCCTCCATCGGATCTGGAAGCAGGAGGTACGGGTGGCCACCTCAGGGAGTGAATTGCTGCATCAGACCCTGGACGCCGGAGAAGAATTCAGCGGGCAGTTAGACAACATAGGAGGGGGTAAGTTAAGTTGCAAAGCACTGCTTTTCTTACAAACTCTTTTGGCACATTAATAACTCTTTAAAGGGACACGTAGCGAAGAAATACAGAGCTAATAGATTGGGGCTAACTGGCTTGGAGACTGTCCTGGAAGTGGGCCTCTAAAACCACTTAAAGAATACATTTCTTTGTGCATACCTTGTCGGAAAACTGCTGACACTTTGCTAATTTTATACATATTCTACACCTTTGAAAGACCTAGGGGAAGAAAGTCTAAAATTTCTGCTTGATACTTTTACCAATATCTCTATCTCTTAAATTGGACATTCTCTGGAAACGCAGAGAGTGAAGAAAAAGATACAAAGTGGCACTCACTAATTGAGAATGGACATAATTGTAGCAAGCACAAGCACAAAATTGGTTATTCTTTATTGTATATGCTGTATTGCGCTTGTTTTTTTTTTTTTTTTGTGTGTGTTCTATGAGCTGAATGTTGATACAAAACTCATTTAACACTATTTAAGTGAATTTTTTAAAAAGAATAAGCAGAGGCTAATTAAGTAAGCTAAGTTAGTTATATATGGTTTATATGCTAGTTTGCTTAACAAGAAATATGAGGGTTATTACATCTGGGATTATAGAAAATGTTTTTTGAAAGCTAGAATACTCTCTATTTAAAGGCTTACTTATTCAAAGTACAAATAGATAGCTCAATAAATAGAATTGGGCTATCTAGAGCAGGGCCCGTAAAGTATAAGACTGTTCTTGTCTAGAAGGCTTGTCTATTTGCAGTAGCTGAAGGCCTCAATGTATCTAATTATTTTACTTGTCTGCTTTGAAAATCCTATATGATAGGGATTTCTGTTTCTCTGTTAAACTACATTTTTGTGGTATTTCCATTGTCTGCTTAAAGATTTACACTTATACAAGTATGTAAAGGTAATGAGCTAAGTTAAAGGCTTAATATATTATTTAGGTCTCACCAGATCAGAATTTATAATAGGGGAAATGACCCTTGCTTTACTGAATGGATTTGTTAAAATAGAAGATACCAGAAGTCTTAAAGGCAAACCCTGAATTAAAGGGAAACCTATACAACTAAATTCTGAACTCTTGGAAGGCTTTAACCTCCTCTCCAAACCAAAAGGTATAATTTTCTAAAACTGATAGATAGGTGCGGAGAAGAGCAAAACTCAGGGTTCCTTTAACTTTAGCGTGATTGGGTGAATCCATTTCTGTCTGGTCAGTGTAATTATATATTTTATTATAACATTTTGTGTCGAATTTATTGGCTGGCGGACTTTAGAATATTGTTGTGACTGCCTCTATAATCTTCTATCCTTCTATAGACAAATGTCATGGCTGGCCTAGGGACTCCCATACACTTTTCTTAAGGATCTTTTTTTCCTTAAGAAAAAAAAACAAGAGTTCACTCTATCGTTAATCTTTCCCCCCCCCCCCCCCCTTCTTTTTCCTCGATGAACTGAATCACGATTTTACCCTGGGCTAACGTTTTCTTTCTCTACCCCAGGGCTATAGCACTCTCACTCTATGGTTACTGAGACATTGGTTCTTAATTCCTTCTTTCCACATTTTCACCGATACAGCTATAAACCACAATACACGGGATAAATAAATTAGTAGTGATACCCTCACAAATTTTTCCTCAGCACATGGATAAATTCCTTCACTCCCATTCCCGGACTCCTTCACCAGTCATGACATCTAAACATAGAGATAAGAGGACAAAGGCCGCTGCTGAAGTTTCCGCAGAAATAACTGCACCTGCAGCTCCTATCTTGCCCATAAACGAATTAACTAATGTACAGGCCCTAGTGGCTAGCATATCTGAGGCACTAACCCCAAAATTTGATGTACTAAGATCTGAGATTAAGCAAGATATTAATCTACTTAGACACGAGATAAAATTATTCTCCAACAGACTAGATGAGGCCGAACAGAGAATATCTGATCTGGAGGATCTTATCTCAGCACAGGGGTCCAACCTTGAAGCTAATAATGTAATCATAGCTAAAATGCAAAATAAAATGGAGGACTTGTAAAACCGCGCCAGGTGCAATAATATCCGCATTATAGGGGTCCCTGAGGGGGGGCCTCTAGAAGACTTAAATACACTTATTCCTGAGATTTTAACTCAGCTTCTTAAGATTCCTCCCAATTATCCACTGATAGTAGTCGAGAGAATACACAGACTAGGGAGACAAACAACAAATAGACAGGGAGATAATAGACGCAGACCTATAATAGCAAAACTGCTTAATTTCCAAGACAAGGTTACACTACTTCAACATTTTCGCAAAAATCAGCCAATTATTTTTAAAGAAAAAAAAATCCTGCTATTCCAAGATTACTCAATGGAAACATCCATTAAAAGAAGAAATCTAGCCCCAATTTGTTCAAAATTTATTCAGCAAGGCTTTCAAGCCTCAATAATTTATCCTACTAAATTAAAAAACCTTGTGAAAGGAGAGGCTCACTTCTTTGATAACCCACAAGAGGCAGAAAAATTATTGCAACAACTAAATACGCAGGAAAAATAGGAATTTCTTTTTGATAAGGTTATAACGCTAAAAGTTAGAGTTCAATGAATGGACAGTATTTACCCGTTCAATCCCTTTTCTCCCTTTTTTTTTTTTTTTTTTTTTTTTCTCTTTCCTTCCTTCTTCCTCTCCCTCTCTCCCTCTCTCTTTCCCCCCCTCCTTAGATAAATGTGTGGCTTAGTTACAAATCTGACAAATCTGAAAGTAATTTCCTGGAATGTAGGGGGAATCTCCACTCCCATCAAAAGAAAAGCAATCTCAACCCATGCAAGGCGACTTGATTCCGATATTGTTCTCTTACAGGAGACCCACCTAACCCAGGTGGAAGTCCTGAAGCTTAAAAAGGGATGGGTTAAGGAAGTATATGCCTCACCCGGCCCTGGTAGGAAGAGGGGGGTGGCCATATTGATGGGGAAAAGGCTAAAGGCAGAAGTTTTACAAGTCTTGACTGATCCAGAAGGGAGATATTTACTGCTAAAGATAAAAATTGAAAAGGTTACTTTTTCATTTTGTAATATATACGCACCGAATATTATAGATCCAGAATTCTGGAATCAGTTACAGGCCAAAATCCTTTCCTTCAAGGAAGGATATTTAATCCTCGGAGGGGACTTTAACATGGCCCCTCATTGCCCTTTGGACAGAATGAGGGAAAACAGGGACCATAAGAAGAACAAAAAAGATAATTTAGAATCTAAATTATTGACGAAAATTAAACAAAATTTAAATGTCAGAGACATATGGAGGATTCAGAATCCTGATGTCCAGGAATATACTTGTTCATCCAAAGCACACAAGACTATGTCAAGAATTGACCTTTTTTTGATTGATGAAAGGCTATGTACAGCTAAAGTAAACGCAAAGATATTACCGATTTTTCTCTCGGACCACGGACCAATTTCTCTAAATTTTCAATTTGCAGTTTCCCAGCCGGGCTCTGTACGGTTTCATTTCCCCTCCTTCTTGGCAACAGATATGAAATTTAAAGCTCACTTGAGGATTAAATTTGAGGAATATATTCAATGTAACAGGGAATATTGGGAACGCCCATTAATTCTCTGGGAAGTGGCTAAAGCAGTCATTAGAGGTGAAATTATCTCATATAGTGCAATGATCAGCAAAAAGCTAAGAGCTAGAGAAAAAGAACTAAATAATGCTTTGATCAATTCATATAATCGCTTACTTCTGACTAAAAATCCAGCTAACTGGGCAAGCTATATTCGGGCAAAAAATGAGAAAGATACATTTGCAATATACAGAGAAACCCAGTCTGATTTGAAATTACAATCTAAACTGTATAGATATGGAAATAAATCTGGAAAATTACTTGCAAACTTGGTCAGGAATGATAGAAAGTCACCACTTATTGAAAAACTTTTTGCAGATGGGAAGCTCCTTACAAAGAGCTCAGATATACATGAAGAAATGGCTAGATATTATCAAGAGATATACTCACTTAGAAAATCTGACTCAATACAAGCTGAGGATTTTTGGAGCAAAATAATTTGCCCTAAGCTCTCCGCAGAAGTATTGGAAACTCTTAATGCCCCGATCAGGGTCGAGGAAGTAGAGAAAGTGATTCTCGAACTAGCTACAAATAAGGCCTCAGGGCCGGATGGTTTACCAAGTGAGATCTATAAGATTTTGACATCGGAGATTGCTCCCCATCTTAAGCAGGCATATAATGCTATGTATATTAAAGGAGAATTGGTACCGAAAGCCTTCTCAGCATCTTTCACTACTCTTATTCTTAAAGGCGGAAAAGATCCAGTATATAGGGAGTCATATAGACCGATTGCCCTATTAAATGTAGACTATAAGATCTTTATGTCTATCTTGGCCAAAAGATTGCAGGGGATCTTATCTGATATCATACATAAAGATCAAGCAGGTTTTTTGAATTCACGAAATTCTTCAGCTAAAATTAGAGAAGTTTTACTGGTTTCGGAATATTTTTACAATACTGAAGGGAGGGAGAGAGAGGATGGGGATTACATCCCAGATCTAGCCATTGTGGCAATCGACGCAGAAAAGGCGTTTGATTCAATACAACATGATCATCTTTTTACCTCGCTGGATCAGTTTGGGTTTAAAGGTAACTTTCTTAAATTTATACAAAATTTATACAGTCTTCCATCCACTAGCATAATTGTCAATAATATTGTTTCTTCTCAAATTGTGCTCAATAGAGGAACTAGGCAGGGATGCCTCTCCCCCCTCCTTTTTAACCTAGCTATCGAGCCATTGGCCATAAGGATCAGATCACAGCTGGAAGGTATTTTGATTGGCAGACAGGAGATGAAACTGGCACTATATGCAGATGACATCCTTGTCTATTTATCAAATTCTCAGATTAATATTCCCAAGCTCCTACAAATTATTAACCAATTTGGTTCATTTTCTGGATACAAAACAAATGTCTCTAAATCTGAGATTTTCTGGCTTCGAAAGAATAAAGACTCATTTCTGAATAGTCCTTTTAAAACAGTCAAAGATTCATTTAAGTACTTAGGTATAGTAATACCCACGAATCCACATGACCTTTACAATCTTAATATCCCCCCAATATTAACAGTATTTAAGGACAAACTTAGATCATGGGAAAACTTACCCCTCTCTATATCAGGACGGATAGCCCTGTTCAAGATGGTTCTCCTTCCTAAACTACTATACATATTACAGATTACAGCATTAATACTATATGACAAGGACATCCGAAGTCTTAATAGCTGGCTTAGAAGTTTTATATGGCAGAAAAGGAAACCCAGGATATCCCTGAATAAATTAACACATGCCAAGTTATTTACAGGATTTGCACTACCTAATTTGCGGCTTTATAATCTTGCTTTTTTAGCACGTATAGCTGCTGACTGGATTTCAGGCAATAATTATGTTTTGAACAATGCATTAGAAGAGAACATATGCGACCCATATCTCCCTTGTGCTTTACTTCACTGTGCGTTTAAAGATATGCCACCTAGAATTAAGAAAATTAAAGCAATTATTAATCCATTAAAGGCTTGGTGGAAGATAGGGAAACTCTTGTCCTTCAATTGTAAGGTCTCCAAATATCTCCCCTTAAGAGGGAACCCTGTATTTCAAGCTGGTATTGACTCTGCAGTTTTTAAAAACTGGCAATTAATAGGACTAAAAACGATAATACAATTTGTCGATAAGGACAACAAGTGCTTCAAAACATTTGAAGAAATTAAGAACAACTTCAACCTCTCCAATAAGGAGTTCTTTGCATTTTTGCAAGTGAGGCATTTTGTGTCTGGACTAATGAGGGAGGGGGAATGGAACTGGGAACTCTGCGAAATAGAGGATTGGTTAACACTAGTTAAAAATGGTCGCATGTCCATTTCATATTGTTACTATTTATTAGGAGCTGAAGAAGGGAAACGCACTCTGGAGAAAGTGGCCCAAGACTGGAGACTAATCTTGGAACAAGAGTATATAAATTGTAAATTTATTCAAAAATCCATTCACATGGTGGCACAGACCACTCTCTCAACAACATGGAGAGAATCACATCTTAAATTGCTGCATGGATTTCATTATACACCAGAAAAAGGTCATAAACTCCAGAACCCTAATTTTCATAAATGTCCTAAATGCTCCCTAGAGGCCGCAGATATTATACACATGATGTTTAAATGTCCCCTGATTAGACAATTTTGGTGTAAACTGGAATATTGGTTTAATACCTCCCTTAAGATTTCCCCTTTTGAACTTTCGGCAATTTTAGTCATATTCTGCTGCGACAATCTAGCAGAACAACAAATGAACAAAAAGATAATTAAAGTTTCTATCCTAGCAGCCAGATATTTAATATTTAAAAAATGGAAGACGAAAGAAATACCCACGGTAATTGAAGTAAAAAATTATCTTAAAAAACAATGTATCATAGAGCAACACGATACGAATATCAATAACGAAACAGATATTAGAAAATTCTTTGATAAATGGGCGCCATTTATTAAGTCTCTCCCTACAACAGAGATTGATTATATTATTTTTCCCTTTCAGAATACAGAGATGGTTTTATTAGGGATATGGTAATTGCATAAGGTCCGGGGATGTGAGGTGAGGGGGAGAGAGGAGGAGGGTATGAGGCAAAACCTTTCCCCCCCCCTTTTTTTTTTTTTTTTTTTTGTCGTTATTGTTGTTGTTGTTATTGTCGTTGTGTTTGTTTGATTGTGTGTTTGTTTGTTTTATTTTGTTGGTACTATTATTATCACCAGCAGGTGTATGGAATTGAGATATTATGGAAAAAGTGAACAAAATAATTTAACAGGAACCCTGAGTTATAAGACTTAATAGAGTATAATTATTATTTAGGCTACTTAGGTCAGGAAGGCTGAGGAATTGTTTAAATTTATTTTTTGATGTTCTTTCTCTCATTTCCATTTTCTTGAAAATTATGTAATTGCATATATATGTTGAAATATATATAATAAAAATGAATTTAAAAAAAATAAATTGCATGCCCTATTTAAATCATGAAAGTTTTTTTTGGACTTGACTGTCCCTTTAAGTTCACTGAGTGCTTATCTCTGCTGTTTGATATATATATATATATATATATATATATATATATATATATATATATATATATAAATATATATATATATATATATATATATATATATATATATATACAGTGGGGCAAAAAGTATTTAGTCAGCCATCAATTGTGCAAGTTCTCCCACTTAAGAACATGAGAGAGGCCTGTAATTTTCATCATAGGTATACCTGAACTATGAGAGACAAAATGTGGAAACAAATCCATTCAATCACATTGTCTGATTTGGAAAGAATTTATTTGCATATTATGGTGGAAAATAAGTATTTGGTCACCTACAAACAAGCAAGATTTCTGGCTCTTACAGACCTGTATCTTCTTCTTTAAGAGGCTCCTCTGTCCTCCACTCATTACCTGTATTAATGGCACCTGTTTGAACTTGTTATCAGTATAAAAGACACCTGTCCACAACCTCAAACAGTCACACTCCAAACTCCACTATGGTGAAGACCAAAGAGCTGTCGAAGGACACCAGAAACAAAATTGTAGACCTGCACCAGGCTGGGAAGACTGAATCTGCAATAGGCAAGCAGCTTGGTGTGAAGAAATCAACTGTGGGAGCAATAATTAGAAAATGGAAGACATACAAGACCAGTGATAATCTCCCTTGATCTGGGGCTCCACGCAAGATCTCACCCCGTGGGGTCAAAATGATCACAAGAACTGTGAGCAAACATCCCAGAACCACACAGGGGGACCTAGTGAATGACCTGCAGAGAGCTGGGCCAACGTAACAAAGGCTACCATCAGTAACACACTACGCCGCCAGGGACTCAGATCCTGCAGTGCCAGAGGTGTCCCTCTGCTTAAGCCAGTACATGTCCGGGCCCATCTGAAGTATGCTAGAGAGCATTTGGATGATCCAGAAGTGGATTGGGAGAATGTCATATGGTCAGATGAAACCAAAGTAGAACTGTTTGGTAGAAACACAACTCGTCGTGTTTGGAGGAGAGAGAATGCTGAGTTGCAACCAAAGAACACCATACCTACTGTGAAGCATGGGGTGGCAACATCATGCTTTGGGGCTGTTTCTCTGCAAAGGGAACAGGACGTCTTATCCGTGTACATGAAAGAATGAATAGGGCCATGTATCGTGAGATTTTGAGTGCAAACCTCCTTCCATCAGCAAGGGCATTGAAGATGAAACGTGGCTGGGTCTTTCAGCATGACAATGATCCCAAACACACTGCCCAGGCAACGAAGGAGTGGCTTTGTAAGAAGCATTTCAAGGTCCTGGAGTGGCCTAGCCAGTCTCCAGATCACAACCCCATAGAAAACCTTTGGAGGGAGTTGAAAGTCTGTGTTGCCCAGCAACAGCCCCAAAACATCACTGCTCTAGAGGAGATCTGCATGCAGGAAGTGGCCAACATACCAGCAACAGTGTGTGACAACCTTGTGAAGACTTACAGAAAACGTTTGACCTCTATCATTGCCAACAAAGGATATATAACAAAGTATTGAGATGAACTTTTGATATTGACCAAATACTTATTTTCCACCATAATTTGCAAATAAATTATTTCCAAATCAGACAATGTGATTGTCTGGATTTGTTTCCACATTTTGTCTCTCATAGTTGAGGTATACCTATG
The DNA here is from genome assembly GCF_027579735.1 of Bombina bombina. Lineage (NCBI taxonomy): Eukaryota > Metazoa > Chordata > Amphibia > Anura > Bombinatoridae > Bombina > Bombina bombina. The sequence continues at coordinate 900,121,208 of NC_069499.1, forward strand.
TTGAAAATTACAGGCCTCTCTCATCTTCTTAAGTGGGAGAACTTGCACAATTGGTGGCTGACTAAATACTTTTTTGCCCCACTATATATATATATATATATATATATATATATATATATATATAAACATACAGTATATATATACATACAGTATATATATATATATATATATATATATATATATATATATATATATATTACTCTTAAAAATATATAGATACAGAAGTAATATAGAATGGAAACCCAATAATACTTCATAGAAAAATATATTTGAAGGATTTATTCACTTATTCACCCCACCCTTAGAGTGTGTGAAACCATAATTCATTGCACTCCGCCACCTTCAGTTTGAGGATGCCCCACAGATGCTCAATAGGGTTTAGGTCTGAAGACATGCTTGGCCAGCCCATCACCTTTACCCTCAGCTTCTTTAGCAAGCTAGTGGTCGTCTTGGAGGTGTGGTTGGGGTCCTTATCATGATGGAATACTGCCCTGCGGCCCAGTCTCCGAAGGAAGGGGATCATGCTCTGCTTCAGTATGTCACAGCTCATTTATTTAAACTAAAAAAGATAGATACCAAGGATATAATAAACCTTGTATGTAAAGAATGGGACTTCAGCACTCTTTTAAATAGTAATAATAAATTGTTTTTATTTTATTCACACACATTAATTTATAGGCATAATCTTTTACTGTGGCATAGTAAACACACAAATACTCATAGGGAAAAAAAATATATATATACAATTGGTGACATATAAAGTACAAAAATTATTAGCATCATATAGCAAATATTAATATAGGCAGTTCTGGCATCCCAGATACATGGCTCATGACATGCAACACCCTGCTGCACCAAACCCTGTATATTAACAGGCAATGTCTGGGCAGGTTATCGTGGGGATCTATGCATGTTAGGCAGGTATGAAAATAAAGAATAAATAGCCCAATTGTGCTTAACATACGATACGGTTCCAAAAACTTCCAAGATTTTCCTTCTTCAGAAAGTGCTTATTAGTGCAAGTTTATTTCCAGCATTTATGAATTCAATTGAAGCAGTTAGTTAAGCAACACTCACATATACAGATAAGCAGCAGAATAAAATGTAAATCATGGCGTGCAGGAAAAGAAATGGCAAGAAGCAGCAAGAGGTCCGTTTTCATCAAAGTAAACAGTCCGGACAGCAAACAGCATTAAGCAAGCTTTCACAAATTTGGTTCCGTATCTGTCATACAATTTTGTACCTCTCAGTGTATTAGAAGGTTCTTACTGAAAACCAGATCCGCACATGCCTTGTCGCTGTAGTGTACTGAGGTGTAATGGAGCGTTCTCAAGTTTTCATATCGTATTAGCACAAAAAGTTTAGCAAACCAAACATCGGGTGCCAGAGTGCCTATCCAACTCCTACATACGTTTCACTCCCATTGGCTATACAATGGAGCTTTGTCAGGGCGTGATTACGTCATGACTGTTAATATACAGGGTTTGGTGCAGCAGGGTGTTGCATGTTATGAACCATGTATCTGGGATGCCAGAACTGCCTATATTAATATTTGCTATATGATGCTATTCACTTTTGTACTTTATATGTCACTAATTGTATATATATATATATATATATATATATATATATATATATATATATATATATATATATATATATATATATATTCTTCTAGGGGTATTTGTGTGTTTACTATGCCACAGTAAAAGATTATGCCTATCAATGAATGTGTGTGAATAAAATAAAACAATTTATTATTACTATTTAAAAGAGTGCTGAAGTCCCATTCTTTACATACAAGGTTTATTATATCCTTGGTATCTATCTTTTTTAGCTTAAATAAATATAGTTCCATTGGGTCTGCACTGCTATAACTACTTAAACTATATATATAACTTAAATATAATTGTTGAGCTGGTTCAATAGTTTATATCTATGTCACAGTACATGTTGGCATTTATGGTTCCCTCAATGAACTGCAGCTCCTCGGTGCCGGCCGCACTCATGCAGGCCCAGACCATGACACTCCCACCACCTTGCTTGACTGTAGGCAAGACACACTTCTCTTTGTACTGCTCACCTGGTTGCTGCCACATATGCTTGACACCATCTAAACCAAATAAGTTTATCTTGGTCATCGGACCACAGGACATGGTTCCAGTAATCCATGCCCTTAGTCTGCTTGTCTTCAGCAAACTGTTTGTGGACTTTCTTGTGCATCATCTTCGTCTGGGACGACAGCCATGCAAACCAATTTGATGCAATGTGCGGTGTATGGTCTGAGCACTAACAGGCTGAGCCCCACCCCTTCAACCTCTGCAGCAATGCTGGCAGCACTTATACGTCTATTTCCCAAAGACAACCGCTGGATATGACGCTGCACTCAACTTCTTTGGTCGATCATGGCGAGGTCTGTTCTGAGTGGAACCTATCTTGTGAAACCGCTGTATGGTCTTGCCCACCGTGCTGCAGCTCAGTTTCAGGGTCTTGTCAAGCTTCTTATAGCCTAGGCCATCTTTATGTAGAGCAACAATTCTTTTTTCAGATCCTCAGAGAGTTCTTTGCCATAAGGTGCCATGTTGAACTTCAAGTGACCAGTATGAGGGAATGTGAGAGCGATAACTTTAACACATCCAATTTGGACATTTTCACTTAGGGGTGTACTCACTTTTGTTGCCAACTGTTTAGACATTAATGGCTGTGTGTAGAGTTATTTTGCCTTTTGAAATAGCTGATGTTGCCTGTTGTAGTCCACCTATACTGAAAATGTCAATATTTAAGAACTGGTTATAGAAAAACTATGTTTACATAGCAATCAGTGCATCTTAATTATAGTCCTCAGGTTGGCATTCATATTGTTTACCAATTTTCAAAATGGATTTAGATTACAATAGGTTAATCTCATACTCATAAATGATGATTTATTTTACACAAAGTACAACTGAGTTAATTCAAAAGATCTGTAACGTAACCTTAAGAGTCATTAAAAGGCCATTACATTTGTCATTGTTGGTTGGATTCCTAATTTCAATCTTGATAACAAGCACTTATCAACTGAAAACAGGTTGTTAGGACTTTTCTATGAAAAACAAATTCATAGCTGCGGGCTTTTAGCGACCAAATCCATTTTAGATTGTAATCACATGAAAAACACTGTTCCCATATTGATTGAAACTAACTTATAGGGATTCAATATTGGAAATATTGGGATTGAACCCATGTTTGTTAGTTTTAATAGTGTTAATAAATAAGATACTATTTTTTTTTTATACTTTGAATATATTTTGGTTATTCAAACATTGGAAAAATCTACTGTATTTTGGCACTGTCTAAAATTCTATATTTAATGACATAAAATGTGCATTTTTCTCCCTTCAAAATAAGTCAAAACCCAGGAATTAAAATTTGATGGAATCAAGACTTATACGCATTTGAGAACTTGTTTTAATATCTAAAAATTAAAAAGAATTTGGCAGACATTAGGAGGGCTTACTTCTGGGTGACCATAATCAAATGAGATGGTTCATGTCCCTTTATATACAGACGAAGCCACTCTTTCAATGTAAGGGTCACATACCCTGATGTTTATCCACTGACTACTGTGTTATCAGTGATCACCTGTCAGAACCATAAGAAAATGGGACATTTGTTGCCCCAACAAACATAAATAAACTTGAGATGACTTAATGTAAACAGCAATCCCGTTCTATCAAATGAGTGGTCTGGTGTCTGCTTGCTGCCAGCTGATTATCAAAACAATTAAAAACACTACTCACATTTGGTTTTATTTTTGACGTTCTGATGCTTTTTAAAAGGCCATTATTACCCTCTCACTACAATAATATAGCATAATACCCTGCATTTGAAAGAGTGAGGTTTCACAATTCAAATAAGGGATTTTATGTCCTTAGAGCTATGAAGTGATCACCATAGTGAGACTAAAAACCTGGCATTAGCTGCTAGCCTCATTGTTTTTACAATTGTTTTTAGTGTACATAGATCGATGTTTGTCTGAAATAACTAAAAAAAAAATAGAATCAAATAAATCAAAGTAAATGGGAGTATTGTGAGAATGTTAAAATTGGTAATATTTGATCAAATTCTACATAGGATGAATTTTGGTAAGACTATTTTATTGGGAGGGGGGGTTGACAAAATAGGATAGGCCACACTGGGAAATCATAATGTGTAATTTTTAATGTATGCAATATTTGTATTGTTAGATATTTTATACCTACTCATTTTCTGCATAAATTGCAAAATGGTGCATAGTGATAAAAATATCTTTTTTCTGATTTTGAACTATAAGTATAAAATCATACATTTTGCTGTTTTGGTAAGGTAAACTGATGATACATATGTGACAAAAAAAGTGTGCTTGAAATATTAAGGAAATAATGAATGACTCCCAATGCTGCTATTTATGATGTACCCCACTGAAGTATTTGATTATTTTATTCCCTATTTGTAGTCATATGACTAATAATAATCCCTTATTAATTATTTTAACAACTATAACATATTACCACACTATCACGTTCTTAATATAATAATTGTGAGAACATAAACCACAATTCCTGTTCCATACAATGCAAACTTTATTAAAAATAAAGTTACAAAAACATAAATACATAACATACATATTATATATATATATATATATATATATATATATATATATATATATATATATATATATGTATATATATACACAACACTGGATTAATATCAGTATTACACTAATATTTGACCATTCTATGTGAGAGTTGTAGTTTAATGTATTTAAGATTGCAATGTTAAAAGAAGTATAGGGGCCGATTTATTAACCCCTTAATGACCGGACCATTTTTCAATTTTCTTACCCTTAATGACAATGGCTATTTTTACATTTCTGCAGTGTTTGTGTTTAGCTGTAATTTCCCTCTTACTCATTTACTGTACCCACACATATTATATACCGTTTTTCTCGCCATTAAATGGACTTTCTAAAGATACCATTATTTTCATCATGTCTTATAATTTACTAAACAAAAAAATAAAATATGAGGAAAAAATGGAAAAAAACACACTTTTTCTAACTTTGACCCCCAAAATATGTTACACATCTACAATCACCAAAAAACACCCATGCTAAATAGTTTCTAAATTTTGTCCTGAGTTTAGAAATACCCAATGTTTACATGTTCTTTGCTTTTTTTGCAATTTATGGGGCAATAAATACAAGTAGCACTTCGCTATTTCCAAACCACTTTTTTTCAAAATTAGCGCTAGTTACATTGGAACCCTGATATCTGTCAGGAATACCTGAATATCCCTTGACATGTATATATATTTTTTTAGAAGAAAACCCAAAGTATTGATCTAGGCCCATTTTGGTATATTTAATGCCACCATTTCACCGCCAAATGCGATCAAAAAAAGAAAAAAATAACTTTTTCACAAAATTTGTCACAAACTTTAGGTTTCCCACTGAAATTATTTACAAACAGCTTCTGCAATTATGGCACAAATGGTTGTAAATGCTTCTCTGGGATCCCCTTTTTTCAGAAATAGCAGACTTATATGGCTTTTGGGTTGTTTTTTGGTAATTAGAAGGCCGCCAAATGCCGCTGCTCACCACACGTGTTTTATGCCCAGGAGCGAAGGGGTTAATTAGGGAGCTTGTAGGGAGCTTGTAGGGTTAATTTTAGCTTTAGTGTAGTGTAGTAGACAACCCCAAGTATTGATCTAGGCCCATTTTGGTATATTTTATGCCACCATTTCACCGCCAAATGCGAGCAAATAAAAAAAAAAAACTTAACATTTTTCACAATTTTAGGTTTCTCACTGAAATTATTTACAAACAGCTTGTGCAATTATGGCAGAAATTGTTGTAAAAGCTTCTCTGGGATCCCCTTTGTTCAGAAATAGAAGACTTATATGGCTTTGGCGTTGCTTTTTGGTAATTAGAAGGCCGCTAAATGCTGCTGCGCACCACACGTTAATTATGCCCAGCAGTGAAGGGGTTAAATTAGGTAGCTTGTAGGGAGCTTGCAGGGTTAATTTTAGAGATCAGCCTCCCACCTGACACATCCCACCCCCTGATCCCTCCCAAACAGCTCTCTTCCCTCCCCCACCCCACAATTGTTCCCGCCATCTTAAGTACTGGCAGAAAGTCTGTCAGTACTAAATAAAAGAGGTTTTTTTTTTTTTTTTTAAATAAAAATAATAAAGTATTTTAGCTGTGATGGACCCCTGCCTTAGCCCCAACCTCCCTGATCCCCCCTCCAGCTCTCTAACCCTCTCCCCTACCTAATTATTACCACCATCTTGGGTACTGGCAGCTGTCTGCCAGTACCCAGTTTGGCCCCAAAAAACCCCCAAAAAGTATTTTTATTTTATTTTTACTTAAAAAACTATTTCTGTAGTGTAGCAGCCCCCCACAATACCCCCACCCCCTCCCAGATCCTTTTATATTTTTTTAAAAAAAAAATCCCTTTTTTTTCCCCTTTCTGCCCTCATTCATTGGTGTCAGTGTGGCTAATGGGTGCACGTGCACGCGCGCGCACGCGCACATGCATGCTCAGTGCATACACGCGCATCGTGCACGCGCGCGCATCGTGCACGCACATGCGCACCCTCACACCCGGCACTATCGCTACCGGTGCAGAGAGGGCCACATAGTGGCTCTCTCTACATCGGGGCTTGTAAAGTGGTATTGCAGGATGCCTCCATATCGAGGCATCACTGCAATACCCTCAGAGCTGCTGGAAGCATTTGTGATCGCTTCCAGCACTCTGTTAGACAACTGACGTACCAGGTACGTCCATTGTCATTAACTGCTTGTTAATGCATGACGTACCTGGTACGTCAGTTGTCATTAAGGGGTTAAAGGGACATGAAACCCACATTTTTTTCTTTCATGATTTAGAAAGAGAATGTAATTTTAAACATCTTTCTAATTTACTTCTATTATCTATTTTGTTTTATTCTCTTGATATTCTTTGCTGAAAGGCATATCTAGATATGCTCAGTAGCTGCTGATTGGTTACTGCGTATAGAAGCCTTGTGTGATTGGCTCACCCATGTGCATGGCTTTTTCTTTAATAAAGGATATCTAAAAAATTAAGCAAAATAAATAATAGAAGTAAATTGTAATGTTGTTTAAATTTGTATTCTCAATCTGAATCATAAAAGAAAGACGTTGGGTTTAGTGGCCCTTTAAGGGACGAATGGCCCTGAATGCCCCTGTTTCCGCACGAGCCTTCAAGCTCTACAGCAGTTCATGTCCGTCCGATAGTTAATAAATCTGCCCCATAGTCACTTTGTAGTGGTCAGCTCAGATGATGGAGGATAGAGAGAGTGATTCCACATACTTCTGGGGTATATATACAGTATGTCTTCACCCTCCCACCAATGTCACTCATATAATATTATTACTATTATTACTATTTTTATTTTTTTTTGCATTTCATATGATGAAGTTTTTGCATATTATGATATTTCTGCAAACAAATTATTTTCTAAAAATGCTTTGAATAATTTGTGTTGATAGCTCACAAACAAAAGTTAACATTTATGTGTAAATGTAATGAGGGCCAAACAGCTAAAAAAGCCTCTAGCACATGGGTGTGAAAATGGCTCAGCAGGAAAAGGGTTACAAGAAGATGATTGCCTAGTTCAAATAAAAGGTCTTATGTCCTTCTTTTTGGCCCCGATGACTGAAAGTGCTACGAGGCGGCAAAATATTCCAAGGGATACGTCGCTATGTCAAGCAAGAATGTCGAAATATTCCAAGCCCCCGACATAGATGCTAACAGGCGGCATCGCCTAGAGGCTTTACTATACATGCCATTGGTTGGCGCTGTTGGCGATAGATAACACCCAGCCTTACCGCCCATATTTGCGATGTATAGTAAACGATCCCTTGGAATATAAGTGCCATGCCTAACCACAAATCTTAAACTACCAAACTACCACTACACTAATAAATATCTAAACTTCCACATACCCACAGCAAATACCCTTCTAGTTATTAATCCCTCTACTGCCACATACCAACTGCAAGTATCTATCCTATTAACCCTCAACCACCACATACTACCCACTACAAGTATCTATCCTGTTAACCCCTCAACTGCCAAATAGCCACTGCAAGTATCTATCCTGTTAACCCCTATACTACCACATACCCACCGCAAGTATCCATCTAAACTATTAACCCCTATCTTGCCAGTAGCCCACCACAAGTACACATGTAAACTATTAACCCCTATACTGCTGCATACCCACTGCAAGTACCCATCTAAACTATTAACCCACATACCGTCACATACCCACCGCAAATGCCCATCTAAACTATTAACCCCTCTACCACCACTAGCCCACCGCAAGTACCCTACACTATTAATCCCTACACTGCCACAACCCCAAATGCAAACTAACCCTACTCTAGCTAACACCTAAACCCCTCTAAACTAAACCCCCTAAGTTACTTAAAAATACAAAAATCTAAGTTAAAAAAAAATAAAAAAAATTTGTTGCATAAAATAAAAGACAATATCTAAAATAAAAAACACCATTATAATTAACAATAAAAAACTAACACTAACTTACATGCCCCATAAAAAACAACCAAAAACCCGAAGGCCTATTTATCAAATGTCTGTTGGACCTGATCCGATGCGGATCAGGTCCGACAGACATCGCTGAATACAGAGAGATCCGTATTCAGCATTGCACCAGCAGCTCACAAGAGCTGCTGGTGCAACGCCGCCCCGTCTTGAGCTCTCTTCCTAGAGCCCTCCTCTTCATGTGGTCGTTGCACACTGAATTTCAGGATGCGCAGAACCCCTTTAAATAGGGGTGCAGCTTCATCACTATTAGCTGATTAATCAATTTCTATTGGCTGATTTTTATCGGCTAATAGCAAAACTTTATTTTATTTTAAATTCTTATCATTTAATAGAAAAATAACAAAATTATTTATAAAGTATAGTTGTATGTATGGTTCTGTATATTTTGTAAGCTTCTATATGATTTTCCTTCTACACAACTCATGTAATAGTGTTTTAATTTCTGTACACATTATAACATCTTTTTATTGACCAATTTTGTGTATGTCTTTATTTTGTCACTTGTTACTAAAACAACAGTAATTTCTTACACTTGCATCTCATAACTTTGTTAATATGTTTGTGGATCTACTAGATCTATTAGGTGATTGCAATTGCCAGCATGATTCTTGATATTAACTTAAAAGTGTAATACCTCATTTGAAAGAGGGGACTCTCCTATATTAAGATAAATACCATTTACTATACTGTGGTACTTATTTGAGGTGCCAGCCTCAAAAACACGCATCACCTAACAGAGAGGCCATTTTCATTTATATATATAGCAGTGAAATGTATCAAGGTCCCTATTCCCATTTAACAAAATCAATAGCTAAGTGAATGCAGTTTTATGACAATCACTTACTAAATACATGAGCATGAAAGTCCTCATTGAAAATTCCATTTGTGATTCATGAGGGGGCTATTGGACACTCTTTTATAAAATAAAAAAATACCTTGTGTCTAGTTGTACAGGTGATCACTATTAGAACAAACACTTTTTTTGCTTCACGCTATGCATTTAAAGCAACAAACAACTAACTGCATCCTCCACCTTAAAATATTAAAAGCCAGGATAGGTAAGGATGAAACAGCAAAACAAATGGAAAGAAGTCCAAATGCAAGTATCTCTCACAAATAAAAATATTTTGGATCCATACATTTATATATATATTTAGAAATTAGAATGAGTTAGACTATGTACCTACGATTAAATACAAAAATAGTAATAGACTCTTACAAAAAGGGCACATGTATAATAAGAGATAGACGAAAATTAATATAAAAATAAAAAAAGATAATTGATGTTTATGTTATGTTTTTGCGTAAGCGATTTAGTCAATGGTCTCACTGAGAGCAATATCCAATAGAATGTATAGATAAAACAGAATTACCTGCTAGTATAGCATTTCTTTCCTGACCCTTCAAATCTATTTCTGTTTTTTCTGAAAGAGAAATTTTAATTATTATCACTTTCAGCTCCACACAGACAGGTATTTTGCTCCTATTCTGTTTCCAATGTTTATTGAACAGAGCGAAAGATGTAGAAGTTTCAGTACAAGTTTTTATTCAATAAAACCCAACTGTGATTTTGTGTTTCACTCTTCTCTTGGATTGTTGCCTGTGCTACTCTTGTAGATCTGGCTCGTTGCCACCTATGGTATATTGAGATTTTTTTTAAAGCAATCTGCAGTCTTGAAAGGCATATAAAGGGAATCTATCTACCCTTTTGGAATATCAATTGTATTTTTCAAAGCCTTTTGTTAGACTCCCTCTGAGTATGTAGATTCAGTTGCAAAGAATTTTTAATGATTAATGTTTCCTTTCCAAATGCCATTATTTCGACTTTCAAAATTAAAATTTATTTCTGCAAAGTCACACATTGTTAAACCTGTACTATATCTTCACTGAGCGCTGCCATTATTCGCGAGAGATACAAAAAATAAACAACATCTCTGTAATGTGGTCAAGATAATTCTATTATAGAAATGCTGCAAAATTTCAATAAAAGCAAGCAACATAAGCTAGTATTACAACAACAAAAACATGACAATATGGATTGTAAAAATTATAACATTTCTTAGTAAACTGTTCTTTCTGTTGATATTCACAAAAGACTAGCCTGAGGTAAGAATGCATTCTTATTTTCTTCCAATTAGTCACACACACAAAAACGTGACTACAACTGATAATCTAAAAACTAAAGGCATACTGTATGATATTCAAAGGGGCCTTAAAGTCACTATTTTTCTTTGTTGTATCTACAAAGAGGTCACTTTAAAATGCGTTACGGTTTTTTTTTTTTTTGGGGGGGGGGGTTTGAATGGCCAAATGCAATTTTCTATAAAGACTTGTTATTTTTTTTTAAGGGAAACAGTTTGCAGACAATTCAGGGTCCAACCCTCTTTCTTATTAGATTCTGTGTTCACTGCCTCTGTAATACATTAAGCTTGGCTAGTCTGGAATCTAGAAGCTCAAAACATCAAGTCCATAGACTGTTGATGAATATGATGAATTATGACCCTGGTAAGATTGATAAGCTTTTAACACAGCCCTGGTTATGAGCAACCTAATAAGAGTTTGGATGCATTTCTGTGTGTAAAGTCATTTTAACCCCTTAAGGACCAGCGACGTACCCTGTATGTCACTGGCCTAAAAACCCTTAACGACCAGTGACATACAGGGTACATTGTGGTCATTAAGGGGTTAAGATATTCCTACACAGTAAATGAAAATATTGTGCCAAATTTAACAGTTTCTTTAAATGATAATTAAACTTATCCTCAACAAGAACAAAACTTTATTGAGTTTCTTTTCAAGGCTTTATAAAGAGACAGTAAAAACCTTGAGATTTTAATATAAAATGTCTAGTTAGGCATAATAAAACTACTTTGCAATATTTTTTCTTTATTTTGCCCCATTTTGATATAATTTAGCTTGGAAAATGGGGGGTTTCTAATTCTCCAAACTGAAATGCACCCTACTGACTTTTTAAGACTAACTCTGGTACATATATTTTCCTAAGTGACCTTAACTGATAACAACTGCAAAACAAAGGACGTTATACTAACTTAATGACCATGGCTAGCCTTGTTGTCTGCAAACTCAGGCCCAGATTGGCTTATCAAGATAAGGCAATATATGGAGCAAACAAGATGTTAATTTGTTTTAAAAATGTTTAGACTTGGATGATATTTTTTTCTATAGCAAGACGGCGGAAGTATTTTGTAATTAAAAGGGGCTAGATTACAAGTGATTTATTGTGGCTCTTTGCACGCTCTTGAGCGCAAATTAATTTAACACACATCACATTTAAATTGACGAGAAGTCTTTTTCTAGCTCCTCAAGAAAGACTGTTCATTAGTTGAAACACATTGCTCAGTTTATGGTGCTCAAGAGCCTCAGTACTTTGGTGTGACACGTGACCACTGAAGTTTGTTCCACTATACGCCACCGCAAGCAAACCTGATACTGTTAGCAGTTCAACTATATATCCGAATAAAAGATCGCTTACATGCCTAATCGAAATCGTTTTTTCCAGCAAAATTACTTTACCATGACCAAAACAGATATGTGAACATTATACAATGACAAACATTCTATTGCAATACATGCGTGTCTCCTTTGCATTCAGAACCTGTATAGTATGATAAATACCTCTCCAGACATCCCAACCTGCAAAAACTCATTTCAGGGAGGTGGCTTCACCCGCTAGAGACTTATCATTAAAGTAGCTTCCCACTAAAGGCACATTAAAAAAAGTAGCTTTATTGCACAACCAAATACAATAAACCTATTTTCCAGTGATCGTACGCTTGTTGAATGCTTAAATATTTTAGAATATGAAGTTTAATTACGTGCAGCAAATAAGGTAGTATTTGTGTTTTATTTTATTAATATCAGTGGGGGCTTTTTGGCTACTAATGCATGCTTTGAGGGTTCTATAACGTCCAAGCAACTAAAGGCATTCCTTAAAGAAACACTTTTCCGGATTTGGGCCACATTGGATCATGGTACTTGGAGTTTCAGGGAGATTGCATTCCATTTGCTGGCATCAGGGAGCCGCTATTACAATCAGGGAGACTCCCTGAACTTCAGGGATAGTTAGGAAGTCTGCCTCTCAAACTGAGGCAGCTTAGATGCTTAGATGATCTTGTCAGAGCGGAGAGCTTTAGATCGTCAGGCCCTATGTTTTGATCCAGGTAATGGATCAATAATAACCTAAAATGGCCTAAATGCTATAAAATCCCTTCCTGAATTTGTTTCTTGTGGAAAAAACTCACCACAATTTGGGGAATCTATAAAGATTTGTACCTGCCCCTCATAACATTTGTGAGTTGCAAGTCACTTTCAATAAAAATCAATGGAACATGTTCAACTGTGAGCAATACCACCAGCATCACAAAAACAGATGCAAATTAATTAAAGCAAAAAACTTAACAAAACTTTAAATCAGTCAAGTCATTTGAAAAAAAAAGCAAAATTTAAAGTAGTTGAAGAGAAATAGAATAAAAACAAAACAATCTCATTAGTTTTAAAATGGTGAGACACAACCTCAAGACAGGGTACATCACAGGGGTAATAGAGCTTTCATAAAATCTGCATGTTTGGACTAAGTGAAGGTACAAAAACCTGCTGCATTTAGAACTCCCTAAAAAGTCTACAGCCAGCACTCTCAAAACTTATTTCCTGTAACAAAATGTGAATATTTTACATTGACAAACATTTAAATAAACCATTTTGGAGCAATTTTCCTAAGTACTGCAATTGTGAATATAGTTTTTTCATGTTTCTGGAGATTTGGGGGGGTAGTTATCAAGCCGTCTACTTTTCTGGCTTCGCCGGCCCAATACGTCCGCCTAAGCTCGCCTACCTTCGCCGCCGCGGACCTTGAATACGTTCGCCTAAGTTATCAAATAAAGCTGTCAAAAAGCCGCGGGGCGATGAGCAGCGGACTGTGACAGTTATCACTCATCCGATCTCGCTGCCCTTCGGCTTTTTCCCAGCTTTATTGCTAGTCTGTCACTAAGCACTCACACTAAACTACACTGTTCTACCCCCTATACCGGCGCCCCCGGAGGCCCCCGCAACTAAATAAAGTTACTAACCCCTAAACCACCGCTCCTAGACCCTGCCGCAACTCTTATAAATGTATTAACCCCTAAACCGCCGCTCCCGGACACCGCTGCCACCTACATTATACCTAGTAACCCCTATCCTGCCCCCCCTATACCGTCGCCCTCTATTATAAAATTATTAACCCCTATCCTGCTGATCCCGCACCTCTGCGCAACTAAATAAATAGTTTAACCCCTAAACCGCCGCTCCATGAACCCGCCGCAACCTATAATAAATTTATTAACCCCTATCCTGCCCCCCACTACGCCGCCGCCACTGTAATAAAATTATTAACCCCTAAACCTAAGTCTAACCCTAACCATAACGCCCCCCTAACTTAAATATTAATTAAATAAATCTAAATAAATTAACTCTTATTAACTAAATGAATCCTATTTAAAACTAAATACTTACTTATAAAATAAACCCTAATATAGCTACAATATAAATAATAATTATATTCTAGCTATCTTAGGATTTATTTTTATTTTACAGGTACCTTTCAATTTATTTTAACCATGTACAATAACTATTAAATAGTTATTAACTATTTAATAGCTTACCTAGCTAAAATAAAGAGAAATGTACCTGTGAAATAAATCCTAACCTAAGTTACAATTACACCTAACACTACACTATACTTTAATAAATTATTCCTATTTAAAAATAAATACTTACCTGTAAAATAAACCCTAAGATAGCTACAATGTAATTAATACTTATATTATAGCTATCTTAGGATTTATATTTATTTTACAGGTAACTTTGTATTTATTTTAGCTAGTTAGAATAGTTATTAAATAGTTATTAACTATTTAATAACTACCTAGCTAAAAGAAATACAAAATTACCTGTAAAATAAATCCTAACTTAAGTTACAATTAAACCTAATACTACACTATCATTAAATTAACTAAATAAACTACCTACAAAGAACTACAATGAAATACAATTACATAAACTAACTAAAGTACAAAAAATAAAAAAAGCTAAGTTACAAAAAATAAAAAATTAAGTTACAAACATGTTAAAAATATTACAACAATTTTAAGCTACTTACACCTAATCTAAGCCCCCTAATAAAATAACAAACCCCCCCAAAATAAAAAAAATCCCTACCCTATTCTAAATTAAATAAATTTCAAAGCTCTTTTACCTTACCAGCCCTTAAAAGGGCCATTTGTGGGGGCATGCCCCAAAAAATTCAGCTCTTTTGCCTGTAAAAGAAAAATACAACCCCCCCCCAACATTAAAACCCACCACCCACATACCCCTAATCTAACCCAAACCCCCCTTACAAAAACCTAACACTAATCCCCTGAAGATCATCCTACCTTGAGTCGTCTTCACTCAGCCGAGCCACCGATGGAACTGAAGAGGACATCCGGAGCGGAAGAAGTTAATCCTCCAAGCGGCGCTGAAGAAATCTTCCATCCGATGAAGTCCTCATCCAGGCGGCGCTGAAGAAGTCTTCGATCCGGCCGATGTCATCTTCAAAGAGGCGCTGAAGAGGTCTTCTATCCGGGCGAAGTCATCTTCCAAGCCGGGTCTTGAATCTTCCTTCCGCCGACGCGGAACCACCTTCTTCACCGACGGACTACGACGAATGACGGCTCCTTTAAGGGACGTCATCCAAGATGGCGTCCCCTCAATTCCGATTGGCTGATAGGATTCTATCAGCCAATCGGAATTAAGGTAGGAAAATCTGATTGGCTGATGGAATCAGCCAATCAGATTCAAGTTCAATCCGATTGGCTGATCCAATCAGCCAATCAGATTGAGCTCGCATTCTATTGGCTGATCGGAACAGCCAATAGAATGCGAGCTCAATCTGATTGGCTGATTCCATCAGCCAATCAGATTTTTCCTACCTTAATTCCGATTGGCTGATAGAATCCTATCAGCCAATAGGAATTGAGGGGACGCCATCTTGGGGTATGTGGGTGGTGGGTTTTAATGTTGGGGGGGGTTGTATTTTTCTTTTACAGGCAAAAGAGCTGAACTTTTTGGGGCATGCCCCCACAAATGGCCCTTTTAAGGGCTGGTAAGGTAAAAGAGCTTTGAAATTTATTTAATTTAGAATAGGGTAGGGCATTTTTTTATTTTGGGGGGGTTTGTTATTTTATTAGGGGGCTTAGATTAGGTGTAAGTAGCTTAAAATTGTTGTAATATTTTTAACATGTTTGTAACTTAATTTTTTATTTTTTGTAACTTAGCTTTTTTTATTTTTTGTACTTTAGTTAGTTTATGTAATTGTATTTCATTGTAGTTCTTTGTAGGTAGTTTATTTAGTTAATTTAATGATAGTGTAGTATTAGGTTTAATTGTAACTTAAGTTAGGATTTATTTTACAGGTAATTTTGTATTTCTTTTAGCTAGGTAGTTATTAAATAGTTAATAACTATTTAATAACTATTCTAACTAGCTAAAATAAATACAAAGTTACCTGTAAAATAAATATAAATCCTAAGATAGCTATAATATAATTATTAATTATATTGTAGCTATCTTAGGGTTTATTTTACAGGTAAGTATTTATTTTTAAATAGGAATAATTTATTAAAGTATAGTGTAGTGTTAGGTGTAATTGTAACTTAGGTTAGGATTTATTTCACAGGTACATTTCTCTTTATTTTAGCTAGGTAAGCTATTAAATAGTTAATAACTATTTAATAGTTATTGTACATGGTTAAAATAAATTGAAAGGTACCTGTAAAATAAAAATAAATCCTAAGATAGCTAGAATATAATTATTATTTATATTGTAGCTATATTAGGGTTTATTTTAAAGGTAAGTATTTAGTTTTAAATAGGATTCATTTAGTTAATAAGAGTTAATTTATTTAGATTTATTTAATTAATATTTAAGTTAGGGGGGCGTTAGGGTTAGACTTAGGTTTAGGGGTTAACAATTTTATTACAGTGGCGGCGGCGTAGTGGGGGGCAGATTAGGGGTTAATAAATTTATTATAGGTGGCGACGGTGTAGGGGGGGGCAGGATAGGGGTTAATACATTTAATATAGGTTGCGGCGGGTTCAGGGAGCGGCGGTTTAGGGGTTAATACATTTATTATAGTTGCGGTGGGCTCCGGGAGCAGCGGTTTAGGGGTTAATATGTATAGAGTAGCTTGCGGTGGGCTCCGGGAGCGGCGGTTTAGGGGGTAATAACTTTATTTAGTTGCGGCGGTGTAGGGGGGGTCAGATTAGTGGTGTTTAGACTCGGGGTACATGTTAGGGTGTTAGGTGCAGACAGCTCCCATAGAAATCAATGGGATGTCTGTCAGCAGCGAACTTGTACTTTCGCTATGGTCAGACTCCCATTGATTCCTATGGGATCCGCCGCCTCCAGGGGTGGCGGATTGAAAACCAGGTACGCTGGGCCGTAAAAGTGCCGAGCGTACCTGCTAGTTTTTTGATAGCTAGCAAAAGTAGTGAGAATGTGCCGCACTTGTGTGCGGAACATCTGGAGTGACGTAAGAATCGATCTGTGTCGGACTGAGTCCGGCGGATCGAAGCTTACGTCACAAAATTCTACTTTTGCCGGTCTCGAGCCTTTGATAACTAAGGCGAATCAGCCTCGCCACAAATACGCTGCGGAATTCCAGCGTATTTGAGGTTGACGGCTTGATAACTAGGCCCCTTGATGCGTAATGTGTGAGACATCATGTATTGTGGCACCCCATGCAACTATAGATGTTAACTGCAGGAATGTTCACTAACAAAACTGTAAAAAAATATAGGTGAAGCAATGTTCAATCAATTTTGAACAAGATCTTGCCTTTACAATGATCCATTGGTAACGTGATGAGTGTCATGTGTTTAACAAGAAAGTGTGAATATCACTTTTTAATGTTTCCTCTTGTCATCTATTCATGTTATGAGAGTACAATAATCATTTCAATTTTGCCATATTTACTTAAGCCACTTTTCATCCATTATTGTTAAATGTTATATGTATGTGCTAGCATGTGTGGTGGCAGTGTCTTACAATATTGAGCAATTATTAATTTTGTATTACATCTTTACTTCATGTATGCTTGAGTCAACAATTAGGCAGGTTTTCTGAGATTGATTTTATTTCCTGTGAGTTGGGATACCCCCTTCTATTTTACCTTGCATGTAACTATTAAAATACTATGTTGTATTTTGCTAAATGGCGTTGCTTCCCATTAATACCTGCCACACACGAATGGTGGTTGTTTTAAAACATAGGGGTCGATTACAATGTATCTGAGATTTTTGCTTTCCACCTGAATTGGCCATAGAGTCACAATCCAAATTGGATTCAGAAAAGCCTGCCGCTGCAAATGCCTTTTCAGAAGAAATGCTCCCGAAAAAGGTCTTTTTGTGTGTTAAGTATCTGTTTTCGAAATAGAGACTGGGAAGTCACTCAAAAATGGCAGATACAATAGCACATTCACCTTTCAAGGTTACAGTAAAGGTCTATTCAATTAACCCCTTTGTTCACTGTGGAAGGAAAATACTAATTCACAAGTATGACATTTACCTATTGCAATCCAATACATCCTCACCACTGATTAACCATCTAAATGGCTTTTGTATTGTGGCACGATGGGCAAACTTGACTAGTAATATCAGGACCTCAACATCTACAAATGACGTGTATTAATCTCTTAAAATTGAATGCTTGATTCCAAGTCACATTATCCTCTGTTAAATCATCTGAATGCCATAACCTGATCATTAGACATGTGCGACTCGTTTCGTACCGAATTCAAATTCGTCCGAATTTTGTGTAATTCGTAGTTTCGGGCCGAATCGAATATCCGAATGAAATGGTTTCCGAAGAAAACTAATCCGAATGAATTTGTTCCGAAATCTTCGAATCGTTCGGACGTATTCGTTGTGATTCGGATGTGTGTGGCGCATTGATTTTTTTATTTACAATTTTACATGTGACGCAGTTTGATTTTTATTTACACGTGACGTATTGTTACGTAACTACTAATCCGAATGCATTTGTTCTGAAAAATTCGATTCATTCTGATATATTCGTTTTCATTCGGACGTGCGCGTGGCGCATTTTTCAAATGATTTCTTCAAATAAATATTATTATTAAATCCAAAGAACCACAAAATAGTTAGAAGAAAGTGAGATCTGAATGATTATGTAATTAGTTATTGAACAAATGAAAATATAAAATATTTATTTTGGTTTTTGGACTATCATTGTATACTACGTAGTAATAACGAGTGACAACGAATCGATTCGAATTGATTAGTTTATTAAAATGAGTGTAGTATCATATATCTTCTTGTCCAATCAGATCATTCATTTTTTGTGGGGGGTTGGATTCTGTCACAGTGATAGTTTTCTGGTCCAATAATTAATATTATTATAATTTTGTGGGTTGGATTACTGTCACACGCAGTGCAATGTGCTAGCTTTTCCTCAAGGGCTGTGCTTATCTGTGCTGTGTGTTAATCAGAAGGCAGACATTATCAGACTTCCATTCTGGTGTCAGCATTGCAGCAGAAGACAATCCCTGAACTTGTTGTGAAGTTGAACAATTACAGAAGAAGAGAAGAAGGCACAGTGTCCTAGAGATTAACTGGTCTGCGTATTTGTGCTTATTAATTATTATATTATTATTTTTGGCTGAAATTGTGACTCAAGGTAGAGGAGAAAGTTTAACAACAGTCAAATATATTATATTTCATTATCTTATAGTTCTTTCATTAATATTTGATTGTTATTATTTAAAACTTCTCACTAGAGTACTAGTTAGTTAGTATAGTTAGTTAAAATAAATATTCTAATTGTGTACTATTCTATTGATTGTGTTGTGTGACTTTTTGTAGTTCTTCTATCTGTAATGAGCTGAGCTGAGCTGAGCTCACTGCAATTATTTTGTTTTTTTTGTTTAAGACAGAGATTTAGTTATTTGCTGTGTGTGTGTGTGTGTGTGCTGTCTTAAAATTTAAAGTTAGATAACAGGCACACAGGTTGGTTGCTGAATGATGATAGCATTTTTTTTTTATTTTTGAACACATCAGCAAAAGACACAGACATCACCCTTATTTACTCTTTGTGGATAAATCTATTATTTCTTTTGTTTGTGTGTGTGTGTATGTATACTTTTCATTTGTAGTTTGATATCCCCACACAGAATTTCATAATAATTTTTTGTTTGTTTAACTGTAGTATAATTTATTTTCTGCGCTGTAAACGTATATAACATTACAGGCACATTTTTTATTTTTGCATAGGATTTTTTTTGGTGTGTGTGTATGTATACTAGTCATCATTTTTTATATATATCCACACACAATTTAATTTCATTTTTTTTTGTCTGTTTAATTTATCAGAGTTCTATCTTTATTTGCTTTGCTGTCTTCTCATATTACATTACAGCAGGCACACTTGTCCTTTAGTTCTTTTTTTGTTTTTGTTTTGGAACACATCAGCATCATCAGAACTAGACACATTATCCAATCTGTATTATTGGCTAAATCTATACTAATAAAATAATTCGTATTATTTTTTTTTTCAATTTTTATTTTTGAAATATATATAGACAACTACCTATTTATAATGGATAGTCCTCCCCCACCTCATGTTCCTCAAACAACCAGTAGCAGTGTCACAGTAACCACCAGTGACACTACATGTGTACCGTTACTGTCTGTGTCAAATCCTTCCACAGAATCCACATCCTCATTGCCAGGCACAGACATTTCTCAACCACCCTCCACACGTGAAACCTCATTTAGGTCTCACAATAGACCTGATACTGCAAAGGAGAGGCAAATGAAGCAGCCTCAGGTAAAGCTTACTGGTTCAAGCAGAGCTAGCAGCAGCAGTAGTCAAAGCACTCGTAGACTCACTAGCGGTAGTACTAGTAGTCATCTGAGTCCACCCTCTAAATTTCAAAGGGCTGTAAGTAAAAATTCAAGCTCACAATCCTCTAGCAGGGTTGATAGGTCCTCCTCTGAGACCAGGAAGCAGTCCGCATTTCGTCGGCGTCTTAATTTTCCTGATCTTCCCCCCAAAACAACTAGTACAATCACTAGTGCCAGTTGTGTCACCACCTCTGCTATGTCCAGTTCTAGTACCGTGTTGCCAACTAAAATGTTTTACAGTAGAAGCCAAGCAGTACCAACGCAGGCTTTTTCCAGTGAACATTCATTTAAGCAGCCCAAACGTGAAGTATTTGAGTATGAGGAAGACAAAATTTCTCATGCTGATGCTGCTGCCACCACCACTGCTACTGCCAGTGCCAACATTACTGATAGCCCATCTGCTTTTGATATATGTGAAGAGGGCACCAGTAGTCACCAGGGAGAAGAGGGCTCCCCAACATATGTCGCTAGTGATAAATCCATGTTTACTGACATGGATGAATCAGCATCATCTCATAATTTTGAACCAGATGATCAAATTCACTATTCACCTACCCATCATTCACAGTATTCTATAGATCTGTATTCCTCTCCGTCTCCAACATCGTCACCACGAGTGTCACTGAGCTCTCCAATAGCTTCTGTTGAGTCTCCCAGCCAGATTGTAGTTAGTGCACCCGCCACTACTGGTAGGCCACTAACCTCCTCCATTCCCGCCATCCCTTCAATGTTTAGGCCTCCTCCTGTTACATCACAGAGAGAAGGCCATGAAATAACAAAAAGAAAAGAAGTTGCTACAGCATGTGCGGCCAAAGAAACTGTCACAAAATATTCTTCACTGCACAGTGGCAAAGGTACCCGTCGTGCACAAGTGTGGCAGCATTTTGAGGCTATTGGTGATGGTCGCCAAGCCAAATGCAAATTGTGTGGTAGGGAAGTCAGCCGGGGTAGAGTGTTGGGGCATCTGACCAATTCAGGAATGAACCAACACCTTCGCACCCATCACAAGCCAGTGGTGTTAAGGGAAGAAAGTGGTGTCTCTGCTCCAGCCAGCACTACTAGGGCAACTACTACTAGCAGTGTCACAGTCACCACCAGTAGGAATCACAAGGGGCATGGTGATCATGCCTCTTCTGGTTCAGCTGCTATCAGTGTCAGCCAACATCCCATGAAATCCACCCAGCCCACAATGGAGCAATTTGGTGTACATTCCAGTCGCATGTCAAGACAGCAGGTGCGAAAAATTACACGCCTCATTGGCCAGCTCATAGCGGTTGGAGGGGTTCCTTTAAATATGGTGGAAGGGGACCCCTTTAAACAACTTATGGAGGCAGTTGTACCCCATTATAAAGTTCCTTCTCGTACCACATTCAGTAGATCTGTAATTCCCTCACTTTACAGATCATGCGTTGTTGTTTTGAAGGAGGAGCTGGTAAAGGCTGCTGGACAGTCAGTGCACTTCACCACTGACCTATGGAGTGCTCCTAGTGGCCAACATGCCTTCCTGTCTTTGACGGCACATTGGTGGCTGCCAAATGTGTCACCACCAGTTATATCAGCCAAAAGTTCAGGCTCAAAAACCGCTGACTCAGTGACTGGTGCAGTAGCCAAGGGGTACCGCTCCTTTCTCCTGCATGCTGAGGTGATGGATCATCAGCACACCTCACAGAACATCCGACATGTACTGAGTAATATGGTGGCTCAGTGGCTAGGAGAGCAGGCAGGGACAAAGGTACAAATAGGTTTTGTTGTCACCGATGCGGCAGCCAATATGCTAAAGGCGCTACGGGATGGCGGGTTTGTGGGTATACCCTGTTCGGCACATGTACTGCATCTTGTTGTTAAGTTTGCCCTCGATCACGATACTGGAAGGTTGGCAACACTTTTTGAGTGTTGCCGAAAAATAGCTGGCCACTTCCATCATAGTGTCAAAGATAGCCATCTCCTTAGGCAGGAACAGAAAAATTTTGGACTTGCAGAGCACCGGCTCAAACAAGATGTGAGTACTAGATGGAACTCCACATTAGATATGCTGGAGCGTATATTTGAACAGCAAAAGGCAATCCATGCAATGGCATACAAACATTCCATTGGCATTGACAGACCACTGGGCAGGGATGACTGGGCCATGATTGAACAGGTAGTGGCAGTCCTCACACCTTTTCGGGCGGTGACAGAAAATTTAAGTCAAGAGAACGCTAGCCTGGCACAAGTCATTCCCCTCTTCACTCACCTCTCTAACCTATTAGATAATTTCCTTACTAATAGGGAAGTATTGCCTGGTGGTAATCTTCATGATGATGTTGCTGCCCTTATAAGGAGGTTGAAGGAGCAACTGACTCGGCGCGTAAAAGAGTGCATCGACAGTAGCCCTCACTATATGCTAGCCACACTTTGTGATCCTAGAGTAAAGGGAAAGATAGCACTCCGTACAAATACCTTGACCTCATGGCGGGACAAATTGATACAGAGGGTGCGTGATAGACAAAAAAAAATGTCACCTGTAGAGGAAGATGAAGAGATGACAGAGTCTGATAGTGAGACTCTGTCACCCAAAACCTCTAGCACTGCTGCTTGTCCTCGTCCCACCACAGCAGCTACTTTTTGGGCTGATACACTGGGCACATTGGTTGGAGACATTAGAGATCCCCCAATGAAAGAGAGCAATGCTGCCGACACGGTTAAGCTTTACCTATCTCAACCTCCCCTGCCCCCCAGTACTGATCCCTTGACATTTTGGGATGAAAAGAGGTATTTGTGGCCTGTCCTGTCTGTGGTAGCCCAAGAGCTACTTTCCTGTCCCCCAACCAGCGTCCACAGTGAACGTGTATTTTCAATCACAGGAAATACACTTTCACCTCATCGTGCACAGTTGTCCCCCCATCTCCTGGAGCAGATGACATTTTTAAAAATAAATCTTCCAAAGCTGGGTTACCCAGCTCTCAGTTTTGATTCAGATTAAAAAGTGGATCATATAATCTCCTGCTGACCCACTTGTGCAGTGTGCCAGTCAGTACTGTACTGGGAATTAAAATCATCCCTGGAAAATTGGGCGAACATCCCTATTTTCCGTCCACTCAGTATAATGCACACATGCAATTTTTCACAAAGGTGAGATTACTGTGATACTCCTTCCCCACAATATTTTTTTTCCAAATTATAGTATATAATTTTTTAATTAATTTTTTCAACATATTCTTGCTATATGCACTGTAAAGCCCAATTACATCCATTAATCAGCACTTTAAATTCTAGCTTTTCTAGCCATATCTGCTCCCGCCCAACAATACATTTACTGGTATCCCGTTAGGCAAATCCGGCTTTGCTGGTTGTCATTACATGACAAATCAATCATCATGGCTCCTAAAGCAAAAGATCTC
Source organism: Bombina bombina (assembly GCF_027579735.1). Taxonomy (NCBI): domain Eukaryota; kingdom Metazoa; phylum Chordata; class Amphibia; order Anura; family Bombinatoridae; genus Bombina; species Bombina bombina. Next base: position 900,145,167 of record NC_069499.1, read on the forward strand.
TTATTCGGATGATATTTTTTAGTTAGCTAGCGGTCATCAATAAAGTAACTTCCCAAATTCCAAATTTTACTTCCCAAGGTTTTGATGGTTGATTTTATTACAATTTCAACTTTCTATTGACTTTCTTTATATTTTTCATTATTTTTTTAGATATTGATTTAGCCGCCCTAAACAAGCTTTCTCAAGCATTTGTACTAGTGTATCCTTTTTTTATTTTAAATCGTTTATAATTAATAAGTGCACCTTCATCCTAATTTTACAATTGTTAACACATATTTACACGTTACACGAAAAGTTTCTGTTGTAAGCATTGTCACACATTAGTTACAGTTCAAGTTAAGCCACAATTTTTTTTATTAGTTAGTGGGAGTTTTGGAGACTGTTATCCAAAATTATTGTCTTAATGTTTAAGAAAAAAAACATTGAATTACAACTAAGAATAATATTTTTGTGCAGTAAGAAAAAATATTAGTGATCCAAAAAAATATAAATTGAACAATCAGCCAGCAGCTACCATACGCAAAAAAATACGGTTAATCTCTAGGACAGTGTTGTCATTCTGGAAGTCCGCTCCTCATAAGAAAAAAAAACAATAATAGTAATGCTTTGCACAGAGGCACAAACAAGTGAGTGACTTTTAAATTTACCACTTAATCCACACATTCCATAATTTATATACATTTATTAATAAAATATTCTGTGTTTCTTTCTCATGTTTTTCATAGAATTCTAAAGAAAAACTGTAGACTTGACTTTGAGGGAGGAGACAGACCTTAAAAAAAGAGGATGCTACAAGGAGTTCACGGGTAAGAATTATCAATACATGTTTACTTCAAAATAATTTTTATTAAACCGGCATGGAGTGCTGCTCATAAAGACGGTTTTTAATGTAACTTTCAATTTTTAAACTTTGTAAAATAATATAAGTATCACAAGTGTGAGTCATAAAATTATGTTATATAATAAAGTTCTATCTATGTTTCAGGTCAGGAAACATTGTGTAGATTCAGATATATTGCATCCAATATGGATTTGTGCATTTGATCAATTGCTTGCCTCTGATCTCTGTTGACACGGGCTAATGCCTTGTCTATGTGTCTATGGACATCTTTTCTCATATTGTTGACCGCTTTTGTTAATTTTTTTGTTGCCAGCAAATTTTCCAGAAGTAATTCTTCCGTACGGCTATACCGATGTTGTTCTTCCAGTTGAGGAGCTTGAGTCTGGGCTGTCTGCTCATCCACAATGGGGGCATGGTCTTCTGTTGATGTTTGGTCAACGATGACAGATGACGATGGTGAAAAGCATGTTGCTTGAATATTTTCAACAGGACTTCCCTCTACACAAAGAACAGGTGAATGCAGTTGACTGCTATGGCTTCCACCTGCAGAAATGCTGCGTAGTTCTGAAATCGATGAAACAGTAATCAAATATTATTTTGTTGTATGAAAAACAATGTATTTGTAGACATGTTGTACAGACATAGAAAGACTCTCGCTAAAATATTTCTTCCATAATATCTAAGAAAAATACAGCAACAGACTATCCACAAACTTTTATTATACATTATTCGCTCAAATATATTTTAATATCCAGGATGGACCGATTTTATCTCTCTGTCAAATCTAAATAAAAGTTATATTCAATTAAAGGGATACTAACCCCACATCTTTTCTTTCATGATTATGATAGCACATGCAATTTTATGCCACTTTCTAAATTACTCCTATTATTATCAATTTTTCTTTGTTCTCATGTTATCTTGATTAGAAAAAGCATTAATAAAAGGTTAGGACCCGGACCATTTTTAGTTCAGCACCTTGGTAGAGCTTGCTGATTGGTTTGCTACATTTAGCCACAAATCAGAAAGTGCTACCCAGGTGCTGAACAATAAATGGTCCGGCTCTAAAGCTTACAGTACTGCTTTTTCAAATCAAGATAGCATGAGAACAAAGACAAATTGATAGTAGGAGTAAATTAGAAAGGTGCTTAAAATCTCATGCTCTATCTGAATCATGAAAGAATTTTTTTTTATTTAGTATCCCTTTAATAAATTTATTTGTATAAAAATTGCGTTATAAATCATTTGTAGCTGATTATTTTTGATATAGTAAAGGCTTAATTACATAAAATGTCAAGATAATTTTTGCCTGTCTTGTTTGTTTACATTTTCAGTTTGTTATAACTTACGTGGAGGAGTAGTGGGCATCTCTCCACTTCCGAAGGCTGCTACTGGTGGGATCCGAATCCGAGTTACTAACGCTGTTAAATCTAGAATAAAATCAGCACAAGCCAAGGTATACTAAATTATAGATAATAAGTTTGTGTGAAGACATCAATATTTATTTGGAATTTTATTTTTATTTTTTTAAATTGTAAAGCATTAAAAAAAATTTTTTTTTAATGAAAAGGTGAATAGTGTGCCATACATTTAGCAGAGAATGGTCAGCTGATAGTCGCAACAAGTGGATGGCCGGCAGAATCCTTATCAGGCTGATGAAAGTCATTATATTAAAATTGCGATACAATGGATAATTAAACAAATATTTGACTTTCAATATTTTGAAAGAGCAGGAAATATAAAGCAGCATTATAAATGTATAGTCCTATCATAACATTTGTTTTGTTGTCTTCTTATTATTGTTATTTTATAAATAAAGAATGTAAGCAAGCACTATGCCACTATGCATGGGTTGGAAAGAAAAAAAAAACAAACGTGGACCAGGCTTACATTATTGATTTCTAAAACAAAGATAATATTAGAAAACAAAGAAAAATTGATTATCAGATACTGTAATTAAGTAGGTTCATTTGCTGTTCTAGCAGATTCTAGTATGAAATCATGAAAGAAAAATGTTTGGTTCATTATATCTTGAAGCACAACACTTGATCATGGAAAGTAACTTTCCAATAAAAAGGTAACAGGGCTAGTGAACTGGGACAGGATACATTTTGAATGTAATACTCTGTGTGAAAAATCGAATCTTCAATACATCTATTTTTTTCTAAAACCTATGTTTGTATTTCTTATTTAGGTACTTACCAGAACTAGGCTGAGGCGTGCTTGGGGCTGATTGCCCTGCAGATTTTTTTCGGTGATCTGGAAAACATCAAGGATAAGAGACAGGTAAGTGTAACACGTGTATTAGTGAACAATAGTTATTAGTGATGGGCTAGGGAACTGGGACAGGGTACTACTATTTGAATGTAATACTCTGGGAGTAGAAATCTATTCTTCAATCCATTTTTTTTATTCTACAACCTACTTTGTATTACTTATTTAGATACTTACCAGAACTAGGCTGATCAGTGCTTGGGGCTGATGATCGCCCTGCAGATTTTTTTCGGTGATCTGGAAAACATCAAGGATAAGAGACAGGTAAGTGTAACACGTGTATTAGTGAACAATAGTTATTAGTGATGGGCTAGGGAACTGGGACAGGGTACTACTATTTGAATGTAATACTCTGGGAGTAGAAATCTAATCTTCAATCCATTTTTTTTATTCTACAACCTTCTTTGTATTACTTATTTAGATACTTACCAGAACTAGGCTGATCAGTGCTTGGGGCTGATGATCGCCCTGCAGATTTTTTTCGGTGATCTGGAAAACATAAAGGATAAGAGACAGGTAAGTCTAACATGTGTATTAGTGAACAATAGTTATTAGTGATGGGCTAGGGAACTGGGACAGGGTACTACTATTTGAATGTAATACTCTGGGAGTAGAAATCTAATCTTCAATCCATTTTTTTTATTCTACAACCTACTTTGTATTACTTATTTAGATACTTACCAGAACTAGGCTGATCAGTGCTTGGGGCTGATGATCGCCCTGCAGATTTTTTTCGGTGATCTGGAAAGCATAAAGGATAAGAGACAGGTAAGTCTAACATGTGTATTAGTGAACAATAGTTATTAGTGATGGGCTAGGGAACTGGGACAGGGTACTACTATTTGAATGTAATACTCTGGGAGTAGAAATCTAATCTTCAATCCATTTTTTTTTATTCTACAACCTACTTTGTATTACTTATTTAGATACTTACCAGAACTAGGCTGATCAGTGCTTGGGGCTGATGATCGCCCTGCAGATTTTTTTCGGTGATCTGGAAAACATAAAGGATAAGAGACAGGTAAGTCTAACATGTGTATTAGTGAACAATAGTTATTAGTGATGGGCTAGGGAACTGGGACAGGGTACTACTATTTGAATGTAATACTCTGGGAGTAGAAATCTAATCTTCAATCCATTTTTTTTATTCTAAAACCTACTTTGTATTCCTTATTTAGGTACTTACCAGAACTTGGCTGAGACGTGCTTGGGGCTGATGATCGGCCTGCAGAGTATTTTCGTTGATCTGGAAAACATCAAGGATAAGAGACAGGTAAGTCTAACACGTGTATTAGTGGACAAAAGTTGTTAGTGATGAGTGAATCATAATGTAAATATAAACCTATACAGGCCAGGTAGTGAAATATATATAGAAAATATTGTCAACAGACCCTAATAGGCATTTAAGGTCATGGTTGATTTTTTATATTTTAAATTTTTGAAGTCACATTACAGAAAAAAGGATGCAATGGCCACAGCGTATAAAATTCAGGTATTGGTGAGGTAGGGAAAGAAAAAAAAAAGGGCCTTGGGAGGGAAAGAGAAGAAAGATGACATGAGGAAAAAGGATATAGAGGAACAACAAATGAAGGGGCATAGGGGAGTGAGGGGAACACAAAAGAAGGGCCATGGTGAGGGAGAAGGATGATATATATATATATAATTATTATTTATATAGCGCCTTTCTCACAGTGGTACTCAAAGTCTTGAAGGTCATTTTCAGCGCTCGCTCTCAAAATTTAAAAAAATCGGCTGTTGGATAGTTATAGTTGTTACTTATTATTAAGAAATGTAATGGTACTCATTTGAGCGACATCAAAAGGATTAAGGGCTGAGTTGGCCCTGCTGGGATTTGAACATTTGTATCTTTGAACAGGCTTTTGTAGTCATGGCATTTTGACAATCAAGCTACCTCACCAGACTTATAAAAAGTGTGATTTTGATTCTCTCATATACAACTATGCCAGATGCATTCATATTCCATCTTTCACATTCACAATTCACATACACAAGCAATGTATGTGGATGATGGAAATTGAGTTTTGAAATATGTTTATGTAACTATATATGCTGCCTAGAATGCAACTCCTGTCATACATGATTTTTTGGCCTTACAGATATGGGTCTTTCTTTATTTGTTTAAAAAAAAAAAAAAAAAGGGAAATTGTAATAGCTAAAGGATAAATCTATTGTCTTGTATTCCACTTTATTCCATTTTTTTTTGGTTTTTATTTCCACACCCATGCAAAGTAATCAAAGTAATCGTATATATAATTTTACTCACCATCTCTCTTTTCCCTGACAGATTTGTCTCTCCTACTTGAGCTTCCTTCTCCAGTGACACTTCCTTCTCCAGTGACAACAGCCTCTTCAAGAAGCTTGTCCCGCATCTCCATCTCCCAACTGTTAAAAACGCACTCTCTTTGTGGAGTGCATCAATGACATTTTCTTTTTTACAATGGCCCTGCAATCATAATACCTATAAATAAAATAAAAACATATTTTTGGTTATTGATAAACTATACTGACTTTATTTGAAAATAAGGATTTATTACATTTTGCATCAGATACATCCAAAGAATACCAGCGGAGCTATTGGAAAGGAATGACAGTGCCTGACCTTTACCACGGATTTTTTTTGTTGTAAAAAGTTATATTATAGAGATGGATAGATTAATAGAAATATATATATAAATTCACAGGTTATTGTTGTTTTATATGAATGTAAAATTTAGTTATGTAACAAATAAATTGGTTTTTTTTTGGTAAAGTTAGTACAGTAGTCTTTGCTTATCTGTTATACATTGAAATGGACTATAAAGTGAAAATAAAGTTTTCTGATTCTGAATCAGCTAGATCAGAATCAGATAATTGGAAAGTTAAGGGGACATGAAAAGAAAAGAAAATATTTTGCCTGATTCAGATAGAGGATATCATTTTCCAAACATTTAGCATTTACTTTGATTTTCTAATTAATTTCATTCTCTTGGTATCATTTATTGAAGGAGCAGCAATGCACGAATAATTTCTAACAAATCACCTGGTTGAGCCAATCAAAATTGAAATATATGTATATGCACTGTGCAGCCACCAATCAACAGCGAGAAAATAGCTTCTCTGCTGCTCCAAAGCTTGCCTAGAAAAAAAATTTCAACAAATGATAAGAGAAGGAAGATAATCAAATAATATACGTTATTTTGAAAGTTATTTGATTAAAATTTTATTATCTATATGAATCGTGGAAGAAAGTTCAAGAAACATTGATTCATGTCGTTTTAAATATATACATTTAATAATTTAATTCATTTATATACATTTTATTTACAGTCTTTTTATGTAATAACTTCGTGAGCATGTGCAGAAGCTCACAGGGTATACATATAGGGCATATTTATCAAGGTCTGGCGGACCTGATCCAACATAGCGGATCAGGTCCGACAGACCTCGCTGAATACGGCGAGCAATACGCTCGACCTATTCAGCATTGCACCAGCAGCTCACAAGAGCTGCTGGTGCAACGCCGCCCCCTGCATACTCGCGGACTATAGGACGCCAGTAGGGGGGTGTTTTATCAACTCGATCGGGTTGTGTTGTTGCGAGTTTTGTCCGCCTGCTCAGAGCAGGCGGACAGGTTATGGAGCAGCGGTCTTTGTGACCGCTGCTCATAACTGCTGTTTCTGGTGAGCCTGCAGGCTCGCCAGAAACACGGGACATCAAGCTCCATTCGGAGCTTGATACAACATATGACCCATAGTCTGTGATTGGATGATATCTGTCACATATACAGGTGACCATAAACAAATATAATTGGTATAAAAATAATTGTATAGATTTTAATGAAGTGTTAGAATTGCATTGTATTTTTATTAGCTATAGCTACTTCTTAATTATGTTATTTATTAAACAGCATGAGCGGTCCTTTAACAATAAGATATTTATATTATAAGGACAGGTATGTTTAGCTGATGCTGTCATGCACATACTAGAGAGTGAGACTGCAGCATGAGCGGTCCTCTAACAATAAGATATTTATATTATAAGGACAGGTATGTTTGTCTGATGCAGTCATGCACATAACAAGAGAGTGAGACTGCAGCATGAGAAAAACATACCTGGACTTAAAAAATAATACAACCAACGCTGAATGTGCAGTGGAGAGTATAGAAAACTGCACGAGAAAAGCATGAGGATGGTGCTGCTCAAAGTGAATTTGATAATAAATTGATAAGTATAATTTTTTTTATAAATGAATATTTAAAGGCACACTGAAGACAAATTTTTAATTTCATGATTCGGGTAGAGCATAGAATTTTAATAAAATGTAATACTATTATTTTTTTTTATTAATATTTAGTCAGTCTCCTTGGAGCTTGATTTGAAAAAGAAGGAATGTAAATAATTGTTAAGCTTAAAGGGACATGAAAGCCAATTTTTTTATTTCTTAATTTAGAAAGAGAATGTCATTTTAAACAACTTTCTAATTTACTTCTATTATCTAATTTGCTTCATTCTCTTGATATCACTTTCTGAAAAGCAGATCTAGATATGTTCAGTAGCTGCTGATTGGTTGCTGCACCTAAAGGCCTTGTGTGATTGGCTCACACATGTGCATTGCTATTTATTGAACAAAGGATATCTAAAGAATTTAGCAAATTAGATAATAGAAGTAAATTGGAAAGTTGTTTAAAATTGCATGCCCTATCTGAATCATGAAAGTTTAATTTTAAATAGACTGTCCCTTTAAGAAATGGAACAATTTTTGGTTCAGCATCTTGGATAGCGATTGCTGATTGGTGGCAACATTTAGCCAACAATCATCAAGCAGTACCCAGGTACTGACCCAAGGATGGGCTGGTTCATAGGCTTACATTCATTCTTTTTCCAATAAAGAGATAGTTACCAAGGGGTTAATTTATCAAGCTCAATACGGGGCTTCATGCCCCTGAGGCTCGCAGGAAAAGTTATGAAGCAGCTGTCATTTATCGATGTGCGGCGGACATGATACGCTACATCGTATCATTTCCCCTCGCACATTAATACATTGACCCCCAAGAGAACACAGAAAATTTGATAATAGGAGTAAATTAGAAACTTGATAAAAATAAATATTGATGCTCTATCGGAATCGAAAAATAAATAATTTTGGTTAAGTGTCCCTTTAAGTTTGAATCTGCCTTTGTGCCCCATAAAGTGGATTAAAGTTTATCCCTTGCCTTTATTTATAAATCATGAGAAGTAAAATATATATAATCCAAAAAAAGAATATATTTGGTATTTTTTGGGCAAAGTTTCCATCTTTAATTCTGTATATATTATAAAAAAGGCCTTAAATGGATAATTAATAAAATAGTAAACACAAAAATTTTATTTCAAGATAGAGATGAAAATTTAAACAATTATATAATTTAAGAGTAAGTCATTAATTCTTCATTCACATGGAATCTTTATTTGAAAGCAGGAATGAGCATTTTTTAGGTGCAGAATTGGTTTAATAAATGTTGCCAGTTGCCACCAATCTCAAAAGCTCGCCAGGGGGTACTAAAACAAAAAATGGGACGGCTATGTCCTGTCCTTAAATTATCAAGCTACAATTTCAAATAAAGATAAGAGAAAAAAGACTAATTAATAATAAAATAGGAGTCATTAGAAAGTTGATTAACAAATAAATGCTCTAGCAGAATCATGAAATATATTTTCAGAGTTTACTATCCCTGGCTTTAAGCTTGACTTACATTCCTGCTTTTTCAAATAAAGATGCCATGACAATGAAAAATAATATTAAATTGAATGTATTTCTTTAGTTTACACATTTTGGCCTGTGTAGTATGTACACACAGGCTAACTAGAGTTAGTTAATTTTTACTATAAAAGAAAATTGTTTTTGAAAACTTACCGGTGCTTGACACAGGCGGCTGTACGCTCCACTCCCCCAACTGCGAAGACAGCATCGCAAACAGTGTCCCATGCCGCTTGCTTGGCCGACGAGGAAACACTTGATGAAAATAAAATGTGCCTGACTTTGAGCACAGCTGACACTAGGCACCAATTTTCATTGGCTGTAAAAATTGGCCCTCTGTGCCTTGGTGATGTGGCAGCACGCTCTTCAATAGCATCAGACTCAGAGGAACTTGTTGTAAGTGGCCTCCTCCGCTTACTAATATGTTTTTTGGCACTGGTGTGCTCACCATGCCTCTCCTTGTCCCTACCTAGCCTAGTAGTACTAGTACTACCAACTAGGTCCTTAAACTGCCTAATCCTATCCCTATGATGAATCCGACGCCTAGATTCCTTACCTCTATCACTATCCCTATTACCTTCTCCACGGTCCCTATCCCTACCTCTAGTACTACTCTCCCTAGCTACACTGTCGCTATCTCTAATGTCCCCCCTATCACCTCCATGAACAATAGCAATTTCAGACATTCTCTCCAACAACTTGCTCTCTGTCTTCAGTCTTCAACTCACAAAAAAATTTAAGAATAAGATATGTTACATGGGTGTGGCTATAGTGTGCAGACTGCAGGAGTGATGCAAGCATAATTAGGCTGCATGATTGGCTGCACACTGCACACACAGTATAAATAATTAATTATAAAGATAGTGTTTAAAAACTTTAAAATAAAATAAATGACATATTACAATTACAAATACATTTATTATTGTTGTTAATATATTACAGTCATTTAAAAGTGGAATACAATATACATTTCATTTAGGAATAATATTTGATATGATTAAATAATATCAAATCGATTAGAAAAACAAATCGAATGTATCAGAAATAATCGAACCGTATCGTATACGAAATTACAAAACGTAAGAAATTAATATTCGGACCGAATTTAAATTCGGAACGAAATTACGTATCGGTCCGAAATAACGTATCTGACCGAAATTACGTATCGGTCCGAAATTCGAATTGCGGTTACAAATGCATCAGAAAGAACGAATTAACGAACCTACGAACGGTACCGAAACGAGTAAGAAGGCATTACCGAATTGATTTGACCGAACCGAGCCGAAAAAATAAAAAAACGAATCGAAACGAAACGAAACAGATTTTTAGACCGCGCACATGTCTACTGATCATGCAAAAACAGAAAAGATGCTTTAACAAACATTAATAATAAATATTGTAAAAAACAACACTTCTCAAAGATTAGAAGTAACAATTTAGTGATGAACAAAATTACATCTAGTATGCCCATCATGCCAACATACAATTGGCATTCATATATTTTAGCAGTGGTGTGAATTGAAACGTATTCTAGTGTGACTTTAATCAAGCATTCAATTTTAAAAGATTAAAGGAATACTGAACTCAAATGTTTTCTTTCGTGATTCAGATAGAGCACGCAATTTTAAGCAACTTTCTAATTTACTCCTATTTTCAATTTTTCTTCATTCTCTTCCTATCTTTATTTGAAAAAGAAACTTCAGAACCATGGACAGCGCTTGTTTATTGGTGGATGAATTTATCCATCAAACAGCAAGAACAACCCAGGTTGTTCATAAAAAATGGGCCGGCATCTAATCTTACATTCTTGCTTTTAAAATAAAAATACCAAGAGAATGAAGAACATTTGATAATAGGAGTAAATTAGAAAGTTGCTTAAAATTGCATGCTCTATCTGAATCACAAAAGAAAAATTGGGTTCAGTGTCCCTTTAATACACACCAGTTGTAGATGTTGAGGTCCTGATGTTACTATTGAAGTATGCCCATCATGCAACCATGCAAATGCCATTTAGACAGTTAAGATTCACTTTAAGAGATTAACATTCACTTCAAGAGATTACTCCTTACCATTTGTAGTTATGACTTTTCCTGCAAATTCACTTAGCTGTACAGTACAACACATATACATATTTATATTAACCAATAAATATGTGCCCTGTCCACTGTATACAGCTTTAATTAATCAATACCATGCATGCTAATACACATATACAATGTCTTCTGTGGCCATTTCAGAGTGTTTTGCACATGTGCAAGATAATAGACTGTTTCCAAATAGTCTTAAAACATTTGCAAAAATGTCCAAAATGCCATTTTAAGGCTTTATCGAGTGCCTTGAGGTTTTGAATTAGAAAAGTAAAAACTTGAAAAGTTGTAAAGTGTCTTTAAAGTGAATTGCCTTTTGGGCCAATAAGTGAGACAAAAATGCTTCAACCGATAGATTGTGATCCTGTAATAATCCATGTAGCTAAGGAAGTGTAAAAAAAACCCCTCCCTCGACCCCAATTCTCCTGCAAACTACCACCCCATATCACTGCTTCCGCTAGCTTCAAAAGCTCTGGAAAAACTAGTTTTCAATCGCCTAACCCACTTCCTATCCTCCAACTCATTGCTTGACCCCCTGCAATCTGGCTTCCGTCCCCAACACTCAACTGAGACTGCCCTCACTAAGGTTACTTATGATCTTCTTTCTGCTAAAAACAATGGCCACTATTCTATACTTATCTTACTTGACCTTTCCGCTGCCTTTGACACTGTTGACCATCCCCTCCTCCTACAGACTCTCATCTCCCTTGCGCTCTGTGATATTGCCCTCTCCTGTATCCACTCTTATCTCTCTAATATGTCCTTCTTTGTCTCATTATCTGGCAACTTTTCCTCTTCATTGCCTCTGTCTGTTGGAGTACCTCAAGGCCCTCTACTCTTCTCTATTTATACTTCCTCACTGGGTAAACTTATCATTAGCTATGGCTTCAACTATCACCTCTATGCTGATGATACTCAGATCTGCCTATCCACCCCTGCACTCTCTCCTTCTGTCCTTTCCCACATCAGCAATGGCTTATCTGGCATTTCTTCTCGGATGGCCTCTCACCACCAAAAATCAACATCTCCAAGACTGAGCTTTTTCTAATCCCCCATCTAATTCTACTCCAGTTTCTAACTTTACTATCACTGTTGGTGACACCACTATCTCCCCATCACCCCAAGTCCGCTGCCTAGGATTTACACTTGACTCCAATCTGTCCTTCATACCCCACATCCAATTGCTCTCTTCATCCTGTCTCTACCACCTACGCAATATCTCCAAAATTCATCCTTTTCTGATTGGTGAAACTACTTAACAGCTAATCCATTCCTTAGTAATTTCCCGACTTGACTACTGTAATAACCTACTAACTGGCCTTCCTCTCACTCACCTCTCACCCCTTTAATCCATCTTAAATGCCTCTGCTAGGCTAATCCACCTCTCCCGATGCTCTGTATCCGCTGTACCCCTCTATGAGTCTCTTCACTGGCTCCCCATTCACAGCAGGATTACATTCAAAATTCTCACTCTGACCTACAAAGCCCTTACCAATGCAGCCCCCCCTATTTGTCCTCACTCATCAACAAATATATTCCAGCCTGTCCCCTAAGATCCAACAACAATCTACTCCTTGCCTCTTCTACCATCACCTCCTCCCATCCTAGACTATAGGACTTCTCTCGTGCAGCACCAACCCTCTGGAACGCACTTCCTCAAGCTGTCAGACTTTCCCCAACCTCTCCTCCTTTAAACGCTCCCTAAAGACCTTCTTGTTCAGGGAAGCCTATCACCAAATCAGTAACTAACGAATTCCACTTGACTAATAGTTGCCCTCATCTAACTCTACACTAACATCATTCCCACCTTTGAAGTCCCCACCTCCTGTTTCTCACCCCCCTACCTATTTAGATTGTAAGTTCCCACGGGAACAGAGCTCCCAATTCCCCCTGTATTTGTTTGTTAAATTTTGTCTGGTGTGTCATATTGTACTGTCCTTTTATCTTTGTTACCCATGGACAGTGCTGCGGAATCTGTTGGCGCTTTATAAATAAAGAATAATAATATAAAATGTGTTATTTTTGCTTTTGAGTACAATTTTGAGGAGTGATTGCCTTTATTTCTTGTATATTTCAAGCAGATTATAATGGCTTAGAATCTGAAAACTGTCCTTGTAAAATAGCAATTTTAAAAAGAGAAGAACAGTATCTATCCAAAACAATACTTGATACAGAATCATCACATATGCAGACTAATTGCCAAACAACTTGCACCTTATAATGTATTATGCCAAAGTACTGCAAATCATGCAAAATATATGTGTATTTTCTGAAAGTTTTTTTTTAAAAAAAGAATATAACCTACAGAATGTAAAAATATCTGACAACTTTAACTGTACAAAACATGTGATTCCAAATCTAAAAATTTATTTATTTTAAAAAAAGTGGTTCATACTGTTAGAGACCAAGCCAATTATAATATGTATAATATGTATGTATATATATGTATGTATGTGTATATATACAGTATATGTATGTATATACTGTGTATATATATATATATATATATATATATATATATATATTTGTATGTATGTATGTATGTATGTATGTATATATATATATATAAGTGGTAGCCGGTGGCCTAGCACTCCTTCCACATCAATGTTTCCAGTGCCTGGGTGCAATCCTCAAGTAATATGTATAGGATACTAGTAGAGAAGGAGGGCACTCACAGGACTTCATACATAAGATAATCTTTTATTGTAGTTCTAACATAAGTATAGTGTCGACGTTTCGGCCTTTTCTTAGGCCTTCTTCAAGACAAGTTTCATAATCTAAAAACATAAACAAAAAGAATATGATAAAACACATTACCAAAGTGCAATGTCCAAGTATACACCAACAAACAGAGAAGTCATGACATCCAGCTGCCAAGGGAGACGTGAACAGAAGAGAAAAGAGAAATGAAACAGACAAAAGGAGGAAAAGAAAGCCAAAAATGGATGAAACTGTAACAAAAAGCAAAGGAAAAGAACCACATATGGAATTACCATAGTCCCCTTGGTACATAAGCTTCCCATATTAGTAATCTGCTATAAAACACCAATTGGCTAGCATATATCGTTGTACACTGGCATAAGGGTTAAAAAACCATAGCAATAGTTCAATTAATAGACTCGATGGTGTCGGGACAACACGCAACAAACTCAAAATATTACAACTCACCCCACATTCCAGTGTCTGTACACCTACCATAGAGGAAACAATACAGTAATAGCCTCCATATCCCTCATGGAAACAGTATACGTGGGAAAATAAATTTTGTACCACATCCACACACGGACAGATTCAACTAAACAGAACAAGAATTAGTCTGTATATACAGTTTAGGTGTAATCCTATATCTATGCTCATGTGGAAACTACAATCAGGACAATCGATAGGTACCATAGTGGGCGCCATCCACGGACCACCCACTCCGTTATCACACCTCCATTAGGAAAAATAACAACAGCGGTGTACAACACGCCGACAGTGATCCGTCATACAGTGATGGCAATAACCTTAATAGGAACAACTAACCGCTCAGTAACAAACCTCAAGGGAGCCTTATAGTTATCACTGCAACGTCCTCAGCAGCTCAAATCATAATCAAACCCAAAAGCATATCAGTTCAATAATTAGCCATAATGGTTAACCCACACGTACACAGCCGCAATAAGCCTTTACGATTAAGGAACCCCAACCTGAGCCATGTTAATACACATCCTATCACTGCCGTAAACCGCGGCGAATCAGTGAGCCACTCACCCATAAACATAAGTTCATACAGCAACAGCCACAATAAGCGTATAGGGTTAAAGAAACACATCACGGGCCTCTGTAGGGGGCGGGCTCGCCCTTTTTAATGGCTTACGTCGCGGCTGTTTTCAACTAATGATTCTGTCATTCTAGGAGTATCACGCGGACGCTGTGTTCCGCACGAGCTAAGGTAAGAAGGGCTATGGCCCGTGATGTGTTTCTTTAACCCTATACGCTTATTGTGGCTGTTGCTGTATGAACTTATGTTTATGGTTGAGTGGCTCACTGATTCGCCGCGGTTTACGGCAGTGATAGGATGTGTATTAACATGGCTCAGGTTGGGGTTCCTTAATCGTAAAGGCTTATTGCGGCTGTGTGCATGTGGGTTAACCATTATGGCTAATTATTGTACTGATATGCTTTTGGGTTTGATTATGATTTGAGCTGCTGAGGACGTTGCAGTGATAACTATAAGGCTCCCTTGAGGTTTGTTACTGAGCGGTTAGTTGTTCCTATTAAGGTTATTGCCGTCACTGTATGACGGATCACTGTCGGCGTGTTGTACACCACTGTTGTTATTTTTCCTAATGGAGGTGTGATAACGGAGTGGGTGGTCCGTGGATGGCGCCCACTATGGTACCTATCGATTGTCCTGATTGTAGTTTCCACATGAGCATAGATATAGGATTACACCTAAACTGTATATACAGACTAATTCTTGCTCTGTTTAGTTGAATCTGTCCGTGTGTGGATGTGGTACAAAATTTATTTTCCCACGTATACTGTTTCCATGAGGGATATGGAGGCTATTACTGTATTGTTTCCTCTATGGTAGGTGCACAGACACTGGAATGTGGGGTGAGTTGTAATATTTTGAGTTTGTTGCGTGTTGTCCCGACACCATCGAGTCTATTAATTGAACTATTGCTATGGTTTTTTAACCCTTATGCCAGTGTACAACGATATATGCTAGCCAATTGGTGTTTTATAGCAGATTACTAATATGGGAAGCTTATGTACCAAGGGGACTATGGTAATTCCATATGTGGTTCTTTTCCTTTGCTTTTTGTTACAGTTTCATCCATTTTTTTCTTTCTTTTCCTCCTTTTGTCTGTTTCATTTCTCTTTTCTCTTCTGTTCACGTCTCCCTTGGCAGCTGGATGTCATGACTTCTCTGTTTCAATTGAAGCATTTTTAAGTCTCACTTGGGCTATTATGGTCCTTCTTGGTGGAGGGTCACGATTTGGTGTATACTTGGACATTGCACTTTGGTAATGTGTTTTATCATATTCTTTTTGTTTATGTTTTTAGATTATGAAACTTGTCTTGAAGAAGGCCTAAGAAAAGGCCAAAACGTCGACACTATACTTATGTTAGAACTACAATAAAAGATTATCTTATGTATGAAGTCCTGTGAGTGCCCTCCTTCTCTACTAGTATCCTATATGTATATATATATATATATATATATATATATGTTAGCATGGGATTACGGCACACACTTTATCCTCCAAACCACCTGGTGCTCAGCTTGGGAAATACATACAGTAGAACAAATGAGCTGAATCCAACGGACGGTCTCCGTGTTGCAGAGGATCCAAGAACAGCAGGCACACAGGTTTTCATAAACAATACTTGATACAGAATCCTCACATATGCAGACTAATTGCCAAACAACTTGCACCTTATAATGTATTTGAATACCATTGAAAAAGGTTTGCGTCAGAGCCGAAACATCTGGTTTCTTTTTGCACCATTAAAACGGATTGTTTATGAAAACTTGAGTGCTGTTCTTGGATCCTCTGCAACACGGAGACCGTCCGTTGGATTCAGCTCATTTGTTCTAATATATATATATATATATATATATATATATATATATATATATATATATATTTAGCCAGGAAAAAATGCACTCTCAGGACTTTCACAAACAAGTTACTTTTATTTCTGTAACGTTTTCGGAGGTCTTGCCTCCTTCATCAGCATAGTTAAAATACAAACAAACCAACTTTTAAATAGTGACATACTCACTCCAAACCACTTCAAACCATTGCATTCACTGGCCCCAAATTATCGGTGTTGGACCGCATACTGCGTTCCAAGTGTTCTACGTGCCGGAAGTCGTGCGCCAGGGCACTTCCGGTTGTCAAATTTTAGCCCGTAATCACTCGGCTTAACATTTAATAATTCCACACTCAAAGAAAATACTGTGACGTATTATGTGTTAATAGTTCTTTTAAACTAAATAATAAAGTGCAAAACAAGTGTGCATATATAGTGAATAATTAGCGTGACGGCCGCCCATCGTCATGGCAACCTAACAAACAATACAATGTATCCCTGTCTGGAACAGGGAAAAAGGCTAACTGTAACAATCTTCGAAAGTGTATCTCAGAGTATGTTAATACAGGTAATATATCCTGCTAAATCACATATGTTAGAAAGTAAATAGATCTAAGGGTCTACTTGTGAATGAAGCAAGGTAATGTGCTGAAATGTACAAGTCTCACAGTGTTAATTTATATAGCGAACACCGGGCTAGTCTACATCATACTTTCATGTTCTCTGCATCAAATGAGGGGTCTCATGTTGAATTGCTTAACTATGATGTAATGCCCTTGATGTGTAAATAACTATTATGCTCAAAAATCGTATGTAAGAGATTTCCCCATTGTCATGGACTAATCACATGCATGCTATTCGCACAATTGGTTAAATATCTTATTTAAATTTAGTTGTATTTCTTAAGGGGGAATTGTACATCGTTGTTACCCCTTTAGTGTAAGGGGGCCATACAGTATAAGCATACTCTACTTTCATATTGAGACTAGCAGCACTCCCATTTTGGATACCAATCACTCAAACTGTATTTGAACATATTGCTAAAGAAGATTGAAAAAAAAACATATAAAAACAATTGTTGTAACGGTCTTTCCATTCACTGCAATAATATCCCAAAAGGGGTTGATCTAGCTCCAAATGTCCAAGATTCGCATGTAAAATTTACAAGGAGCGCCAAGTTGTTTTCTTTAGGATCTCTACAACATGGCTTGCTCTTTGTTTGATTCTATGAGTTCTTCCGTGTCTGTAGTCACATCCTTTTCTCATAGATTGAAATGGCCTGTAGATAGAATGCCTTGTATGCACTGTGATCTCATGGTTATTCAACGATCCAATCGTTATTTTTGTTATAATATTCTTTATTGGTCCTCGTCTGGTAGTGTCTTCTCCTTCCTGTCATGCTTTAGGACCTGATATCCAACTTAGGACATGTGTAATGACATATAGGCTGTGTGTGTTAAAAACCTGGTAACTCCAAGGAACCACTATCTGACTTCCACACAGGTATTAGAAATACCAAAGACTCCTAAACCTGGTGCTGTATGCCAACATGGTTAGGAGGTCCCCTATGTCGAGGCACGCAAACCATATGGCCCACAGAGTCATGATAGTCTAGGTACCGTACCCTGAGATTGTATCACACCTTATAGCCACATTACATCAAAGCCTTAAAGTCAGGGGTAGTGTTAAGCCCACCTGGGTATATGGTACCCAGTCGGTACATCCACTGGGCCTCCCTTTGTAGGAGTATTTTACCTCTGTCACCTCCCCTATCCAGTGGGGGTACATGATCAATGAGTGTGTATCTTATTGATGCCACCAAATGTTTGTGTTCTGCACAGTGTCTCGCTACTGGTTGGTCCGAATCCCCGGACTTGAGAGCCGACCTTATGGCATGGCGATGATTGGCCATCCTTTCCCTCAGGGTGCCTGTCGTGTTACCAACATAGCAACGAGAACACGGGCACACCAATAAGTAAATAACAAACGTGGTCGTGCAGGTGATCGAATGACGTATACCAAACTGCCTGTTGGTGTGGGGATGGTGAAATGTTTTGGTACTTATAAGTCCATTACAGGTGGTGCATCCTAGGCATCGATAGGATCCTCTGATGTTTATGTGTGTCCTGGGTTTGTAGCTTGCCTTCGAGTCAATCCTGACCAATAAGTCTCGCAAATTTGTGCCCCTCCTGTAGCCAACCATGGGTGTGAGATGTCTACTAAACGGCAGTTTTGGGTCAGTGGAGACGATAGGCCAGTGTGTCCTTAGAGAAAGTCCAGCATTTCTGGTACTAGGAGAAAATGTAGTAGCCAGTATTAATTTGTCATCACTGGTCCGTCTAGGTTCTTTAGCCAATAATTGTGCCTGTGTGACTTGTGAACAGGGTTTCATTTCAGAACATATTAAAAAGTATTGCACTACTCGCTATCCCAGGATACCCATACTATACACAATTCCAAAGGTGCATAAAAATGCCAAGACACCTCCGGGTCGTCCGATTGTGTCGGCAGTGGGTTCCTTGTGCCAACCGGTGTCGCAGTATATTGATCTGCTATTGCAGCCGGTTGTCAGGGAAACACAATCCTTTTTGCTGGATACCAGCGAATTCATTAGGTTGTTGGGGGCTGTTCACGTCCAGCCTGGTGATATTTTGGTCACTATGGATGTGAACAGCTTATACACAATCATTCCCCACAGGGAAGGAATAGAAGCTGTCAGGGCACATCTCATGAAAAACCCCCTCTATGAGGGACCACCGATTGAGTACTTACTATCTCTTGTTGAATTTTGTTTGCATAAGAATTATTTTAGATTCGAAAACAAATTCTTTCTACAGATAGCAGGAACAGCCATGGGGTCATCCATGGCCCCCTCCTACGCAAATATCTTCATGTCCCATTTTGAGAACCTTTACCTATGGGGTAAATGCGATTCATCTATCATTTTCTACCGTAGGTATATCAATGATATTTTTCTAATCTGGAGAGGGGGCATGGATGACCTACATGAGTGGTTTGAGTTATTCAACAGTACACAGACCACGTTTAGGTTTAAGATTTTGACCGATCTACAGTCCATCAACTTTCTTGATCTCAAGGTGTATAAAACTACACAGGGCTTAGGATGTACACTATTTAGCAAACCTACAGATAGGAACTCTCTACTGAGGTCAGATAGCTGTCATCCTCCAGCACTATTGAAAGGCATACTGAAATTGCAGCTTATCAGAACAGTGAGGAATAATTCTGACCCTAGTGTGGGAGCCTCCCAGTTGTCTGAAATGGGTGCAAAATTTGCAGAAAGGGGTTACAAGACACAACACATCAGTCAGATGATGAAGGAAGTGTCACAAGTCACACAGGCACAATTACTGGCTAAAGAAACTAGACGGACCAGTGATGACAAATTAATACTGGCTACTACATTTTCTCCTAGTACCAGAAATGCTGGACTTTCTCTAAGGACACACTGGCCTATCGTCTCCACTGACCCAAAACTGCAGTTTAGTAGACATCTCACACCCATGGTTGGCTACAGGAGGGGCACAAATTTGCGAGACTTATTGGTCAGGACTGATTCGAAGGCAAGCTACAAACCCAGGACACACATAAACATCAGAGGATCCTATCGATGCCTAGGATGCACCACCTGTAATGGACTTATAAGTACCAAAACATTTCACCATCCCCACACCAACAGGCAGTTTGGTATACGTCATTCGATCACCTGCACGACCACGTTTGTTATTTACTTATTGGTGTGCCCGTGTTCTCGTTGCTATGTTGGTAACACGACAGGCACCCTGAGGGAAAGGATGGCCAATCATCGCCATGCCATAAGGTCGGCTCTCAAGTCCGGGGATTCGGACCAACCAGTAGCGAGACACTGTGCAGAACACAAACATTTGGTGGCATCAATAAGATACACACTCATTGATCATGTACCCCCACTGGATAGGGGAGGTGACAGAGGTAAAATACTCCTACAAAGGGAGGCCCAGTGGATGTACCGACTGGGTACCATATACCCAGGTGGGCTTAACACTACCCCTGACTTTAAGGCTTTGATGTAATGTGGCTATAAGGTGTGATACAATCTCAGGGTACGGTACCTAGACTATCATGACTCTGTGGGCCATATGGTTTGCGTGCCTCGACATAGGGGACCTCCTAACCATGTTGGCATACAGCACCAGGTTTAGGAGTCTTTGGTATTTCTAATACCTGTGTGGAAGTCAGATAGTGGTTCCTTGGAGTTACCAGGTTTTTAACACACACAGCCTATATGTCATTACACATGTCCTAAGTTGGATATCAGGTCCTAAAGCATGTCAGGAAGGAGAAGACACTACCAGACGAGGACCAATAAAGAATATTATAACAAAAATAACGATTGGATCATTGAATAACCATGAGATCACAGTGCATACAAGGCATTCGATCTACAGGCCATTTCAATCTATGAGAAAAGGATGTGACTACAGACACGGAAGAACTCATAGAATCAAACAAAGAGCAAGCCATGTTGTAGAGATCCTAAAGAAAACAACTTGGCGCTCCTTGTAAATTTTACATGCGAATCTTGGACTTTTGGAGCTAGATCAACCCCTTTTGGGATATTACTGCAGTGAATGGAAAGACCGTTACAACAATTGTTTTTATATGTTTTTTTCAATCTTCTTTAGCAATATGTTCAAATACAGTTTGAGTGATTGGTATCCAAAATGGGAGTGCTGCTAGTCTCAATATGAAAGTAGAGTATGCTTATACTGTATGGCCCCCTTACACTAAAGGGGTAACAACGATGTACAATTCCCCCATAAGAAATACAACTAAATTTAAATAAGATATTTGACCAATTGTGCGAATAGCATGCATGTGATTAGTCCATGACAATGGGGAAATCTCTTACATACGATTTTTGAGCATAATAGTTATTTACACATCAAGGGCAATACATCATAGTTAAGCAATTCAACATGAGACCCCTCATTTGATACAGAGAACATGAAAGTATGATGTAGACTAGCCTGGTGTTCGCTATATAACTTAACACTGTGAGACTTGTACATTTCAGCACATTACCTTGCTTCATTCACAAGTAGACCCTTAGATCTATTTACTTTCTAACATATGTGATTTAGCAGGATATATTACCTGTATTAACATACTCTGAGATACACTTTCGAAGATTGTTACAGTTAGCCTTTTTCCCTGTTCCAGACAGGGATACATTGTATTGTTTGTTAGGTTGCCATGACGATGGGCGGCCGTCACGCTAATTATTCACTATATATGCACACTTGTTTTGCACTTTATTATTTAGTTTAAAAGAACTATTAACACATAATATGTCACAGTATTTTCTTTGAGTGTGGAATTATTAAATGTTAAGCCGAGTGATTACGGGCTAAAATTTGACAACCGGAAGTGCCCTGGCGCATGACTTCCGGCACGTAGCACCCTTGGAACGCAGTATGCGGTCCAACACCGATAATTTGGGGCCAGTGAATGCAATGGTTTGCAGTAGTTTGGAGTGAGTATGTCACTATTTAAAAGTTGGTTTGTTTGTATTTTAACTATGCTGATGAAGGAGGCAAGACCTCCGAAAATGTTACAGAAATAAAAGTAAATTGTTTGTGAAAGTCCTGAGAGTACATTTTTTCCTGGCTAAATATTCTTTACAAAATTGCACCCAGGCAGTTTTCCTTTGTGGGCGAGTTCTGGTGTTTTGGATACCTATATATATATATATATATATATATATATATATATATATATATATAATATTCATTAAAATTATGGGGGGAGATAAAAAAATGAAATTAAAATCCTCCATGTCTCAAAATTAAATCAATGTAAATATTTGCATAGGAAATTAGTACATCTAGGCAAGTATCCCCGCTTGCTTTTCCCCAGAAATTCTTAATATACAATGTTTCCAATGCACAAAAGAATTGTGGGTAATATATGCAAATTAGATATGCAAATTCTCAGTTTTTTTGCTTCAAAATACTGTTTTGACACAGCGATCTTTTTAAACAGGATTATGACAGCAAACCAGAAATCACTCACTAGACAAGCCTGTTTCGTTCTTTTTGGAACTCATCAGTAGGAGATAGATTTCTGGTTGCTGTATTGGTAAAGCTATTTTCATGGTTAAACCAAAATTCATTAAAATTATGGGGGGAGATAAAAAACTGAAATTAAAATCCTCCATGTCTCAAAATTTCTGGTTTGCTGTCATAATCCTGTTTAAAAGGATCGCTGTGTTAAAACAGTATTTTTGAAGCAAAAAAACTGAGAATTTGCATATCTAATTTGCATATCTTACCCACAATTCTCTTGTGCATTGGAAACATTGTATATTAAGCATCTCTGGGGAAAAGCAAGCGGGTATACTTGCCTAGATGTACTAATTTCCTATGCAAATATTTACATTGATTATATATATATATATATATATATATATATATATATATATATATATATATATATTAGGCTATGTAATATGTATTTAGCAAATATCTGGTTGAAGTATTGTCAGTAAAGTTAAATTTAAAAAAAAGCTCTTAATTTTTTTTTTACCTGGAATTGTCATAAATTAATATGTATAAGTTTTGTATTGCAAATCTCAAGAGAACAACAGATTATTATTCCTTAAAATTTTGGTGATTGGCTATAGTTTTCTAAAAATATCAGGGTATTTTTTATTTCATTGCTTAAAAACTTTTTTAAAAAACATCACAGCAGTGAAAACGGGCTTATTCTATTGAAAACAATTCTAAAAAGATGCATAGCAGAATGCTGAAAATAAATCACACAAGCCCAAGATATCTAAAGATTTGATTTTTCAACCATGCAATAACTACAAATAAGTTGATCTCTGATTAGCCAAAGCTGGTTGTAATATTTTAATGTAATAGTTTCTCTTTTTTAAACAGACGTATAGATAAAACTCAAGAGTATTCCAAGGGATTAAATCTTAGGATTTCTCAGACCTGTTATTATAAACTGATGCAGATTCACCATAGAATTGAACACATTGTGATTATTATCATTTTAAACTTCATAAGAAAATATTTATCTCTAAAATGTGTGCCAGAGGGAGCAAATAGAATTGAACGCATCCATGTATTGATACCAACTTTTGTTGAGAATACAGACACATGCTGAACAATTCAATACGCTCACTTAATTAGCTGAACACACAAAGGTACTAGAAAAAGAACTTTATTAACTCATTGACGCCCATTTATCAAGCTCCGAATGGAGCTTGAGGGCCCGTGTTTCTGGCGAGTCTTCAGACTTGCCAGAAACGCAAGTTATGGAGCAGCGGTCTAAAGACCACTGCTCCATAACCTGTCCGCCTGCTCTGATGAGGCGGACAGAGATTGCCACAATTTTCTTAGTCCCTACAATAGTTGGACGTAATTGCTTTCTTAAAGATGAAGTAACGTTTTTTTTGCAATATGAAAGAGCATCATCTACAACATTTTAAATAATTTTTGAGTTCGAAAAAAATAATAATAATTAAAGGGACATAATACCCAAATGTTGAAGTACTTGAAACTGATGCAACATAGCTGTAAAAGGCTGACAATAAAATATCCTCTGGACATCACTATGTAAAAAAGGAAGGTATTTTACCTCAAACTTCCAAACTATTCACACCCCACTGCAAAGAGACTCTAAGCAGCCAGTCAGGATGCTTGTCCCAGGACTTAATAGGAAGAGTGCATCTGTCATGTGCAGGCACAGTCATGTTATTTTCCTATTCAGTTTAAGTAAGTTCTATGACATCTCATGAGATCACAGCAAAGGCAAAACATTAAATCAACACTGCTGTTGCTTATTGGCTATTTATTTTTTTAAACCGTCTGCTGGATAGCAGCTAAAGAATAGCTGTTTACACAACTCTGGTGTGCTGAAGAAATTTCAAGGTAAAATATCTTCCTTTTTTGCATAGAGAAGCTCAGGTGATATTTTCTTTTTACAGTCATGCTGCATATGAGTAGTATGTCCCTTTAAATTTGTTTATATTTAAACTGAAAATAATAATGAATCTAATATTGCAGTTTCATTTTTGCACTTGCTACTAATTCTCATTGGCTGTTAGGGACAACTACAATTAATTTATTTGTGGAAAAGGCTAGGAACATGAGTTCTTTAAAATGCCTAATTTTAGATGAAGTAAAGAAAAAAGTTGATTACAATAACTCTTGAGTGACAATAAAGTAAAAAGAAAACCTTTATAATTCAGTGTGCACTTTAGCAAACAGTCTAATCCAATTTACTTATTTTATCAAACTTGCTTTGTTCTTTTGGTATCCTTTATTAAAGAGTAAACCAAGGTAGGCTCATAGGAGTTCAAGAGAGTGCATGTGTCTTTAGCATTCTATGGCAGCAGTGTTTGTAATAATGTATAACATTGCTACAAAGATTGTTTCAAGTACTGCTACCATAAAGTGCCTAAGACATGTGCATGCTATTGAGATCCTAATAGCCTACCTGGGATTACCATTCAACAAAGGATACCAATAGAACAAAGCAATTTTCCTAACAATTGTAAAATAGAAAGCTTTTTTTTTATTTGCATACTCTGTCTAAACCATGGAAGTTTTATTTTGACTTTACTAGGAGTAGTGAACCTTTTTAGAAATTTAGTTTATGGCAATGTGGGGGGCTGGCGGTTTAGGGGTTAATAGGTTTAGTTGGTGGTAGTGATGTGGGAGGCCAGAGGTTTAGGGGTAAATACGTTTATTTAGTGGTGGAATAGGGGCTAATAACATTATGTAGGTGGCGGCGATGTCGGGGGGGCGATTAGGGGTGTTTAGACTCGGGGTTTATGTTAGGGTGTTCATCCATGCAGCTCCATCTTCATCCATCACGGGGCCATCTTCTATCTTCTTCCCGGAGGTGTGGAGCGGTCTTCTCAGATGCATGGATCCAGAGTGGCGGTCCTCAGCAGTGGCGGTCCTCAGCAGCATGGAGGCTTCTCTTCATGCGATCTCCGCCACACACTGAGGATTGAATGCAAGGTACTCCTTTTATATTTGGGGTACCTTGCATTCCTATTGGCTAAAATTTTCAAATCAGCTAATGATGAGAGCTGCTTAAATCCTTTTGGCTGATTTGAACAGCCGCTGCCGGTCCTGCTCAGCTCTGCACCACCAGGATTAAGATAGAAGATGCCCCCGCAACGGATGAAGATGACGCCACCTGGATGAAGATGGATGTCTGGACTTCAGGAACTGTGAGTACATTTTTTGTGGTTAGTGTTAAGTTTTTTTAAAAAAAATTTGGGATGTTTTTATTTAGATTAAGGATTTTTTTTTATATGGGTAGCAAAAGAGCTACCCATATGTCCCTTCTAGGGGCAATGGGTATCTTAGTTTTTTTTATTTTGTGGGGTTGGTTTGGTGGGGGGCTTTACTGTTAGGGGTACTTTGTAATTTTATTTTATGTAAAAGAGCTGATTACTTCAAGGCAATGCCCTACAAAAGACCCTTTTAAGGGCTATTGGTAGTTTATTGTTATATTAGGGGGTGGCTTTTTTGTTTTTATAGGGGTATTAGATTAGGTTTAATTTAAATGGTATTATTTTGGATAATTTTGTTTATTATTTTTTGTAATCTTAGATTTTTTAAATTTTTCGTAATTTTAGTGTTTCTTTTTGTAATGGAAGGTTTTTTATTCTTCATAATTTTAGTGTTTGATTTATTTTGTAATGTTATTTTTTTTTATTTTCTCATAGTGTTAGGATTTTTTATTTTGTAAATTAGTTGTTTAAATTTTTCGTTTATATTATTTTTTTTAAATAGTTATGTTAGGTTTATTTATAGTTTAAGCATATTTATTTTTTATTTCACAGGTAAGTTTTTATTTATTTTTAGATATTTATATTGTAACTTTAATTTAAAGTTTAGGGGGTGTTAAGTTTAGAGGTAAATAGTTTAATTTAGTTTATCACGATGTGGGGAACCGGCAGTTTAGGGGTTAATAAGTTTATTTTGGTATTTGTGATGTGGGGGGCCGGCAGTTATGGGGTCAATAGGTTTTTTTAGGTGTTAGGGATGCGGGGGTGGCAGCTTAGGAGTTAAAACACTTTATTTAGTGTCAGCGATGTCGGGGTGGCGGATTAGGAGTTAATAACTTTATTTAGAGTTTTGGTGATGTTGGTGGCGGCAGATTAGCAGTATTTAGACTAGGGGTTTATGTTAGGGTTCTTTTTATATAGCCTTCTTGTCCCCATGGACATCAATGGGAATTGCCTTATAGCGATCGCCATTCCGTAACCGCAGTTGTTAGGGTTTTTCTAACACTTTCTGTCCATTGATGTCTATGGGGGAAAATGTGCACAAGCACGTCAAGTCAGGCCTTGGCTTTTGCGCGGTATGGAGCTTAAGGCACCATAATGCACAGCACAAGAAGGTTTTTTTGTGACTTGTAATGGCAGCTCTTTGGAAAGTGTGATACCGCTAAATATTTAGCATTATTTACCGGGTTTAGCGCAAAACTTGTAATTTAGGTGAAAAAGTTGCAAGATTTCACATCACCATGGCTGTATGCACTTTGAAAAAAAATGGAAGGTTTTAAAAATTATTTTCATAGATAACAAAAAATGTTTAAATGTTTGCTAGCCAACAAATTATTGTATTAAATATAGATACATGGCATTGCACAAGCAAAAACACATAAAGGTGCCTAATGGGGGTGATATAGCCTATACCTAGCCCACAAAAAGAGATCTGCCCAATTCAGAAATTTAAACTGAAGACCCCTAAGTACATGAGCGCAGCACTGCCTAAATAAACAACACAATGGCCTCTAAGCGGGCATCTAAGCAAGATAAACCTACAAAGAGCCAAACAACAATGGCAGCAAAACTTAACATTTTTTTCAAAGTGCTAGAAACTCTGGATACTGCTGCACCTAGCACTCCTGAGTCAGATACCATGCAATCAGATAAAGAAACCTCTGACCTAGGCCCATCAGCAAGGAAACTCCTCACAAGAGCAGATATAAACAATCTCCCTACCAAAGCAGATTTCGCTTCTCTCATCCCCCAAGTGGGAAAAATGATCAAAGATGGCCTCAAGGAAGTCAAAAAAGACCTCTCAGAGCTAGGAGAAAGGGTGGCAGTCCTCGAGGGGGATCTAGACCAGATCCATAATACTTCTGATTCACGCAATAGAACCCTAGATGTACAAGACTCAATGATCCAACAGATGCAGCTCCAATTAGAATATCTAGATAACAGGGGGCGATGCAATAACATCAGGATACGTGGTACATCTGAAAAAATCACAACAGCACAAATACCACAATACCTGCAGAAACTATTTCAGTTCTTACTGCAAACCACAGATGCACCCGAAATGCACATCGAAAGGGCACACAGGGCCTTACGGCCAAAACCACCGAAGGGCAAGCCCCCTAGAGATATCATATTTAAATTCCAAACATATACCGACAAAGAGAAAATAATGGATGCCTCTAGAAAGCTGCTCCAAATCACATATGAAGAAGATAACATACAAATTTATGCTGAACTAAGTACCATCACCTTAAACTAAAGCAGATAAGCTAGATACCTCACACTAAATCTACAGGACTTAAAGATACCCTACAGTTGGGGTTTCCCCTTCTGTATCAAAGTTATGCAGGGCTCACTGATTGCCACATATAGAGCTCCATAGACTTAGAAGAATTCTGCAAGCAACTTAACATACCCCAGCCATCCCTGCCTCCTCTGGACAGACCGATATCCTCAAAGTCAACAACCTCTTCAAAGGATCCCAAGCCTCAAAGAAATCCCTGGAACAGGATTAATAGGAAGAGATCACAACCATCTTCCAATTTCAGGGACTCTGACACTAATCTAACATGAGCCCTAGAAGATCTGGAGGAACTGGTCATCTTTATCCACACATTCTTTTGAACTGAATTAACATTTTCTCCCCACAGGTGTGACACACCATCCTAGATATAACCAATTGGTACTCTGACTGAGAGTGGACTGGAGATGAACATGCCTTGTTGCGTGATTACACAAACTCCCCAGATTACAAGGGGAAGATGAGACAACCTTAACTATTTATGCCTTAAAATTGCACTGTCTACAAGTTACTAAGGAAGTAGCTGATACTTCCATGCTCATATTTCTAAGTGTCTGATTTGGAAAGAATTTATTTGCAAATTATGGTGGAAAATAAGTATTTGGTCAATATCAAAAGTTCATCTCAATACTTTGTTATATATCCTTTGTTGGCAATGATAGAGGTCAAACGTTTTCCATAAGTCTTCACAAGGTTGTCACACACAGTTGCTGGTATGTTGGCCCATTCCTGCATGCAGATCTCCTCTAGAGCAGTGATGTTTTGGGGCTGTCGCTGGGCAACACAGACTTTCAACTCCCTCCAAAGGTTTTCTATGGGATTGAGATCTGGAGACTGGCTAGGCCACTCCAGGACCTTGAAATGCTTCTTACGAAGCCACTCCTTCGTAGCCCGGGTGGTGTGTTTGGGATCATTGTCATGCTGAAAGACCCAGCCACGTTTCATCTTCAATGCCCTTGCTGATGGAAGGAGGTTTGCACTCAAAATCTCACAATACATGGCCCCATTCATTCTTTCATGTACACGGATCAGTCATCCTGTTCTCTTTGCAGAGAAACAGCACCAAAGCATGATGTTGCCACCCCCATGCTTCACAGTAGGTATGGTGTTTTTTGGTTGCAACTCAGGATTCTCTCTCCTCCAAACACGACGAGTTGTGTTTCTACTAAACAGTTCTACTTTGGTTTCATCTGACCATATGATATTCTCCCAATCCACTTCTGGATCATCCAAATGCTCTCTAGCATACTTCAGAAGGGCCCGGACATATACTGGCTTAAGCAGGGGGACACGTCTGGCACTGCAGGATCTGAGTCCCTGGCGTCGTAGTGTGTTACTGATGGTAGCCTTTGTTACGTTGGTCCCAGCTCTCTACAGGTAATTCACTAGGTGTGGTTCTGGGATGTTTGATCACCGTTCTTGTGATCATTTTGACCCCACGGGGTGAGATCTTGCGTCAAGCCCCAGATCGAGGGAGATTATCAGTGGTCTTGTATGTCTTCCATTTTCTAATTATTGCTCCCACAGTTGATTTCTTCACACCAAGCTGCTTGCCTATTGCAGATTCAGTCTTCCCAGCCTGGTTCCGGTCTACAATTTTGTTTCTGGTGTCCTTCCACAGCTCTTTGGTCTTCACCATAGTGGAGTTTGGAGGGTGACTGTTTGAAGTTGTGGACAGGTGTCTTTTATACGGATAACAAGTTCAAACAGGTGCCATTGATACAGGTAATGAGTGGAGGACAGATGAGCCTCTTAAAGAAGAAGATACAGGTCTGTGAGAGCCAGAAATCTTGATTGTTTGTAGGTGACCAAATACTTATTTTCCACCATAATATGCAAATAAATTCTTTTCAAATCAGACAATGTGATTGTCTGGATTTGTTTCCACATTTTGTCTCTCATAGTTGAG
Source organism: Bombina bombina (assembly GCF_027579735.1). Classification (NCBI taxonomy): domain Eukaryota; kingdom Metazoa; phylum Chordata; class Amphibia; order Anura; family Bombinatoridae; genus Bombina; species Bombina bombina. The sequence goes on from NC_069499.1 coordinate 900,175,225, forward strand.
GTATACCTACGATGAAAATTACAGGCCTCTCTCATCTTCTTAAGTGGGAGAACTTGCACAATTGGTGGCTGACTAAATACTTGTTTGCCCCACTGTATATGGACATATACAATTGCTCAGTTTGTTTGTTATGCTTTATTGTTCGTTATTGTTCTGATTGTTAATGTTGAAACAGTAGTCCACAAAATTGCTAGATTCACCAAAGTCCCCCAAAGGTTTAACAGGAAAGGTAAACCCCTTTTTACAGGTCCCCACACAAAACATCAAATGGTAACAAAATGCCAAAGCGACAGCATAGTCCTTTGTTGAAGCACTGATGGATACCAGAAATCTTAAAATACTAACACAGAACACTATAAGGGGCTGAATTCACCCACAAAACTGTCAGTAGCACTAAACTGGTTTTCTAAACATTAAAGTGAGATAGTATTTATTCAAGAAACCCACTTTGTACACAGTACAAAACCCAAATTTACATTGAAGCACTACCCCACGGGTCACTTCTGCTCTCATACACATAAAAAGAGGAACGGGATGGGGATCCTACTTCATAAGACAATACAATTACAAAATGTTAGCACTCACTCTGACCAGGTGGGAAGGTACATAATACTAGTAGGAGAACTCTATAACAGGCCAATCACTTTGGCAAACGTGTATGCACCAAACACAGGGCAAGCTAAATTCTTTAAAAAAATCACAGGAAAACTATTGGAGGTAGCAAAGGGAACCACAATACTGGCAGGAGACTTCAACATTGCACTTAATCCCAAACTTGACTGCTCTCTTACTAAAAGCTCACAATCCCAATGTACTCTTAAAATAATAACACCTTGTCTTAGTTCCGCTTCCCTACTCGATGTATGGAGAATCTAACATCCAACCCAGAAAACATACTCATTTTTCTCCAATCCCAACAGAACACACTCGAGATTAGATTATATTTATATTGACCAACTAGGCTTAGCACTGACTAGAGATTCCGACATCACACCAACTCCCTGGTCGGATCACTCTGTGGCTACATTATCCTTAGAGTGGCCTGACATACCAATAGGGGACTTCTGTTGGAGATTGGATAACACCCTCCTACTCCAACCCCAAATTTCTGAATCAATCTCCAAAACGCTGAATATTTCATATTTAATCAGTCCCCCCAATCCTCCCCAGCCATAGTGTGGGAGGCGCATAAGGCAGTTTTGAAGGGGAATTCATAAAGCAACAAGCAATCCTTTTCCAAATCCTACAACCAGGAGTACACGCAGTTACTACAACAACTTAAGGTAGCTGCAAACTTACACATGGATAACCATGCCTCCCCAGACAATACAAACAACCTCTCTAGGTCAAGGAAAGATCTAAACAACTTGCTAATCAGAGAAGCACACAAGAAAGCTTTTTATCTCAAAAAATAGAATAGGTCCACTACTGGCAAAAGCACTGAGGGAAAAAACATTCGCAAATTACATACATAAAATGACAGATAAAACACATAAAGAAATTTTTGACTGTAAGGAAATAGCAAATACATTTAGTAAACATTACAAATCCCTATATAATCTCCGAACAGAAGATAACGCACATACACAGACACTAATAGATGACTACATAGGGAGAGCACACCTGCCCACAATACCTGATTCAATGGCCAAATCCCTAGATGAACCCATCTCAGAGCAAGAAGTGATAGCAGCCATAAAGAGCCTCCCCACTCAAAAGAGTCCAGGCCCAGATGGACTGACAGACATGTATTACAAACATTTCCAGCAAACTCTAGTACCGCACCTTACATCTCTATTCAACTCTTTAGATGATGGAAGCCACTTATCCCCCTTACTATTAGAACCACACATTATGGTCCTTCACAAGGAAGGCAGGCCCACGTCAGACCCTAGTAGTTATCGTACGATATCACTGCTAAACGGTGACATTAAAATTTATGCCAAGGTGTTGGCAAAAAGAATAAATTCGGTCCTTCTGACTATAACCCTCTCATACCAGGTGGGCTTTGTTCCGCTCAGGGAGGCCAGGGATAATACTATTAGAACTATGCGTCTGATAGAATATGCTAGTACCCATAAAATCCCAATGATCCTGGTCTCCACTGATGCGGAAAAAGCCTTTGATAGGGATGCCTGGGCTTTTCTCAGACGCACACTATAACATTTTGGATTTTGGAAAACCATGATTCACAGAATCTTCCAATTATATTCATCACCATCAGCTAAAGTTAAGGCAAATGGAGTGTTGTCCCAGAGTTTCCCATTCACCAATGGTACGAGGCAAGGGTGCCCACTCTCCCCAATCCTGTTTGTGCTAGTTATGGAGGTCCTAGCATCCCAAATTAGTTTGAACCCAAGCATATCAGGAGTGAATATAGGTCTAAACCACTACAAAGTATCAATGTATGCTGATGATATTTTACTGACACTGACATCCCCTAAAAGCTCACTCCCTGCTCTTATGGAGGAATTTGATATATTTGGAGCACTCTACAATTTTTTAATAAATAAACAAAAATCAGAGATCATGAATGTTTCCTTGCCCCAGAGAGAATTCTACACTCTTAAAGCTATATGCCCATATAAGCAGCAACACTCTCAATTGAAATGTTTGGGAATTCAACTAACCCCCAGAATAGATCAATTATGTGATGCAAACTATAAATCCTTGCAGACTTCCATACAACACACACTACAACATTGGCAAGATAAGCCGTTATCCTGGTGGGGTAGAATCTAGGCTACAAAAATGTCAATTTTATCAAAAATTCTATACATAATCCAATTGATTTGCATCTCATTTCCAAAACTTTACCTCCCACACCTACAAAAGAACATCAATCAATAAATTTGGGGGAAGAAAAAACCTTGCATAAACGCAGCTACTATGTACAGAACACTAAAGGCAGGGGGTTTGGGAGTACCGAAATTAGAAACCTACTATCATTCAACAACCCTACAACATATATTACACTAGAATGGCAAAATAAAAACAAAGGCCTGGGCATCCCTGGATTCCCAGATTTTAAGAACCCCAAAGCCTGGCTTAATATGTTGGATATCAAAAAACCTTAGACCCTTACTGTGTCATACATCACCTCAGTAAAGACATATTTTCAACACCCAAAACTTTCCTCACCATAATCCCCACTCACCCCAATATCCCTAAATATGGAACTTTCAGGTGGGTACGAACCTCTACAAAACACTAGAGTCACCTGGAACTTACCAGATTCAGTCCCCATGATCTCACTTCTAGATAAAGGTACACTCAAACCAAGAAAAGACATGACAACCATGCTGAATGGAGCCTTCACATCCTGGCTAAAACACTCCCAACTTTACCACTTTTTACATAACAATCCATGCAGGGAAGACTTGACAAGGTCCCCCACCCAGTTTAAACAATTATGTCTGATGGTAAAACCACTTATAGGTACCTTAGCATTAGTCAAGAAAGCCCTCGAAAATTCGAAACAACCCACCCTTCCGCCATACACCACTCACTGGCAACAAGATTTAGGTATCCAACTAAAAGAGGAAGATTGGAAAAAGATCTTTAATAACTCTTGCAGATCCTCAACTTCCCATTGATTCATCAAAATGAATCTCAAGATTCTCCTTCGATGGTACCTTACTCCACACAGACTGCACAGAATATACCCCACTTCCAGCGTAGCATGCTGGAGAGGATGTGGTGAAACTGGGACAATGGCTCACATGTGGTAGCACTGCCCTAAAATAACCCCATTCTGGAAGTCCATAGAACAGATGTCACAAAAAGTAGTTGATGCAGATTTTACACTGACCCCAGCAGTGCCCTTACTAAACCAAAGCACTAAATGCAAATGCAAGATTCGTAACTGTCTGCTAAGAATAAGCCTAAACAGTGCCAAATCTCTTATCGCACAACATTGGAAATCAGCCTTAGTACCCACTAGCCAACAGTGGCTTTCAAAGACATCAGATATCATTCCTCTAGAGCAATATGGATACTATAAGAGAAACCAACTAGATACCGTCCTAGATGTGAAATTTTACTGGGAAACACTATAGAAGTCGCTAGATAGCCCACCATAGTTCAGGTACAAATATGATACCTTATTGGACTAGCTGAATCCCCCCATAGAAAATAACACACAAAATATATAGCAAAAACGGGGAAAAAGGTGGATCCTTCTGCATTTTTACGAATTGTATAACATATTATATCCTACATTTTTCTTATTGTTATTTTTAAATTTGTTGAAATAGTTTTTTTTCGCAATTAGCTCAAGTAAAAGGCAAATTTTTCTCTGCAGAGAATTTAAAACAAACCCAACACCAAAGGGTCTACATAGTCCCATCAATAAAAGGAAAAGACTCAAAAGACCGATGATAGCAAAGAATCCAGCAAAGTGATTACAGACTTTTTGCACTAAAAACAGACTATGTAATAATCCTAACGAGCTTTCTGAAATGTTTACTAGATAATGGATAAGCCAGATATAATTTGTTAACGTTTGTATGGAAAATTAATAAAAATTATAATAAAAAAAAAATAATTTATTAAGCACTTGGTCACTGAAGACACCGGTTGGTTGAGTTTAGCAAGCAGCATTTTCCCCTTTTTATCAATTTAGCATGTCTTGAGCTGCACAAATGTACAAGGCCTTTTTGCCTTATTTTGCGCTTCATATTGCGCCACACATTCTCATTCAGAGACATGTCAGGACTACAGGCAGGTCATGCTAGCACCCGCACTTTCTGCTTATGCAACCATGTGCTTGAAATTCGGGCAGAATGTTGAAAATGCAGGGACAACCCTGGAAAAGGCAACGTTTGAATGGTAGCATATATTGCTCCAAAATGTATACAAATCTTTCTGCATTAATGGTGCCCTCACAGATGTGCAAGTTAACCATGCCATGTGAACTGAAACACTAAATTACAACAAACTTGCTCTCAGCACTAGCCTGACCTCACTATAGCTGTGATCCAATTGTATCCCAAGATGTGCTTAGTACATGTTATCCCAATGTGATGTACTGTAGAGCTATCCGAAGAATTTTAGCAGAAATCGTGTAATAAACAAGAGCAAAAAACAAGTAGCATAAGAACAGTTCACTCACATATCTTCTGTGTGCGATGTCTTCATGTCCGCTCATCTGCAAAACCTGCTTAAGGATTACACATACCTGTGTTTTACTTGCTCCGCCGGAACGTCTCGTCAGTGCTCCTCTGCTAAATGTCTTTCCGGTAAACCAACTCTGATTCTCTACTTCCGGTAAATGATGAAGGATACAATTGTAAATCCCAGGGATGTCAGAGAGCCCAATAGCTGTTCAATATTCAAAAGCGTCCACAAAAAAGCAAGTGCTAATAAGGCTCAAATCAAAACATCCTTTATTAGAGAAATAAAAAGGTACCAACGAGGGCAGGTACAACATACAAGTAGGTTTAAAAAATGCATAGAGTGACAAAAAAAAAAAAAAATGCATAGAGTGACACACATCCCCAGACTCAGGACGCGTTTTGGGTTTCCCCGTACTCACAGATGATGGGGAGGATACTCTGAATCCTATTATACCTTTTTAAAAGCATATAACACCTGGAGTAAATTAGTGAAAGTCCTAAATACAAATTTGAAAGGCAATTAAAGCTACAGACAACCTTTTCTACATATCGCCTAGCTACTTGATCAGCATAAGGGTTAGTTCAGGACAACCATAATTATATATATGTGTAATGTACAGCAATAAATATAGATTAATACAGATCACTGTCTATAGAACTGAATTAGCTCAATATTAAGTGTGAATATACTACATAGAGAGGAAAAGGAAAAGGACACTATATATATTAGTAACTATTGATAATTGATAAATCTTGCTAATAGCATGGATATATATATACATAACTTCATAGTAAATATCATACATAGAAGCACTATCATGTTTTATAATTAATAATTAATAAAATTTGATAATAACATGATTATTTATATATATATATATATATATATATATATATATATATATATATATATATATATATACATAATTTCATGGTAAATATCATGTTTAGAAGTACTAATGCACTTGTAAATATTAGACATGTATGGCATACTAAGTACTTAACTTATAAATATTAAATATTAAAGAATTAACTTAGCGTTCTCAATGGTTCATGATATCATAAGTTGAGTTAAAACCTTTGGGATACCTTGTCTCCAATTTAAATATCCAGAATGCTTCTCTGTGATATAGTGCTTTATCTCCTCCTCTCTTGGGGCTTCTTACTAATTCTATTGCTTGACATCTTAATGTCTCAACAGATTGCCTATGTCTATATATGAAATGTGTTGCTAAGGCTGAACATTCTTTCTTACCATTAATATTGCTTAGGTGTTTTTGAATTCTAGACCTCACCCCCCTTGTGGTGAGGCCTACGTACTGCAATTTACATTCCACACAGGAAATAAGATAAACAATATAACTCATACTACAGTTGATACACTGAGAGGTTTCAAAAGTTTTACCTGTTCTATAAGACTCAAAGTGGGTGCTAACTAGAATGTAATCACAAGCCTTGCACCTTGAATTTCCACACTTAAAGGTGCCCTCGTGGGTTAAACAACTACTCACACTATCCGATTTAGGAAGGACTGTAGGAGATAAGATATTACCCAATGTAACACTTCTTCTATACGTGAACCTATATCCTTGATCAACAACTTCTTTCAACTTAGTATCAGCCAAAAGAATAGGCATGTGTTTCCATACAATGTTACATATTTGTGGGTACTGGTCACTATAACTAGTGACAAAAGTAACTTGTGATTTTTTGTTACTTTGTATTTGAGATGCATGGGATTTCTCTTTCAAGAGTTCTTGTCTAGCTATACTATCCACTTCTTTGCAGGCTTCAAGGATAGTTCTTGTCTTGTAGCCCCTCTGTAGTAAATCATTACTCAATCTCTCACATTCCTTAGCATGTTCCTCCACTTTTGAGCAGTTTCGCTTCATACGGATAAACTGACCTTTGGCAATTGCTCTAGCCGTATTTCTGGGATAACTGCATGAGCAATGCAGGAGATTGTTTTTAGCTATGGGTTTATGATATGTACGGGTTTCAATTTTATTGCTATATTGCTACATAAATTGGCAAATAGAGTAATATCAAGATAATTCACAGTGGTTTTATGATACTCCATAGTGAATTGGATGCCTACTTGATTGGAATTAAGGTAATCCAAAAAAGAATTTGCCTCATCCTGGGTACCTCTCCAAACCATGATCAAGTCATCAATAAATCTCTTATAGAAAGATATTGATGACCGATAACAATTTCCATCTCCAAATATATGGGACGCCTCCCACCAACTAAAAAATAGGTTGACATAGGAGGGCGCGAATTTTGCGCACATGGCTGTCTTCACATCTCTGCAGATAGAAAAGATTTTCAAATTGAAAAAAGTTATGCTCAAGGAGATAACGTACAATTTCAACAAAAAAATTAATTTGATGTTGATCAAAATTTGTAGCTGTAGTTAAAAAATATTCAATGGCCATTAGGCCCCACACATGGGGGAATGAAGAATATAGTGAGACCACATCAATGGCAATCCAGCTGTGGGTATCTTCCCATTTGAAATCAGAGAGAAGATTGAGGAGGTGCTTGGTATCTCTACGGTAGCTCCAAAGCTGGACAACCTTTAATTGGAGTACATTATCCACCCACTCTGAAAGGGGTTCTAGTACTGACTCTATACCAGAAACAATTGGTCTACCTTTGATATCTTCAAGCGATTTATGGACCTTGGGAAACATATGAAAGACCGGTGTTTTTGGGTATGAAACACATAGAAAATCTGCTGTTTTTCTACCAATGTATCCTTTTTCCACACTGTCATCTCCAAGGGACCTAATCTGTTGCTGGATGTTGTATGTGGGATTACCTGATATTTTGCTATATGTTTTCTTATCATTTAGCTGGCGTAGGGCTTCTGTAATGTAATCCTCTTTTTTTAAGGATAACCATTTTTATGGGCACTGACACACCCACATTCCATGACAGACGCTGGCTTTTGGACCTGACATTGATAACAGCTTGGATGGTCCTTTTCCTCTTTGGCCCGGAGAACACGAAGAAATGTTGACTTGTCATACCACAAAATACGATTCCACTGTACTACTGTCCATCTCAGATGAGTCCGAGTCCAGAGAAGTCGGCAGTGCTTCTGTACAGTGTTGATGTATTGCTTCTGCTTTGCATAGAAATGCCTTAACTTGCATCTGTGAATGCAGTGGTGAATGGTGTTGACTGGCAAAGGTTTACCAAAGTATTCCCGAGCCCATGTCAGGATATCTACTACTGACTCATGAAAGTTTTTGAAACAGTGACATCTGAGGGATCAGAGATCATTTGCATTCAGAAGTGGTTTTCGGTCTTGCCCTTTACACACCGACATTTGACTGGGTTCCTTGAATTTTTTAATTATATTGTGCACTGTAGAAGGTGGAATTGCCAAAATCCTACCAATTTGTCTTCAAGGAATGTTGTTCTCAAAGTGTTGGATTATTCGCTGACGCATCAGTTGGCAGATTAGCGAGCCTCGACCCATCCTTGCACTTGAAGGACTAGGCCTTTTTTGGAGGCTCCTTCTATACTGTGATTACACGATTGCCTCACCATTTTCCCATCACCTTCTTATTTCAACTTGTCACATCACTATTAGTCCTAAATTGCCCCATCCCAACTTTTTTGGAATGTTTTGCAGTTATCAGATTTTAAATGAGTGTAAATTTTCAAAAATACATTAAATTCACAATGTAAAACATCAAATAATGTGTTAATAATGTGTTTTCAAAATAGTACAGTGAATTTAATTTTCAAATGACTATTTGTGTTTGTTTTTTTGCATTTTCCATGCTATCCCAAATTTTTTGGAATTGGGGTTGTAAATCTATCATGTTAGATGAACATATACATGCAGACCTTATGTGAACATTCATCACCTTATCAGCAATTATCTACACTTAACCACTATAAGCTATTATCTGTGTCTATACCTATATTAACATGAATACTACTTCTATGTCAGCACTCATACTGCCTATCCAGGAAGTTATTCAAATGTAATATAAATTAAACTAAATTACAAAAACTTAAAGGGACACTGAACCCAAATTTTTTTCTTTCATGATTCAGATAGAGCATGCAATTTTAAACCACTTTCTAATTTATTCCTATTATCAATTTTTCTTCGTTCTCTTGCTATTTTTATTTTAAAAAGAAGACATCTAAGCTTTTTTTTTCAGAACTCTGGACAGCACTTTTTATTGGAGGATGAGTTTATCCACCAATCAGCAAGAACAACCTAGGTTGATCACCAAAAATGGGCCGGCATCTAAACTTACTTTCTTGCATTTCAAATAAAGATATCAAGAGAATTAATAAAATTTGATAATAGGAGTAAATTAGAAAGTTGCTTAAAATGTCATGCTCTATCTGAATCACGAAAGAAAAAATGTGGGTACAGTGTCCCTTTAAGCTCTTGCCATAACAACACTAACATCAAAAGATATTACATTTTACAACTATTCTCACTATCAATGTCTATCTGTCCCTTACTGTGCAGCTATTATCAGCCACAAATCACATATATTAAAAAGCTGGCAGACATCACCTGTTAGCTAAACCTGTCATACAACTAAATAAAGTATTGCAGGTCCATATGGGTGTTTTACCCCTTAGGGACCAAAGTCTCCAGTGTATGAATCCACTTAGATTCTTTTTGCAAAATGAATCTAGCTTTATAGCCTCCCCTATCCAATGGAGGTACATGATCAATGATTATGTATATGAGTTCGGATACAGGATGTTTGGCCATCAAAAAGTGTTTGGACACTGGTTGCTCAGCTTTTTAAATTTCTATGGTAGTTCTAATGGCACAGGGGTCATTTGCCATGTGGGTCCTCAAATCATCATTGATTTTTCAGATGTAATATCTTTCACAGCTGAAGCGTAACATATACATAATTTTGTAGTACATGTTAACCTATACCTGATGTTGAATTTCTGTTTTCTCCATGGGTGTAAAAAGTACTGTCCTTGGGATAGTCAATTACAGTTAGTGCGCCCACTGCATCTATAGCAACCAGGCCTAGGACTACCCAGCCAAGTTGTTGAAACATAACTTGGTCTAAAATCTGGTTTAATCAAAAAGTAGTGTAGAGATTTCCCTTTACTACAGGGAGTGCAGAATTATTAGGCAAATTAGTATTTTGACCACATCATCCTCTTTATGCATGTTGTCTTACTCCAAGCTGTATAGGCTCGAAAGCCTACTACCAATTAAGCATATTAGGTGATGTGCATCTCTGTAATGAGAAGGGGTGTGGTCTAATGACATCAACACCCTATATCAGGTGTGCATAATTATTAAGCAACTTCCTTTCCTTTGGCAAAATGGGTCAAAAGAAGGACTTGACAGGCTCAGAAAAGTCAAAAATAGTGAGATATCTTGCAGAGGGATGCAGCACTCTTAAAATTGCAAAGCTTCTGAAGCGTGATCATCGAACAATCAAGCGTTTCATTCAAAATAGTCAACAGGGTCGCAAGAAGCGTGTGGAAAAACCAAGGCGCAAAATAACTGCCCATGAACTGAGAAAAGTCAAGCGTGCAGCTGCCAAGATGCCACTGGCCACCAGTTTGGCCATATTTCAGAGCTGCAACATCACTGGAGTGCCCAAAAGCACAAGGTGTGCAATACTCAGAGACATGGCCAAGGTAAGAAAGGCTGAAAGACGACCACCACTGAACAAGACACACAAGCTGAAATGTCAAGACTGGGCCAAGAAATATCTCAAGACTGATTTTTCTAAGGTTTTATGGACTGATGAAATGAGAGTGAGTCTTGATGGGCCAGATGGATGGGCCCGTGGCTGGATTGGTAAAGGGCAGAGAGCTCCAGTCCGACTCAGACGCCAGCAAGGTGGAGGTGGAGTACTGGTTTGGGCTGGTATCATCAAAGATGAGCTTGTGGGGCCTTTTCGGGTTGAGGATGGAGTCAAGCTCAACTCCCAGTCCTACTGTCAGTTTCTGGAAGACACCTTCTTCAAGCAGTGATACAGGAAGAAGTCTGCATCCTTCAAGAAAAACATGATTTTCATGCAGGACAATGCTCCATCACACGCGTCCAAGTACTCCACAGCGTGGCTGGCAAGAAAGGGTATAAAAGAAGAAAATCTAATGACATGGCCTCCTTGTTCACCTGATCTGAACCCCATTGAGAACCTGTGGTCCATCATCAAATGTGAGATTTACAAGGAGGGAAAACAGTACACCTCTCTGAACAGTGTCTGGGAGGCTGTGGTTGCTGCTGCACGCAATGTTGATGGTGAACAGATCAAAACACTGACAGAATCCATGGATGGCAGGCTTTTGAGTGTCCTTGCAAAGAAAGGTGGCTATATTGGTCACTGATTTGTTTTTGTTTTGTTTTTGAATGTCAGAAATGTATATTTGTGAATGTTGAGATGTTATATTGGTTTCACTGGTAAAAATAAATAATTGAAATGGGTATATATTTGTTTTTTGTTAAGTTGCCTAATAATTATGCACAGTAATAGTCACCTGCACACACAGATATCCCCCTAAAATAGCTATAACTAAAAACAAACTAAAAACTACTTCCAAAACTATTCAGCTTTGATATTAATGAGTTTTTTGGGTTCATTGAGAACATGGTTGTTGTTCAATAATAAAATTAATCCTCAAAAATACAACTTGCCTAATAATTCTGCACTCCCTGTATACCCAATTCTGGGATGTTCTCATGGTATCCTTTATTCACAAATGTATGTATCATTACTTGCATCTGTTCATTTCGCTTTGTCATAGTCGAGTTGTTCCTAATCATTTTTTTTGGTTGAGACTTAAGGGACACTGAACCCAATTTGGAGTAAATTAGAAAGTTGCTTAAAATTGCATGCTCTATTTAAATCATGAAAGAAAATGTTTGGGTTCAGTGTCCTTTTAGGTAAAGCCTTCTTCAATGCAGGCAGATGGCAACTATCAGCTCTTAAAGGAACAGTTAACACCAGATTTTTTTTGTTTAAAAAGGTAGATAATCCCTTTATTACCCATTTCCCAATTTTGCATAATCAACACAGTTATAATAATAAACTTTTTTACCTCTGTGATCACCTTGTATCTATGCCTCTGCAAACTTCCCCCTTATTTCAGTTCTTTTGACTGACTTGCATTTTTAGCCAATCAGTGCTGACTTCTAAGAGCTTCACGTGCTTGAGCTCAATGTTATCTATATGAAATACATGAACTAACGCCCTCTAGTGGTGAAAAACTGTCAAAATGCTTTCAGATTAGAGGCAGTCTTCAAGGCCTAAGAAATTAGCATATGAACCTCCTAGATTTAGCTTTCAACTAAGAATACCAAGAGAACAAAGCAAAATTGGTAATAAAAGTAAATTGGAAAGTTGTTTAAAATTACATGCTATTATACTATTTAAATTATGAAAGTTTTTATTTACTTTACTGTTCCTTTAAGATAGTATTTCTATCCGTTTTCTTCTGATATTGCATTGTTAATAACTTGCCAGATTATTTGTATATCCTAAGAGCTAGGAAATCAATAGACACTCCAGAAGACGGCATTTTGAATTTTAAATTACTCTTTATATCATTTAGCTGGGTGACCCACTCATCTAGTTCACATTGTGTGCCCATCCAGATGATAAGCAAATCATTTATGTAGTGTTTAAACATCCTAATGTGATGGTGATAAACAATAGTTGTATCATACTGTTCAAATTCATCCATGTAGATGTTTGTGTAAGATAGGGCAACATTTGATCCCATCACAGTGCCAGAGGTTTGCAGGTAGAAATTTCTTTCATATTTAAAATAATTCAATGTCAAACAAAATTCCTGGTGTTCCAATAAAAGGATATCTGTTTAGATGATTTTGTACTGTTTTCAATCCTTCTCCATGTGGAATTACATTGTAAAGACTTGTAACATCAAGTGTCCCCAGTATGTATTCACTGTCAATTGTAAAATTCTCATCTTTATATAATTTTATCAAATCCATAGAATCCAATAGGAAAGAAGGAATGTTCCTTACCAAAGGTTGCAAAATAATATCCAGATATGTGGCAAGAGGCTGTAGCAGGGACCCAATGGCTGATATAACTGGTTGCCCAGGTGGATGCAATAAGTCTTTATGTATTTTTCGTAGCATATAAATAATAGGTGTTATTGGATATGCCACTGTCAAATATGCTTTCAAAGCTTTATTCATGAAGCCCAATTGTTCCAAGCATCAAAGATAATCATCTATCTGATGTTAAATACCATTGAATGATCTGTTTTTAATATTATATAAGTGTATTTATCAGATAGTTGATTAAGTATTTCATGCTGATAATCCTAATAATTCATAAGCACCAGAGCACCATTATTGTCTGTCTCTCTTATCACCAAATTTGGATTTTTCTTTAAGGTGTCGAGTGGCTTCCATTTAACCCTTGTCATATATGTTGTTTATAAGGCTCCATTATCTGATGGGTAACCATCCTAGAAAAAGTTTTTATGCCGGCATTTGTACTTTTTGGATCAAAGGTTTCACAGGCATTCTCTTAGGCAATTCCACCCCCTGCTCTTTCACAACTAATCATGCATGAGCAGGGGTTATTAGCCATCCAGGTCAGATCCGTCTGGAGTGATTTTTATCCACTTCCTCAGAGGAGGCGGGAGGTTAGGAAGCAGCAGTTTTAAGAACACTTTTTCTTAAGATGGTATTGCATGAGGGCTCAGAAACTGCTTCCACAGGTTTATAAATAGAGCCCTAAGTATTTACATTTGTCTTGTGGTGCTGATCATTCATCAGAAAACTCAGCAACAATTCTCACATATAACTGTAGCATAAAAGCATAGAGCTTAACATATACTGTACTTTATACACACATTTAGCTTTGCTTTATAGTGATTTATTTGATCAAAATAAAATTCAGGAACATCCATTGTTTTCATTTAAAGGGTTATACACAAAGATGCAAACGTTAACATGGTTTTTAACACAAGTGCTCGCAATGATGTAGTTTCCTAGGCATGGAACCGGTCTTCCAACATTTGCAGCCAATAAGGAAGCCTCCCCTTGTGGAGATTGACTCTTTCGCTGTCCTGCCCCTACTTGAGCTCAGCCAATTGTACAAGAGCAGGTATTGTCAATCACCCTGGACAGATCAATACCTCTGAGGTGGAGGAGAGGCTAGATTGGGGTGAATTCCTTACTTGTTGTTCCATGCAAGCATGGTTGAGGCCAGAGGTTAAAAGCATTGTGACATTAGCGCTATTTTATAAAGGGATCCGTATTGCCTATGAAATGTGATGGCATTTTAAAAGCAGCATTGCCACCTTCAATTAAGATTTAATGCAAATGATACCCTTTGAAAGTATTGAATGGCAAAACAACTTACATGTGTGAGCGTAATCTTAACCTATTTGTTACAATACAATGGAGAAACTAGCACATGAATAATAAACCCTTATAAGCTGGGGGATTGTGGGTATATTGTACACATGTACTGTATGTAGTGTATTATACTGTACAATACTATATTATATATTTAAAGTAGTTTCACTATTTAAATAAATGTGTTTTTATATTTTGTCATGTTATTTAATTTTTAGGAAGATTATTTTGTGTACAGGATATTAATAGGACATAGAAGACAGTATTCACAGCTTTTTCGTACTGTACTGTGCGTGTTTTAGTTGTAATATCACAGCCACACTGTACCAAATGTATTAAAATATTTAAAAAAAGGCGTCAAATCCAAAGAGCTCGTTTTACATAGTACAAAGCTAAAAAAAATGCACTGTGGTAAAATGAAAAGCCATGAATATTGCCTTCTATGGGATATTAATATTCCAAATCTTCTAACTAAAATAAAAAGTTAAAACCATGTTGATTTAAATAATGAAATTACTTTGAATACATAATATAGTATTTTATAGTATAAAACATACGTACAATAGACTAGATCTACACTATACCCATAATCCTCCAGTTTTCTTTCTTTATTAACAATTTTAAATGCATACATAACTAATATATAGGCATTCCATGTGAGTTTTATGGGAATTTCATGGTAGTAACCTGTATGTTCATGGGGAAACGTTACTTGGAGTTTCTACTTTTAAAATACGCTATGCATCCATATAACTGAATTACAGGATGTGTTAATATTTGCATTTTCCTTTGAATAAGCAACAAAATATACCAGTGGACTGACTAGTGTGCATACATATTTTTGCAAATTGTGTGTGGACTCCTGCAGTGTATCTTTGGAAAAAATGTTTGCTGATCGTGTAACCTGTATCCATTCTAAATGTAATTGTAAAGTTATTTCTTTATTAATTTTTTGGGGGGTTTTGTTGCATTTTTTTTAAACTATACATATTAATCGACCCAGAGAGATGCATATTTTTGCATAAAATACACATGCACTCACACATCATATCTTATTGAATATTTCTTATAGTTTGCTGAATTTAATTGAAATAATTTTTAGTGGTTTTCATTATCAACATTTCAAATCATGAAAAGATATACAAAAAAGGGCAAATATAAAAAATTGACAAGAGGAAACCACAAAGTATACAGACTTCTTGCTGCCTCCAGAACTTAGACAGACAGTTGGAAAATGGGAGAACAAAGGATTATATAGAGTAGCGGATTTCTTAGTTTGCTGAATTTAAAGGGACAGTCTAAACTTTGAGATTATAATATAAAATGTTTAATACTATTAAAACAATTTTGCAATATACCTTTATTATTTATTTTGTCCCCTTTTTATGTAGATTAAGTCGGAAAGAATTTTCCAATTCTGACAACTGTAAAGACACTAACGGCTAGATTTAGAGTTTTGTCGGTAAGGACCCGCGTAGCTAACGCTGGCTTTTTTCTGGCCGCACCTTTAAAATAACTCTGGTATTGAGAGTCCATATAATGTCAGCGTTAGGCTCCAAAAAAGGAGTGTAGAGCATATTTAACGCAACTGCAACTCTCGATACCAGAGTTGCTTACGGACGCGGCCAGCCTCAAAAACGTGCTTGTGCACGATTCCCCCATAGGAAACAATGGGGCTGTTTGAGCTGAAAAAACACCTGCAAAAAAGCCGCGTTCAGCTCCTAACGCAGCCCCATTGTTTGCTATGGGGAAACACTTCCTACGTCTGCACCTAACACTCTAACATGTACCCTGAGTCTAAACACCCCTAACCTTACACTTATTAACCCCTATTCTGCCGCTCCCGCTATCGCTGACCCCTGTATATTATTTTTAACCCCTAATCTGCCGCTCCGTAAACCGCCGCTACTTACATTATCCCTATGTACCCCTAATCTACTGCCCCTAACACCGCCGACCCCTATATTATATTTATTAACTCCTAATCTGCCCCCCACAACATCGCCTCCACCTGCCTACACTTATTAACCCCTAATCTGCCGACCGGCCCTGAGCGCTACTATAATAAAGTTATTAACCCCTAATCCGCCTCACTAACCCTATAATAAATAGTATTAACCCCTAATCTGCCCTCCCTAACATCGCCGACACCTAACTTCAATTATTAACCCCTAATCTGCCGACTGGAGCTCACCGCTATTCTAATAAATGTATTAACCGGTAAAGCTAAGTCTAACCCTAACACTAACACCCCCATAAGTTAAATATAATTTACATCTAACGAAATTAATTAACTCTTATTAAATAAATGATTCCTATTTAAAGATAAATACTTACCTGTAAAATAAATCCTAATATAGCTACAATATAAATTATATTTATATTATAGCTATTTTAGGATTAATATTTATTTTACAGGTAACTTTGTATTTATTTTAACCAGGTACAATAGCTATTAAATAGTTAAGAACTATTTAATAGCTAAAATAGTTAAAATAATTACAAATGTACCTGTAAAATAAATCCTAACCTAAGTTACAATTAAACCTAACACTACACTATCAATAAATTAATTAAATAAAATACCTATAATTATCTACAATTAAACCTAACACTACACTATCAATAAATAAATTAAATACAATTCCTACAAATAAATACAATGAAATAAACTAACTAAAGTACAAAAAATAAAAAAGAACTAAGTTACAAAAAATAAAAAAATATTTACAAACATAAGAAAAATATTACAACAATTTTAAACTAATTACACCTACTCTAAGCCCCCTAATAAAATAACAAAGCCCCCCAAAATAAAAAAATGCCCTACCCTATTCTAAATTACTAAAGTTCAAAGCTCTTTTACCTTACCAGCCCTGAACAGGGCCCTTTGCGGGGCATGCCCCAAGAAGTTCAGCTCTTTTGCCTGTAAAAAAAACATACAATACCCCCCCCCCAACATTACAACCCACCACCCACATACCCCTAATCTAACCCAAACCCCCCTTAAATAAACCTAACACTAAGCCCCTGAAGATCTCCCTACCTTGAGTCGTCTTCACCCAGCCGAGCCAAATTCTTCATCCAAGCGGGGCAGAAGAGGTCTTCCATCCGATTGAAGTCTTCATCCAAGAGGCATCTTCTATCGTCATCCATCCGGAGCGGAGCGGCAGCATCCTGAAGACCTCCGACGCGGAACATCCATCCTGGCCGACGACTGAACGACGAATGACGGTTCCTTTAAATGACGTCATCCAAGATGGCGTCCCTCGAATTCCGATTGGCTGATAGGATTCTATCAGCCAATCCGAATTAAGGTAGGAAAAATCTGATTGGCTGATTGAATCAGCCAATCAGATTGAGCTCGCATTCTATTGGCTGATCGGAACAGCCAATAGAATGTGAGCTCAATCTGATTGGCTGATTGGATCAGCCAATCGGATTGAACTTGATTCTGATTGGCTGATTCCATCAGCCAATCAGAATATTCCTACCTTAATTCCGATTGGCTGATAGAATCCTATCAGCCAATCGGAATTCGAGGGACCCCATCTTGGATGACGTCATTTAAAGGAACCGTCATTCATCGTTCAGTCGTCGGCCAGGATGGATGTTCCGCGTCAGAGGTCTTCAGGATGCTGCCGCTCCACTCCGGATGGATGACGATAGAAGATGCCTCTTGGATGAAGACTTCAATCGGATGGAAGACCTCTTCTGCCCCGCTTGGATGAAGATTTCTACCGGATGGAGGACCTCTTCTTGCTCCGCTTGGATGAAGAATTTGGCTCGGCTGGGTGAAGACGACTCAAGGTAGGGAGATCTTCAGGGGCTTAGTGTTAGGTTTATTTAAGGGGGGTTTGGGTTAGATTAGGGGTATGTGGGTGGTGGGTTGTAATGTTGGGGGGGGTATTGTATGTTTTTTTTTACAGGCAAAAGAGCTGAACTTCTTGGGGCATGCCCCGCAAAGGGCCCTGTTCAGGGCTGGTAAGGTAAAAGAGCTTTGAACTTTAGTAATTTAGAATAGGGTAGGAAATTTTTTTATTTTGGGGGGCTTTGTTATTTTATTAGGGGGCTTAGAGTAGGTGTAATTAGTTTAAAATTGTTGTAATATCTTTCTAATGTTTGTAAATATTTTTTTATTTTTTGTAACTTAGTTCTTTTTTATTTTTTGTACTTTAGTTAGTTTATTTCATTGTATTTATTTGTAGGAATTGTATTTAATTTATTTATTGATAGTGTAGTGTTAGGTTTAATTGTAGATAATTATAGGTATTTTATTTAATTAATTTATTGATAGTGTAGTGTTAGGTTTAATTGTAACTTAGGTTAGGATTTATTTTACAGGTATATTTGTAATTATTTTAACTATTTTAGCTATTACATAGTTCTTAACTATTTAATAGCTATTGTACCTGGTTAAAATAATTACAAAGTTACCTGTAAAATAAATATTAATCCTAAAATAGCTATAATATAATTATAATTTATATTGTAGCTATATTAGGGTTTATTTTACAGGTAAGTATTTATCTTTAAATAGGAATAATTTATTTAATAAGAGTTAATTAATTTCGTTAGATAAAAATTATATTTAACTTAGGGGGGTGTTAGTGTTAGGGTTAGACTTAGCTTTAGGGGTTAATACATTTATTAGAATAGCGGTGAGCTCCAGTCGGCAGATTAGGGGTTAATAATTGAAGTTAGGTGTCGGCGATGTTAGGGAGGGCAGATTAGGGTTTAATACTATTTATTATAGGGTTAGTGAGGCGGATTAGGGGTTAATAACTTTATTATAGTAGCGCTCAGGTCCGCTCGGCAGATTAGGGGTTAATAATTGAAGTTAGGTGTCGGCGATGTTAGGGAGGGCAGATTAGGGGTTAATACTATTTATTATAGGGTTATTGAGGCGGGAGTTAGGCGGATTAGGGGTTAATAACTTTATTATAGTAGCGGTGCGGTCCGCTCGGCAGATTAGGGGTTAATAAGTGTAGGCAGGTGGAGGCAACGTTGAGGGGGGCAGATTAGGGGTTAATAAATATAATATAGGGGTCGGCGGTGTTAGGGGCAGCAGATTAGGGGTACATAGCTATAATGTAGGTGGCGGCTCTTTGCGGTCGGCAGATTAGGGGTTAATTATTGTAGGTAGGTGGCGGCGACGTTGTGGGGGGCAGGTTAGGGGTTAATAAATATAATATAGGGGTCGGCGGTGTTAGGGGCAGCAGATTAGGGGTACATAAGGATAACGTAGTTGGCGGTCGGCAGATTAGGGGTTAAAAAAATTTAATCGAGTGGCGGCGATGTGGGGGGACCTCGGTTTAGGGGTACATAGGTAGTTTATGGGTGTTAGTGTACTTTAGAGTACAGTAGTTAAGAGCTTTATGAACCGGCGTTAGCCCAGAAAGCTCTTAACTACTGACTTTTTTCTGCGGCTGGAGTTTTGTCGTTAGATTTCTAACGCTCACTTCAGACATGACTCTAAATACCGGAGTTAGAAAAATCCCATTGAAAAGATAGGATACGCAATTGACGTAAGGGGATCTGTGGTATGGAAAAGTCGTGGCTGAAAAGTGAGCGTTAGACCCTTTTTTGACTGACTCCAAATACCGGAGGTAGCCTAAAACCAGCGTTAGGAGCCTCTAACCCTGGTTTTCACGGCTACCGCCAAACTCCAAATCTAGGCCATAGTAAGCTTCACAAGCATAAACTTGCCACATATCAATTCCTAATAGGCTTCAGCAGAGATGATCAGATAAGGAACTGTAAAACAATGGGAATTTTATATTAACAAATCTGGATTGGCTCTTCCAAATAAACCAATTGATGGGCATAGTTCAGCTACTGAAAAATATTATGGCATTTAAAACATTTTCAAACTCATCCTCTTTTGCGTAGAAGAATGTAATTACAAGCACCTAGATTACGAGTTTTGCGGGAAACAGGGGTGCGGTGCTAACAAGCATTTTTTCTCACCGCTCACTTAAGACAACGCTGGTATTACAGGTTTTTTTAAACCCGGCGTTAGCCGCAAAAAGGTGAGCGTAGAGCAGAATTTAGCTCCACATCTCACCTAAATACCAGCGCTGCTTAAGTCAGTGGGGAGCTGGCTGAACGTGCTCATGCACGATTTCCCCATAGGAATCAATGGGGCAGAGCCGGCTGAAAAAACCCAAACACCTGCAAAAAAGCAGCTTTCAGCTTCTAACGCAGCCCCATTGATTCCTATGGGAAAATACATTTTATGTCTACACCTAACTGTAGTGAGGGAGAAAAGCACAAGACACCAGATCTCTGTGCAGAGTTAATAACACCTTTAATAAGATCCTAACGTAAAAGGAAGTACACTCACATAGTATAAAACATATATATGCCTGTAATGCGTTAATGAGCACAAACATATGTCACCGTATCTCCTGTTGTCCTTCTTTCTTTTTCCTTTTCTTTCAGGATACCACAGGATGATTGTAACAATGTCCGTGTATATGCAGCAAATTATATTTAAAAATCCCAAGTATGTCCACTTATATATAAGAAAAAACTGACTTACTAATGATTCCTTTATGGAGCGGTGACCCTCGGCTTTCCCGCGCCAATCAGCCAAGAGAATTGAAGTTCAATCCTATTGGCTGATCTAATCAGCCAATAGGATTGAGCTCGCATGCTATTGGCTGTTCCAATCAGCCAATAGAATGTGAGCTCAATTCTATTGGCTGATTGGATCAGCCAATATGATTTTTCCTACCTTAATTCCAATTGGCTGATAGAATCCTATCAGCCAATCGGAATTCAAGGGACGCCATCTTGGATGACGTCATTTAAAGGAAAATTAATTCGTCGGGAGTCGTCGGAAGAAGAGGATGCTCCGCGTCGGCTGGCTTGAAGATGGACCCGCTCCGCTCCGGATGGATGAAGATAAAAGATGCCGCCTGGATAAAGACTTCTGCCCATCTGGAGGTCCTCTTCTGCCCGGATCGGATGAAGACTTCTGCCCCTCTGGAGGACCACTTGTGCCCGGCTAGGTGAAGACGTCTCAAGGTAGGGTGATCTTCAAGGGGTTAGTGTTAGGTTTTATTAAGGGGGGATTGAGTGGGTTTTAGAGTAGAGTTCGGTTTGTGGGTGGTGGGTTTTAATGTTGGGGGGCATTGTATTTTTTTTTTTTTACAGGTAAAAGAGCTGATTACTTTGGGAAATGCAGTTAGTTTAGGTAATTAATTTAATTAAAGTGTAGTGTTAGGTGTAATTTGAACTTAGGTTAGGATTTATTTTACAGGTATATTTGTATTTATTTTAACTAGGAAGTTATTAAATAGTTAATAACTATTTAATAACTATTATACCTAGTTAAAATAAATACAAACTTGCCTATAAAATAAAATAAACCCTGAAATAGCTACAATGTAACTATTAGTTATATTGTAGCTAGCTTAGGGTTTATTTTATAGGTAAGTATTTAGTTTTAAATAGGAATAATTTATTTAATTGTAGTAATTTTATTTCGTTTTATTTAAATTATATTTAAGTTAGGGGGGTGTTAGGGTTAGGGTTAATACATTTAATATAGTGGCAGCGACGTTGGGGGTGGCAGATTAGGGGTTCATAAATGTAGGTAGGTAGTCTTTGCGAGGCGGCAGTGTGGCGGTTTAGGGGATAATATATTTATTAAAGTGGCGGTGATGTCCGGTCGGCAGATTAGGGGTTAAAAACTTTAGTTAACTGTTTGCGATGTGGGGGAGGGCCTCGGTTTAGGGGTTAATAGGTAGTTTATGGGTGTTAGTGTACTTTTTAGCACTTTAGTTAAGAGTTTTATGTTACAGCGTTAGCCCATAAAACTCTTAACTACTGACTTTTAAATGCGGTATCAGTCTTGACAGGAGAGGGTCTAACGCTCACTTTCTCCAAGACTCGTAATACCGGCGTTAGGCAAATCCCATTAAAAAGATTGGATATGCAATTGACTTAAGGGGATTTGCGGTATGCTCGAGTTGAGGAGAAAAAGTGAGTGGTACACCTGTACCTGCAAGACTCATAATACCAGCGGGCATTAAAAAGCAGCATTGGGACCTCTCAACTCTGCTTTTTAACCCTAACACAAGACTCGTAATCTAGCCAAAGGTTTTTACTATCCCCTTAAATATGGAGTTGTGTTTATATTGATGTGACTAATAATACATAAATCTATTTCAATAAATGTATATATTTTTAATCTAAGTTCCATATGCAAAGGCAATATAAATTAAAGGGAAAGTCAACTCAAATGTTTTTATTGTGTAACCCCTTAGTGACCAGACCATTTTTCGATTTTCTTACCGTTAGGGACCAGGGTTATTTTTACATGTCTGTGGTGTTTGTGTTTAGCTGTAACTTTCCTCTTACTAATTTACTGTACCCACACATATTATATACAGTTTTTCTCGCCATTAAATGGACTTTCTAAAGTTACCATTTTTTTTTATCATATCTTATAATTTACTATAAAAAAATTATAAAATATGAAGAAACAATTGAAAAAAACGCACTTTTTCTAACTTTGACCCCCAAAATCTGTTACTAAAGTCTGCCAGTACCCACTTTGCAATAAAATGTGCCCTATTTTTATATAAATCTCTCTTTTTATGTGGTGTAGCTGCCCCCCCTCAATACCTTACCCCCCTTCCCCTCCCAGATCCCTTTCCCAACATTATTCCCCCTCCCTCTCCCACATTACTCTCCCACCCTCCTCTCCCACCACTTCTTGTTTAGTGGCCGCGTGCACACTCCCGCGTGCACCCGCAAGTGAGATCCCCTACTAGCCGGAAGTTCTCCAGTGATGGGCCGCCCACTGCCTCTCTCTCTTTTGCTCTCTCTCCCCACTCTTTTACTCTCTCTCCCCCCTCTTTTGCTCTCTCTCTCTCCCCCTCTCTTGCTCTCTCTCCCCCCTCTCTTTTGCTCTCTCTCTCTCCCCCTCTCTTTTGCTCTCTTTCTCCCCCTCTCTTTTGTTCTCTCTCTCCCACCCTTTCTTTTGCTCTCTCTCTCCCACCCTCTCTTTTGCTCTCTCTCTCCCCCTCTCTTTTGTCTCTCTCTCCCACCCTTTCCTTTGCTCTCTCTCTCCCACCCTCTCTTTTGCTCTCTCTCTCCCCCTCTCTTTTGCTCTCTCTCTCCCCCTCTCTTTTGTTCTCTCTCTCCCACCCTTTCTTTTGCTCTCTCTCTCCCACCCTTTCTTTTGCTCTCTCTCACCCACCTTCTCTTTTGCTCTCTCTCCCCCCCCCACTTTTGATCTCTCTCCCCCCTCTTTTGCTCTCCCACCTCTTTTGTTCTCTCCCCCCTCTTTTGCGCTCTCTCATGACCATGCCCACTCCTCCCGGCCACGCCCACCATTCCTCCCCTGCCCTCCCATCCGGATATGCACCCTCGTCACGACAGTCCCGTCTGGCCACACCACCTCGCCACGGCAGTCCTGTCTGACCACGCCCACTCATCACGGCCACAACAGGCCATGCCCCCATCAAAGAGCTCCACCCCGACCTCTCTGCAGCTGCTGTCTGATCCTAGGCCAGGTTGGTTTGTCCTCGTGCAGTCTCTACTGCGCATGACAGCTTTGGACAAACATACTTGGCCTTTTATATTATAAGAAAACAATGTGGGGAATGGGTAGGAAAGGCATTATCTATCTTTTTAAACATTAACAATATTTGTGCTGGCCGTCCCTTTAAGCACTAATATACAACCCCTTTACTAACAAATATTACCTATCATAAATGCTCCAAACAAGCTCTGCACGAAATGCCACCTACATGTTTAAAATTCCCTTAAAGGGATACTGAACTAATATTCACACATTTGAAAGAGCATCGTTTAAATGTCGGGATTTTGTTTTTGCCTGTTAAAAAAGATGAGGAAAACACTGTTTAATTTTAACTTAAACAGCAGATCAAAGGGTCTGTCAGCTAATAACGCTTATTAGCTGACAGACCCTTTCTGTCTATTCTCATTTGGCAGATAAAGAACATTTGTATCTAAATGCTTCTCTTTTATATTAAAATCCTCTTAACTGAATCTTTGCTTCATCAGGTTCCTAAACATCTCAGTGAGTTCTTTTTGCACACACCATACATTTCCTTAAACTGTCTGTACAATCAGAAAACCTCTCACTTTAGGTATACAGGTTCCACTTGAAATTTCTGTTTATTAAACTATATCTCCAACCAATTTTTAAAGGAATTCTCTAAAAACATTATATTCATTGCTTTCTATTATTCTATTAATTTTAATCTTATATTGTTTTGTTGTTTTTTTTTTTTTTTTTTTTTTTTATGGGTGTTTTTTTAGTGTAATGTTAACAACACATGAACTACAGTGGTTGCATTTTACAGTGGTAAAATGGAATTTGAATTTGATGTTTGAAACCATAAAAGTTATATTATGAAATACTTTGCCAGTAAAACTATACACAACACGTATTAATGAGATTATCTTTTTGTTAATCAATATGCACTTTCACAAATATAAGTGTAATATATTATCTATCTCACCAAATATTTTACAGCATTTTGTTGAACTATCTACAATACACATTTTGATTAAATGTTACTTGAGTTTAAGACTTTCCTATTCAATATTTTTAATGTAACAATGCACATGATATATAGCTGTTCTTAATTTTCTACTCAGACTGATCCATAAAAGTTAACTTTCCTGTCACATTATTAAATTACAATAATAAAAATCTGTGCAGTATATTAAACTGTTCTATCTGATTATTGTAACGTTACAGTCCTACCACTTGCAACATTTAAGAACAGTGTGTTTGTTTGTTTTCTTCAAACAAGTAAATAAATATTTCAACTTTAAAATCCCTTTTTAAGCGATATATTTAAATATCTTATAGACAAAAAAACAAACAAGCACATAGCATTAAAATATATGCCTTGGTAGTTAAAGCTATATTTATTAAGTTATGGATATAGATCTCCTTGCCATGCAGATACACTTCTGCAAGCTTACAGCCTCCGATTAATAAGCAGCAGTCCTAACTTTTTCTGCACCCTCAAAGGTGGCTGATTTAATAAAATCATTGCTCTCACATAATTGGTTGCGCTAAAGCAGAGGTGGGACTAAACAAGCAATTTTTGTGCATTCTTAAATTCTGCCAGTGGACAGCGTCTAACTCCCCACAAAAGGGGATGGACAAGTTTCCTCTTTGAGAACTTTGTCCATTTGCTGTATAAAAAAAAAGGTTGGCCTAATACTAATGTAAAAACATGCAATACAAATAATATGCAAAGCCTAAAGTATATGTTGCATGGAATGCATATAGAAGAAAATTTTTCCTAATAAGACCAATCAGCCAATCGGATTGAACTTGAATCTGATTGGCTGATTCAATCAGCCAATCAGTTTTTTCTACCTTAATTCCAATTGGCTGATAGAATCCTATCAGCCAATCGGAATTTGACGGACGCCATCTTGGATGACGTCATTTAAAGGTACCTGATTCCTCGTTTAGTCTTCGTGCCGGATGGATGCTCCGCGGCGGAGGAGCGAAGAAAGAAGATTGAAGATGCCGCTTTGCTTGAAGACATCGCCGGGTGGAAGAAGACATCGCCGGATGGAAGAAGACTTCACTGCCGCTTGATTGAAGACATCGCCCGGATGGAAGAAGACTTCTCTGCCGCTTGATTGGACATCTCCCGGATCGGATGAAGAGTTTGGCGCGGCTGGGTGAAGACAAGGTAGGGAGAACTTCAGGGGGGTAGTGTTAGGTTTTTTTAAGGGGGGTTTGGGTGGGTTTAGAATAGGGGTATGTGGGTGGTGGGTTGTAATGTTGGGGGGTGGTATTGTGTTGTTTTTTTACAGGCAAAAGAGCTGTTTTCTTTGGTGCATGACCCGCAAAAGGCCCTTTTAAGGGCTGGTAAGGTAAAAGAGCTTTGAACTTTTTTAATTTAGAATAGGGTAGGGAATTTTTTTTATTTTGGGGGGTTTTATTAATTTGTTAGGGGGCTTAGAATAGGTGTAATTAGCTTAAAAATCTTGTAATTTTTTTTATTTTTTTGTAATTTAGTGTTTGTTTTTTTTGTAATTTAGTTTAGTTTATTGTATTTTAGTTTAGATATTTGTAGTTTATTTAATTTATTGATAGTGTTGGTGTATTTGTAACTTAGGTTAGGATTTATTTTACAGGTAAATTGGTAATTATTTTAACTAGGTAGCTATTAAATAGTTATTAACTATTTAATAGCTATTGTACCTAGTTAAAATAAATACCAAGTTACCTGTAAAATAAATATAAACCCTAAACTAGCTACAATGTAATTATTAATTACATTGCTGCTATCTTAGGGTTTATTTTATAGGTAAGTATTTAGATTTAAATAGGAATATTTTAATTAATAATATTAATATTAATTAGATATATTTTAATAAGAATTTAGTTAGGGATATTAGAGTTAGATAGGGTTATTATACTTAATATATACATAATATGATAACGATGTTAACTATATTAACCCTAATATAATTAGGGTTGATATAGTTAATATATATAATATAATAACTATATTAACTATATTAACCCTAATATAATTAGGGTTAATATAGTTAATATAGCTGGTGGCGGTGTAGGGGGATTAAATTAGGGGTTAATATTTTTAAAATAGATGGAGGCGGTTTAAGGGGCTCACTTTAGGGGGTAGATAAGATAGATGGCGGCGGGGTAGGGGGCTCACTTTTGGGGGTAGGTAAGATAGATGGCGGCGGTGTAAGGGACTCACATTAGGGGGTATGTAATGTAGCTTGCGACGGTGTAGGGGGATCACATTAGGGGGTTATACTTTTAATGTAGGTGGCGGCGGGTCCGTGTGCGGCAGTTTAGGGGTTAAATACTTTATTAGGGATTGCGGCGGGGGATCACGGTTGACAGGTAGATAGACATTGCGCATGCGTTAGGTGTTAGGTTTTATTTAGCAGATCACGGTTGACAGGTAGATAGACATTGCTCATGCGTTAGGTGTTAGGTTTATTTAGCAGGTAGTTTAGGGAGTTATGGGGCTCCAATAGACAGCGTAAGGCTTACTACGGCTGCATTTTGTGGCGAGGTGAAAATGGAGTAAGATTTCTCCATTTTCGCCACGTAAGTCCTTACGCTGTATATTGGATACCAAACTGCGCTGGTTTGGTACACCTGCCTATGACCCAAAAAATTACGGGCGAAGGCAGAAATATACGAGCGTAACTTCTAGGTTACGCCGTATATAGGATACCAAACCAGCGCGGGCGACGCTGCATATCGGATCGGGCCCTTGATGCTTACCTGACAAATTATTTTCTTTCAGGATTCCCTCACAATAAATTACGTTTTTTGCACACACACACACAAACATGCTGTATTTGTATTTATATAATCTATACAATCTGGTAAATTAAATCAAATTAAAACTTTGAAGGGCTGAATGGTTGCCTTTGGGCATGAGGATGGACATCTAATTTAGTATTCAACTGATACTTAATACTGAGTAGCCAGATACACTTTTTAGAACACATGAAGGGGCATTTATATATAGATGATGTTGAATAATCCAAAAAACTAAGAGCATTAGTAAAAATAAAGGAAAGGTTACTCCCTGGTTCTCAGGATGTGTAAAGCTCTGTAATGTAAACATGTGATATCATGATCTTGATAAGGTTTGTGTGTGCACTCTGAAATAACAAAACAAGGATAATGTAATTTAAAGTAAAATTATGGCCACAAGGCATCTGAGTGTCATTTTATTTTAACATTAACATGTATACCAAGTAAATGTAAAGCAAGTAACATTGGCAGAGGAAGCAGGAGACATGAGTGCACAGTAACATTGAAAGAAAAACAGGCCACCCTGTACTTTAGGATGAAACTGGTAAGGTTGAAGCTGCAGTAAATACATTATCTTGCACTAGTCAGCATTCTGCAGAGAATCTAGTCTGCTGACCATAAATTGATAGATATACAGACACCAACATAGATAATCAGACCGCACATACTATTGGTGTATAAAATAAAGTAATTGGGTTTATCAAACTACTACAAAACACCTTTAAATGCTGGGGCTATTTTCCTTTGTGTGTACAAATGTATTTCCCTTGCAAACCTCATCCCAGCTATCTCTGGAAGAACTAAAAGGAATTCCAATCAGAGAGAAAGCAGGAAGCTTGAAGCACATGACTCTTCCCTGCTTGATGAGGACATTTTTTCTTTGGTGAAACACTGAACTTTTTTAAAACAACTTTAAAATAACTTAACTAGACACTCATGAATGCCTGTTGTTTAATGTGAAGATCCAGGGTATCCATACTTTTTTTAATCTCAAATGGTGCATAGTCAGCTTAGGGTCAGTTCCTCACACCCTCCTTCCTCCCCTCTCCTTCCTTTCCCGGGTGGACCAAGACCTCCGTGTCTGACAGCAACTTCAGACTCCAACTCTGTCACAAAGTCTCACCCACTTAAGGTGAAATAGTCCTTTTTCTGTTGAGGGGCACTAAATAACTCCACCGCAAGCCACACAGAAATATAAGCAGAGCTGACAAGCTTGCATTTAGTGTATTGTAGGAAGTGTTACTGCCAATTACTAGAGGATCTCACTATCTCTCTAACCAAACTGTGCTCCAGTTCCTCCCACAAGCAGCAGCAGTGTTTAATGAAGCTTTTCTGTTCTCTGTCCAGGGGGAATTTAGTTCCACCTGCAAAAATAGTGCAGGAACACCAATCCTATGCATTCCCACTGGACTTAACCCCTAGTTAGAGTCCACAAAACATCACATGTGGGATCTTCTACCTAAGCAGTGAAGTCCACAATACAACCATGATATATGCTCCAATGATCGAAAGTGCCACGAGGCAGCTATATATTCAAAAGGGATCCATCATCATGTTGAGAAAGTTGGCAAAATATTCAAAACTGCCAACATTACTGTTTAAAGGCAGCATTGCTGAGAGACATTTTGCTATACATCACAATAGGTGGTGATGCTGACAAAATATTCCAAGCAGCATCATCACCTTCATTGGAGATGTACAGTAAATTATCCCTTTTAAATATATCTCACAACAAAATAAATGTATAACAGCCTATACTAATAACCCCCAAACCACCATAACCCCTACCGCAATAATCCCTACACTAGTTAACCCCTATACTACCAAACCCCTCACTGCAATAATACCTACACTGCTCAACCCCTCTACTGCCACAACCCCCCCACGGCAAACTACCCCTAATATATTAACCCCCTAACTGCCAATATCCTAAAGCAAACTACCCCTAACTACCAATATGGCACTGCAAACTACCCTTAACCTATTAACCCCCTAACCACAAATACCCCACCACAAACTACCCCAACCTATTAACACATAACCACCAATATCCCATTGCAAACTACCCCTAACCTATTAACCCCCTAATTTCCAATACCACACCAAAAACTACCCCTAAACTATTAACCCCTAACTGCCAATACCCCAGTGCAAGCTACACTACTTAATTCCTGTAATTATGCAGAAGTAGGCAAAACATTCACTTCAACAAATACAGGAAATTCTTATAAAATCAGGGATAGAATAACTTATAATTTATCATATGTTATATATCTTGTTTCCTGTAAACTTTGTAAATCTTAATGTGTGGCTCTAACCTCTAGACTTTTCAAGGATAGAATTAGAGAACATTTACAGTATTTGGAAGATGAGATCCCTAAAACACCTGTGGCCAAACATTTTGCAGGGCATATGAACAATATTGAGAACTTCAGCTTTCAAGGGATTAAACAAATGAAATCCAATGTCAGGGGTGGTGATAGATTTATGTAATTAATTAAGAGAGAAATATACACACTGAGGAAAGGCTCACTCCTAGGCATCAATGAAATAAGCAATGTAAAATTGTGTATAGACAGGACTTAATTTTGTTAGCAATTATTTGCTATATGATACTTTGGGGCCTATTTAAGAAAGTGCAAGCGGAAATGATCCGATATTGCGTATCATGTCTGCTGCACATCGATAAATGCCAACAGCATACACTGTCGGCATTTATCATTGCACCAGCAGTTCTTGTAAACTGCTGGTGCAACGCCGCCCCCTGCAGATTTGCGGCCAATCAGCCGCTAGCAGGGGGTGTCAATCAACCCGATCGTATTGGATCGGGTTGATTTCTGGCAATGTCTGTCCGCCGCCTCAGAGCAGGTGGACAGGTTATAGAGCAGCAGTCTTTAGACCGCTGCTTCATAACTTGTGTTTCTGGTGAGCCTTGATATGGAGCTTGATAAATATGCCCCCAAATGTGTTTAGATTATTAGATACTTTTTTCCACTTGATAAAAATATTTTGGGAATGAGGTTTACCAACTGGAGTAATTTTCGTCATTTCTGGCATTTATTAAAATGTTTTTGGCATTTAACTTTGTATACATAAATTAATTATATGGCACTGCAAACTACCCCTAACCTATTAAACCCCTAACCACAAATACCCCGCCACAAATTACCCCAACCTATTAACACATAACCGCCAATACCCCATTGCAAACTACCCCTAACCTATTAACCCCCTAATTTCCAACACCACACCAAAAACTACATCTAAGCTATTAACCCTCTGACTGCCAATACCCCACTGCAAACTACCCCTAAACTCTTAACCCCCTAACTGCCAATACCCCAGTGCAATCTACACTACTTAACACAACTTAACAGGTAACCCCCCCAAGACCCCTAACCAAACAATCACTAAGTTACAAAAATAAAAAAAATACATACTAGCATTAACAAAAAAATTAAAAACATATTACCTACCATAAACCTAAAGTCCCTTAAAAAATCTCACCCCAGAATAAAAATCCTATGCTAAAAAACCCCCACTAAAACGTACTAGAAAAATTGCCTTTAAAAGGACATTTTGTCGGGCAGTGCCGTGGTTAAAGTAATTATTAGGATAGAGTTTTTTTTATTTTGGGGTGGCATTTTTTTTTTTTAAAGGGATCTTTAGTTTTAGAGTAGGCCTTACTATTTTTTATTTATTTTTTTTGCTAGTGTTTTTTTTGGTAATGTGTTTTTTTATTTTTTTGTAACTCAGGGAGTGTTATAATAGGAAGTTTTTTTTTTTTTCTTTATTGGTTAGGTAGATTGCAGATATGGCATAGAGATAGTCGTTTGGGGGGAGTTAGCTGGGTGTTACAGAGTAACCTGCATTTTTATGGGCTAACATCACCAGTAGTGCAATATATTCCAAGGGTTGCCCTGCAGTTTAGGTAAAGGGTTTCAGCCATATTTGTCTTGCCACCTTTTCAGTGATGAGATTTTCCAGTGTGAGGCAGGTAGGTTAGGTTTAGTTACAGTTAGGTTAGGTATGTATTATTTGAAGTGTTCCTACACAGAAAGCTCAGTGAATGCACTGTCTGTGCTGTGTAGGAACATTAAAAATACAAACACCCCCCCCCCTCTGATTGTGCCAAGTGGCACTGTCGGCGGATTTTGCTGAAGCCATGATCCCTATTATATCCTATGGGAGACATGTCGCCACTCTTCAGCACTTTGCGGGTCAGTGCCATTTCTTTTATATATTGACAGATGGCAAACCTGGGGAACCCCTACACTACTCAACCCCTATGCTGCCACAACCCCCAGGGCAAAAAACCCTAATATATTAACCCCCTAACTGCCAATACCCCAATGCAAACTACCCCTAACTACCAATATGGCACTGCAAACTACCCCTAAACTATTAAAACCCTAACCACAAATACCCCGCCACAAACTACCCCAACCTATTAACACATAACCGCCAATACCCCATTGCAAACTACCCCTAACCTATTAACCCCCTAATTTCCAATACCACACCAAAAACTACATCTAAGCTATTAGCCCTCTGACTGCCAATACACCACTGCAAACTACCCCTAAACTCTTAACCCCCTAACTGCCAATACCCCAGTGCAATCTACACTACTTAACACTACTTAACTTAACAGGTAACCCCCCCAAGACCCCTAACCAAACAACCACTAAGTTACAAAAATAAAAATATACATACTAGCATTAACAAAAAAATTAAAAACATATTACCTACCATAAAACTAAAGTCCCTTAAAAAATCTCACCCCAGAATAAAAATCCTATGCTAAAAAACCCCACTAAAACCTACTATAAAAATTGCCTTTAAAAGGACATTTTGTCGGGCAGTGCCGTGGTTAAAGTAATTATTAGGATAGAGTTTTTTTTATTTTGGGGTGGCCTTTTTTTTTTTAAAGGGATCTTTAGTTTTAGAGTAGGCCTTACTATTTTTTATTTATTTTTTTGCTAGTGTTTTTTTTGGTAATGTGTTTTTTATTTTTTTGTAATGCTAGTATTTTTTTATTTTTTTTGTAACTCAGGGAGTGTTATAATAGGAAGTTTGTTTTTTTTTCTTCTTTTTTTTTCTTTATTGGTTAGGTAGATTGCAGATATGACATAGAGATAGTCGTTTGGGGGGAGTTAGCTGGGTGTTACAGAGTAACCTGCATTTTTATGGGCTAACATCACCAGTAGTGTTGCCCTGCAGTTTAGGTAAAGGGTTTCAGCCATATTTGTCTTGCCACCTTTTCAGTGATGAGATTTTCCAGTGTGAGGCAAGTAGGTTAGGTTTAGTTGCAGTTAGGTTAGGTATGTATTATTTGAAGTGTTCCCACACAGAAAGCTCTTTTTTTTCAGTGAATGCACTGTCTGTGCTGTGTAGGAACACTAAAAATACAAACAACCCCCCCCTCTGATTATGCCAAGTGGCACTGTCGGCGGATTTTTCATGATCCCTATTATATCCTATGGGAGACACGTCACCACTATTCAGCACTTTGCGGGTCAGTGCCATTTCTTTTATATATTGTCAGATGGCAATCCTGAGGAACCCAACCAGACAGTTTA
Source organism: Bombina bombina (assembly GCF_027579735.1). NCBI lineage: Eukaryota > Metazoa > Chordata > Amphibia > Anura > Bombinatoridae > Bombina > Bombina bombina. Next base: position 900,208,609 of record NC_069499.1, read on the forward strand.
TCGTCAGTCTGTCAATGCTTTGAATATCGGGTCCTATAGAAGGAGACAATACAGATAAGGCAGGAATGTTACTAATCAGGCATGGTGGATAACAGTACTTTCCTGCCAAAATTATGAAAGAATCATTAAGGAAGGATCAGGAATTGGCCAGTGTTCTAGTGAAATAAACAGTGATGCACTCATGGGAGTCTTCCCCACATCTAGGTATGCCTTATGAATTAAAACATTAGGCTGAGCCGCTAAAGTAACTGCCTTAGCCTTGTGACCTTTGCAGGGTCCTGAAAAATGGACAATTAAGGCAACAGGTTCTAAAAAAATTCTCCTTTCAGAGTTCTTAGGATCCAGACATAAGAATTTCTTGAGTAATAGTATCTGTAGACAATACCTTTGGAAAAAACTAGTAAATTGTTTTTAGAACAGCCATGTCCTTCTTAATAAATTAGGAATGAAGGTTTATAAGATAAAATGGAAAGTTCAGAAACCCTTCTAGCTGAAGGAATATCTAAAAGTAAAGAAGCCTTTTTAGATAAATGATGACGGTCCAAACCATGCATACGTTCAAATGAAAATGTTTGAAGAAACTTGAAAACCATATTAAGACTATGGGGAAATAGCTGTTCAAATTACTGGGTTAATCCTTATCAAAGCCTGAACAAAAGTTTTAACATGAGGAATTATGTCTAGTTTCTTGTGATACAAAACAGATAAGGCTTAAATGTGGCCCTAAAGAGAACTGGCTGATAAGCCTTTCTCTGATCCATCATGTAAAAACTAACAGACTGTAACAATATAAAAATAATTCCAACTGTATCCTTTTTTTAGAACACTAAGCCAAAATGGTTTCCCATACCTTGTGGTAGATAGCTTGGCAACAGGCTTTCTGGCCTTAATAAGGTTGTTCAGAGATTTTGATTATAGAAGAAACCTTGAGAGAGAAGGTCTGTTCTGAGAGGAAGTAACCAAGTCAGCAAGTGGATATTTGAAAAAAGTTTGTGTACCAAGTCCTAAAAGGCTAAGCTGCAACAATAAGAATCACTGATGCTCTTTCTTGTTTGATTTTGGATATCAATCTGGATAATAACACAAACAGAGGGAACTGTATGCAAAAAATGTAAAATAATACAATTACTAAATAAAAGATAATATATGCACATAAGTTATCATGCAGCAGTCCCCACAGCTTATCAGCATCTTGCTTATCGCCGTTAAGCTGTGGGGACTGCTGCATTATGACATGTGCATATATAGGGCCATATTACTTGTGGAGTGCTATTTAACGCTCCCGCTTGAGTGTTAATTGCTGGAGAAGTAATCTTTTTGCACTCGTCAGATTGTGCTCGTATTTTAAGTTAAAAGTAAACTGTTTTTGCTCATGTGCTAACCCGACGAGTGCAAAAAGCGGAAGTTAGAATCTCATGTGAGCATGTATTCCCCTATAGAAGTCAAAGTGGAAAAAAACAACACCTTACTCTCAAGCAATCCCAATGGCATATTCTCATGTGCGCTAACCCGACATAAAAATATGAATATTTCACATTCCAATGTTCTTCACATACAATATATAAGCATATATATATATATATATATATATATATATACACACACATATACACCAAATGCGATCAAATAAAAAAGATTGTTTTTCACAAACTTTAGGTTTCTCACTGAAATTATTTACAAACAGGTTGTGCAATCAAGGCACAAATTGTTGTAAAATCTTCTCTGAGTTCCCCTTTGTATATAAATAGCAGATATATATGCCATTGCCATTGCTTTTTGGTAATTAGAAAGCCGCTAACAGCAGCTGGACACCACACTTTTATTATTCCCAGCAGTGAAGGGGTTAACCAGATAGTTTGTTAGGTTAATTTTAGCTTTATTGTAGAGATTACCCTCCCACCTGACACTTCCTACCCCCTGATCCATACCTGATCCTCCCAAACAGTTCTCTTCCCTCGACCACCCCCCAATGGTGACCCCCATCTTAAGTACTGGTAGAAAAGCTGCCACTGCCAGTATGTAAATATAAGGCTTTTTTTAAAATAAAATATATTTCTATTTTCTGCAGTGTTGGATCCCCCCTTACTCCCCTAACATCCCTGACCCCCCCAATCAGCTCTCTAAACCTCCCCCCTCTACCTATTAGCAGCCATCTTAGGTACTGGCAGCTGTCTGCCAGTATCCAGAGTGCTGTAATTTTTATTTAATTGTTTATTTAAAAAAACAACAACATTTTTTTCTGTAGTGTAGCTGCCCCCCCCCCCCCTAATTACCCTCCCCCTCCCAGATCACTTTCCACCCTCTACTCTCCTTTTCAATATATGACCCCCCCCCCTCTCCCTGCTTCCAACTCCTCCCCCTTCGGCTCCTTCCCACTCCTCCAAGGGGATGGTAGTCCTTCAAGCAAGAGTAGAAATAGTTCCATCCACTTTCTAACTTTGTAGTCAGAAGGAGAAACATGGTTTAACATTTTCCAGATGGAATTTATTTGTTTTTTGCATTATTTTGTCATTTGGTAAGCGATTATATCATGTACTGGGGAAGTATAATGCTGTTTAGGAGCTAGTTTACAGAATTTATCAGTTTTTTTAATTTATTGCTTATCAAGCGTAGGTTCCCATCCACTTCCAAAGCAATTAAATCCTCCCTTAGAAATTAAAGGGACAGTCTAGTCAAAATTAAACTTTTATTATTCAGATAGGACTTGTAATTTTAATCAACTTTTCAATTTACTTTTATCATCAAATTTGCTTTGTTCTCTTGGTATTCTTAGTTGAAACTAAACCTAGGTAGGCTCATATGCTAATTTCTAAGCCCTTGAGGGCTGCCTTTTATCACATGCTTTTAAAATTGCTTTTCACAACAAGAGACTGATAGTACATTTGGGGCATATAGATAACACTGTGTTAATGCCTGGGGAGTTATTTAAGAGTAAATGCAAGTTAATAGATAATAAATAGACACAGTCATGTGATCAGGGGGCTGTCAGAAGATGCTTAGATACAAGGTAATAACAGAGGTAAAAAGTATATTAATATAACTATGTTGGTTAAGCAAAACTGGGGAAAGGGTAATAAAGGGATTATGTGAGAGAAAAAGATTCCAAAACGAAGCAAATGTAAAAAAAAAAAAAATTAATTTATTCCTTAAAAAGTATGCAAGGAACATAAAACAACATGGGGTTGGTTCAGGCAGATAAACTCTGACCGGTTTCGGTCATATTGACCGTAATCATAGAATAGCAACTGTTAGGGCAGAGCTTTCCAAACTTTTCATGTTGGTGACACACTTTGTAGACCTACATCATTTCGCGACATGGTAATTAATTCAGTTGTACTAGCAAAAAGGAGGTTAAACTAACTTGTTATAAAATATACGGACACATACATAAATTATATAATAATAATAATAATAATAATAATATGTATTTACAAGTAACAGTATGTACTGTATGTGCAAGAATTAAAAAATAGTTTAATAACACCAATAGCTACTTACTATTTTAATGGGATGTATGAGGTTGATGGGATGAACACAGTTTCTGAATATTTGGTGGAATATTAGATAAAGATACTCACATTTCATCATCAAGCATTTTTAAGCTTCCACTTCCTATCCATATATCAAGAGCAGGAGCACCAATGCACTACTGGGAGCTAGCTGCAAAAAAAACCCTCTGACTTCAGCTCAGCGTATAAGCTGCCGCCCTCAGAGCTCCGTGAGCCCTACTGACTACTGCCCGTGCTGCAAACACACTGCTGTCCCACTCACTGACTACACAAGCAGTCACAAGCCAATTAAGGAGACTACACGTGCAGTCAGGAGCCAATGTGCTGCCAAAGCTGCCAATGGGAATAGTTTCAGTTCCCACTGAGCTGCGCCAATTGGTTAAGATGATCTGTGACCCACAAGGTATCAATCATGTGTCAACCATGTGATATGCATAGCAGGCAGGCGGAAAGTCAGAAACCCCCCAAAAAAACTTAAAAAAATTAAATTTAAAAAAAAATTGTGCTGAAGCAGGGACACACCTACACACTGCTGCCGACACACTAGTGTGTCCCGACACACAGTTTGGAAAGCACTGTGTTAGGGGGTGCTCCCTTTTATGCCGAACAGTCTATGTTCATTGGTTAAAAATTATTGCTGAACATTTTAACCCTATAAATACTTAATTCATTATTAATCACATATATGAAAACTTTCAAAATTGTAAATGCAGGTACATTGAGTATAGATAATATGTATAAAAGATATATATGAAAAACATCTTTAAAGAATGAGATCTATAGTAAATGACATTGTAACAACAACATGAATGGATGTACATTATAGACCCATGGAACAGGGAGTTTTGATAAACCTTTCAGGGTATTAAATATACAAGTATAACATCAACTTAACATAGTTTACACTTTTTCATTTTATTTATTTATCTGTGTATTCCTATGTAGTGTGTTTCATGTGTCGAAGCCAAAAATAGAGAGAACGCCAAATATATATTGATTTAGAATAAACATTGAGAATGAGTATATGTGAGCAATGTAATGAGTGTATATATGTAATCATTTAGCAGAAAAAACATAAACCACATAGATAGACGACTAATAGTACTCTCAAAACGTACATTAATAAAATGTAAGTAGTTTAAGTGTAAGTGTAAGTCACTATTCCATATGGTATGAATTATTTAATCTGTATATTCACTCTATATGTTATTATAAAATAATTACATCAAATTGCATAACCATATTTACTCAGCCTGCTTACATACTATAATGTGTTCCCTATCTATTGGTGTATAGTGATGTCGCGAATAGTTCGCCGGCGAATAGTTCCCGGCGAACATAGCTTGTTTGCGTTCGCCGCGGCGGGCGAACATATGCGATGTTCGGTCCGCCCCCTATTTGTCATCATTGAGTAAAACTTTGACCCTGTACCTCACAGTCAGTAGACACATTCCAGCCAATCAGCAGCAGACCCTCCCTCCCAGACCCTCCCACCTCCTGGACAGCATCCATTTTAGATTCATTCGGAAGCTGCATTCAGAGGCCTAGATTTGGAGTTCGGCGGTAGCCGTCAAAACCAGCGTTAGAGCCTCCTAACGCTGGTTTTGGCCGCCCGCTGGTATTTGGAGTCAGTGATTAAAGGGTCTAACGCTCACTTTTCAGCCGAGACTTTTCCATACCGCAAATACCCCTACGCTATTTGCGTAGCCTATCTTTTCAATGGGATCTTTCTAACGCTGGTATTTAGAGTCGTTTCTGAAGTGAGCGTTAGAGCTCTAACGACAAGATTCCAGCCGCCTGAAAATAGCAGGAGTTAAGAGCTTTCTGGCTAACGCCGGTTCATAAAGCTCTTAACTACTGTACCCTAAAGTACACTAACACCCATAAACTACCTATGTACCCCTAAACCGAGGCCCCCCCACATCGCCGACACTCGATTAAAATTTTTAACCCCTAATCTGCCGACCGCCACCTACGTTATATTTATGTACCCCTAATCTGCTGCCCCTAACCCCGCCGACCCCTGTATTATATTTATTGACCCCTAACCTGCCCCCCACAACATCGCCGCCAGCTACTTAAAATAATTAACCCCTAATCTTCCGACCGCAAAGCGCCGCCACCTACGTTATCCCTATGTACCCCTAATCTGCTACCCCTAACACCGCCGACCCCTATATTATATTTATTAACCCCTAATCTGCCCCCCACAACGTCGCCGACACCTGCCTACACTTATTAACTCCTAATCTGCCGAGCGGACCTGAGCGCTACTATAATAAAGTTATTAACCCCTAATCCGCCTCACTAACCCTATCATAAATAGTATTAACCCCTAATCTGCCCTCCCTAACATCGCAGACACCTACCTTCAATTATTAACCCCTAATCTTCCGATCGGAGCTCACCGCTATTCTAATAAATGGATTAACCCCTAAAGCTAAGTCTAACCCTAACACTAACACACCCCTAAGTTAAATATAATTTACATCTAACAAAATAAATTAACTCTTATTAAATAAATGATTCCTATTTAAAGCTAAATACTTACCTGTAAAATAAATCCTAATATAGCTACAATATAAATTATAATTATATTATAGCTATTTTAGGATTAATATTTATTTTACAGGCAACTTTGTAATTATTTTAACCAGGTACAATAGCTATTAAATAGTTAAGAACTATTTAATAGTTACCTAGTTAAAATAATTACAAATTTACCTGTAAAATAAATCCTAACCTAAGTTATAATTAAACCTAACACTACCCTATCAATAAAAAAATTAAATAAACTACCTACAATTACCTACAATTAACCTAACACTACACTATCAATAAATTAATTAAACACAATTCCTACAAATAAATACAATTAAATAAACTAGCTAAAGTACAAAAAATAAAAAAGAACTAAGTTACAGAAAATAAAAAAATATTTACAAACATAAGAAAAATATTACAACAATTTTAAACTTATTACACCTACTCTAAGCCCCCTAATAAAATAACAAAGCCCCCCAAAATAAAAAATTCCCTACCCTATTCTAAATTAAAAAAGTTACAAGCTCTTTTACCTTACCAGCCCTGAACAGGGCCCTTTGCGGGGCATGCCCCAAGAAGTTCAGCTCTTTTGCCTGTAAAGAAAAACATACAATACCCCCCCCCCAACATTACAACCCACCACCCACATACCCCTAATCTAACCCAAACCCCCCTTAAATAAACCTAACACTAATCCCCTGAAGATCTTCCTACCTTGTCTTCACCATCCAGGTATCACCGATCCCTCCTGGCTCCAAGATCTTCATCCAACCCAAGCGGGGGTTGGCGATCCATCATCCGGTGCTGAAGAGGTCCAGAAGAGGCTCCAAAGTCTTCCTCCTATCCGGCAAGAAGAGGACATCCGGACCGGCAAACATCTTCTCCAAGCGGCATCTTCGATCTTCTTCCATCCGGAGCGAAGCGGCAGGATCCTGAAGACCTCCAGCGCGGAACATCCATCCGGACCGACGACTGAACGACGAATGACTGTTCCTTTAAGGGACGTCATCCAAGATGGCGTCCCTCGAATTCCGATTGGCTGATAGGATTCTATCAGCCAATCGGAATTAAGGTAGGAATTTTCTGATTGGCTGATGGAATCAGCCAATCAGAATCTAGTTCAATCCGATTGGCCGATCCAATCAGCCAATCAGATTGAGCTCGCATTCTATTGGCTGATCGGAACAGCCAATAGAATGCGAGCTCAATCTGATTGGCTGATTGGATCAGCCAATCGGATTGAACTTGATTCTGATTGGCTGATTCCATCAGCCAATCAGAAAATTCCTACCTTAATTCCGATTGGCTGATAGAATCCTATCAGCCAATCGGAATTCGAGGGACGCCATCTTGGATGACGTCCCTTAAAGGAACAGTCATTCGTCGTTCAGTCGTCGGTCCGGATGGATGTTCCGCGCTGGAGGTCTTCAGGATCCTGCCGCTTCGCTCCGGATGGAAGAAGATCGAAGATGCCGCTTGGAGAAGATGTTTGCCGGTCCGGATGTCCTCTTCTTTCCGGATAGGAGGAAGACTTTGGAGCCTCTTCTGGACCTCTTCAGCACCGGATTATGGATCGCCAACCCCCGCTTGGGTTGGATGAAGATCTTGGAGCCAGGACGGATCGGTGATACCTGGATGGTGAAGACAAGGTAGGAAGATCTTCAGGGGATTAGTGTTAGGTTTATTTAAGGGGGGTTTGGGTTAGATTAGGGGTATGTGGGTGGTGGGTTGTAATGTTGGGGGGGGGTATTGTATGTTTTTTTTTACAGGCAAAAGAGCTGAACTTCTTGGGGCATGCCCCGCAAAGGGCCCTGTTCAGGGCTGGTAAGGTAAAAGAGCTTGTAACTTTTTTAATTTAGAATAGGGTAGGGAATTTTTTATTTTGGGGGGCTTTGTTATTTTATTAGGGGGCTTAGAGTAGGTGTAATTAGTTTAAAATTGTTGTAATATTTTTCTTATGTTTGTAAATATTTTTTTATTTTCTGTAACTTAGTTCTTTTTTATTTTTTGTACTTTAGCTAGTTTATTTAATTGTATTTATTTGTAGGAATTGTGTTTAATTAATTTATTGATAGTGTAGTGTTAGGTTAATTGTAGGTAATTGTAGGTAGTTTATTTAATTATTTTATTGATAGGGTAGTGTTAGGTTTAATTATATCTTAGGTTAGGATTTATTTTACAGGTAAATTTGTTATTATTTTAACTAGGTAACTATTAAATAGTTCTTAACTATTTAATAGCTATTGTACCTGGTTAAAATAATTACAAAGTTGCCTGTAAAATAAATATTAATCCTAAAATAGCTATAATATAATTATAATTTATATTGTAGCTATATTAGGGTTTATTTTACAGGTAAGTATTTAGCTTTAAATAGGAATCATTTATTTAATAAGAGTTAATTTATTTCGTTAGATAAAAATTATATTTAACTTAGGGGGGTGTTAGTGTTAGGGTTAGACTTAGCTTTAGGGGTTAATCCATTTATTAGAATAGCGGTGAGCTCCGATCGGAAGATTAGGGGTTAATAATTGAAGGTAGGTGTCGGCGATGTTAGGGAGGGCAGATTAGGGGTTAATACTATTTATGATAGGGTTAGTGAGGCGGATTAGGGGTTAATAACTTTATTATAGTAGCGCTCAGGTCCGCTCGGCAGATTAGGGGTTAATAAGTGTAGGCAGGTGTCGGCGACGTTGAGGGGGGCAGATTAGGGGTTAATAAATATAATATAGGGGTCGGCGATGTTAGGGCAGCAGATTAGGGGTACATAGGGATAACGTAGGTTGCGGCGGTTTACGGAGCGGCAGATTAGGGGTTAAAAAAATATGCAGGGGTCAGCGATAGCGGGGTCGGCAGATTAGGGGTTAATAAGTGTAAGGTTAGGGGTGTTTAGACTCGGGGTACATGTTAGAGTGTTAGGTGCAGACGTAGGAAGTGTTTCCCCATAGGAAACAATGGGGCTGCGTTAGGAGCTGAACGCTGCTTTTTTGCAGGTGTTAGGTTTTTTTTCAGCTCAAACAGCCCCATTGTTTCCTATGGGAGAATCGTGCACGAGCACGTTTTTGAGGCCGGCCGCGTCCGTAAGCAACTCTGGTATCGAGAGTTGCATTTGCGGTAAAAATGCTCTACGCTCCTTTTTTGGAGCCTAACGCAGCATTTGATTAAACTCTCGATACCAGAGTTAATTTTATGGTGCGGCCAGAAAAAAGCCCGCGGAGCGTTAACAGCCCTTTTACCGCCGAACTCCAAATCTAGGCCTTAGTGAGAGGAGGGACAGTGTAGCTGCTGCTGATTTAATAGGGAAATCGATAGCTAGGCTAGTGTATTCAGTGTCCATTACAGTCCTGAAGGACTCATCTGATCACTGCTGTAAGGACAGCACCCCAAAAAGCCCTTTTCAGGGCTAGAACATCAGTCTGCTTTTTTTTTTTTCCTGTGTAATCTAATTGCAGTTGCCTGCCTGCCAGCGTGTGTGTCAGGCTCACAGCGTATACTGTGCCCACTTGCCCAGTGCCACCACTCATATCTGGTGTAACAGTACTGTACATTTAAAAAAAACAACACTTTTTTGACTGTGAAATAATAGCAGTCAGTTTCCTTTTATACGTGTGCGTTTCAGTGCCTTCCAGGGCACAGTGTCACCCCAGTGCAACTCATATCTGGTGTAACAGTAGTGTACATTTAAAAAAACAACACTTTTTTGACTGTGAAATAATAGCAGTCAGTTTCCTTCACACGTGTGCATTTCAGTGCCTGCCAGGGCACAGTGTCACCCCAGTGCAACTCATATCTGGTGTAACAGTAGTGTACATTTAAAAAAAAAACAACACTTTTTTGACTGTGAAATAATAGCAGTCAGTTTCCTTCACACGTGTGCGTTTCAGTGCCTGCCAGGGCACAGTGTCACCCCAGTGCAACTCATATCTGTTGAAACAGTAGTGTACATTTAAAAAAAAACAACACTTTTTTGACTGTGAAATAATAGCAGTCAGTTTCCTTCACACGTGTGCGTTTCAGTGCCTGCCAGGGCACAGTGTCACCCCAGTGCAACTCATATCTGGTGTAACAGTAGTGTACATTTAAAAAAAAACAACACTTTTTTGACAGTGAAATAATAGCAGTCAGTTTCCTTTTATACGTGTGCGTTTCAGTGCCTTCCAGGGCACAGTGTCACCCCAGTGCAACTCATATCTGGTGTAACAGTAGTGTAGATTTAAAAAAAAAAAAAACACTTTTTTGACTGTGAAATAATAGCAGTCAGTTTCCTTTTATACGTGTGCGTTTCAGTGCCTGCCAGGGCACAGTGTCACCCCAGTGCAACTCATATCTGGTGTAACAGTAGTGTATATTTAAAAAAAACAACACTTTTTTGACTGTGAAATAATAGCAGTCAGTTTCCTTCACACGTGTGCGTTTCAGTGCCTGCCAGGGCACAGTGTCACCCCAGTGCAACTCATATCTGTTGAAACAGTAGTGTACATTTAAAAAAAAACAACACTTTTTTGACTGTGAAATAAAAGCAGTCAGTTTCCTTCACACATGTGCGTTTCAGTGCCTGCCAGGGCACAGTGTCACCCCAGTGCAACTCATATCTGGTGTAACAGTAGTGTACATTTAAAAAAAACAACACTTTTTTGACTGTGAAATAATAGCAGTCAGTTTCCTTCACACGTGTGCGTTTCAGTGCCTGCCAGGGCACAGTGTCACCCCAGTGCAACTCATATCTGGTGTAACAGTAGTTTACATTTGAAAAAAAACAACACTTTTTTGACTGTGAAATAATAGCAGTCAGTTTCCTTCACACGTGTGCGTTTCAGTGCCTGCCAGGGCACAGTGTCACCCCAGTGCAACTCATATCTGGCGTAACAGTAGTGTACATTTAAAAAAAAAAATACAATTTTGACTGTAATAGATTGAATAGCAGTTAGTTGTCTGCAAGTGTGTGTGTCAGGCCTACAGCGTCTACTCTGCCAACTTCTGCCAGTGCACAGTGCCACTCATATCTGTTGTCACAGTAGCTTGCACGCAGAGTACCACTAATCGAAAAAAATGACAGGCAGAGGCACGCCACCCCACAGGGGCCATCGTGGTCATGGTGCTGTGATTCCCTTTGGCCCTAGAATAATGCCCAGTGTTCAGAGGCCACATAACCTGAACTCGAACAGTTCTGAGGACATAGTTGACTGGCTAACACAGGACACCCAATCTTCTACAGCTTCCGCTCGGAACCTTGATGCACCATCCTCCTCCAGCTTAGCTTCGGGCAACTCTCAAGTTACCACTCGCCCGCCTGCCGCCACCACCAACACTAGCACCACAGCCACTTCACTTGATCTGTCAGAGGAGTTATTTACACATCAGTTGGAAGAAATGAGTGATAGTGATGCACAACCATTATTGCCAGAGGATGTAGACAACAGGGATATGTCTCAGTCAGGCAGCATTACACACATGGACATACGGTGTGATGATGATGATGTTGTACCCGCTGCTGCTTCCTTTGCTGAGTTGTCAGATACAAGTGAAGCGGTTGATGATGACGATGCATCCGTGGATGTCACGTGGGTGCCCGCTAGAAGAGAAGAAGAACAGGGGGAAAGTTCAGATGGGGAGGCAGAGAGGAGGAGGAGACGAGTTGGAAGCAGGGGGAGGTCGTCGCAAGGAGCTAGTGGCACAGTCAGACAGCATGCATCAGCACCCGGGGTCAGCCAGACAGCACGCCAATCAATGCATGCTGTTGCCACCACCAGAGTGCCATCATTGCAGAGCTCAGCAGTGTGGCATTTTTTTTGTGTGTCTGCCTCTGACAACAGCGATGCCATTTGCAACCTGTGCAAAAGAAACTGAGTCGTGGGAAGTCCAACACCCACCTAGTTACAACTGCTTTGAGAAGGCACATGATCGCACATCACAAATTCCTATGGGATCAACACATGAGTACAAGCAGCACACAAACTCAAAGCCGCCATCCTCCTTCTGGTCCAGCATCCTTAGCCACGTCAACCACTGCTGTCCTCCTTGCCCCCTCTCAACCATCCGCCACTCCGTGTCTCGCCTTGAGCAGTTCCTGCTCATCTGCCCACAGTCAGTTGTCTGTCAAGGACATGTTTGAGCGTAAGAAGCCAATGTCACAAAGTCACCCCCTTGCCCGGCATCTGACAGCTGGCTTGTCTGAACTCTTAGCCCGTCAGCTTTTACCATACAAGCTGGTGGAGTCTGAGGCATTCAAAAAATTTGTAGCTATTGGGACACCGCAGTGGAAGGTACCTGGACAAAATTTCTTTTCACAAAAGGCAATCCCCAACCTGTACTCGATTGTGCAAAAGGAAGTAATGGCATGTCTGGCAAACAGTGTTGGGGCAAGGGTCCATCTGACCACTGATACCTGGTCTGCAAAGCATGGTCAGGGCAGGTATATCACCTACACTGTGCATTGGGTAAACCTGCTGACGGCTGCCAAGCATGGAATGCATGGCTCTGCAGAGGAGTTGGTGACACCGCCACGACTTGCAGGCAGGCCTGCTGCCATCTCCTCTACTCCTCCTACTCCATCCTCTTCCATAACCTCCTCGGCTGAGTCCTCTTCTGCTGCAGCATCTTGCTCCACATCAACGGCACCCCCCCCCCAGGTACCATTCCACATCCCGAATATGGCAGTGTCACGCCGTCTTGGGGTTGACTTGCCTGAAAGCAGAGAGTCACACCGGACCAGCACTCCTGTCCGCCCTGAATGCACAGGTGGATCAGTGGCTGACTCCGCACCAACTGGAGATCGGCAAAGTGGTTTGTGACAATGGAAGAAATTTGTTGGCGGCATTGAATTTGGGCAAATTGACACATGTGCCGTGCATGGCACATGTGTGTAATCTGATCGTACAATGCTTTGTGCATAAGTACCCAGGCTTACAGGATGTCCTGAAGCAGGCCAGGAAGGTGTGTGGTCATTTCAGGCATTCCTACACGCCCATGGCGCACTTTTCAGATATCCAGTGGCAAAACAACATGCCAGTGAGGCGCTTGATTTGCGACAGCCTGACACGTTGGAATTCAACACTCCTAATGTTCGACCGCCTGCTCCAACAAGAAAAAGCCGTTAACGACTATTTGTATGACTGGGGTGCTAGGACAGCCACTGCGGAGCTGGGAATTTTTTTGCCACGTTACTGGACGCTCATGCGCAATGCCTGTAGTCTCATGCATCCTTTTGAGGAGGTGACAAACCTAGTCAGTCGCACCGAAAGCACCATAAGCGACATTGTACCTTTTGTTTTCTTCCTGGAGCGTGCCCTGCGAAGAGTGCTGGATCAGGCCATAGATGAGCGTGAAGAGGAAGAGATGTGGTCACCATCATCACCAGAAAAAGCCTTATCAGCATTGCTTGCTGGACCTGCGGCAACGCTGGAAGAGGATTGTGAGGAAGAGGAGTCAGAGGAGGAATGTGGCTTTGAGGAGGAGGAGGAAGACCAACCACAACAGGCATCCCAGGGTGCTCGTTGTCACCTATCTGGTACCCGTGGTGTTGTACGTGGCTTGGGGGAAGAACATACCTTCAGTGAGACCACTGAGGACGAGGAATGGGACATGAGTAGCTCGGCATCCAACCTTGTGCAAATGGGGTCTTTCATGCTGTCGTGTCTGTTGAGGGACCCTCGTATAAAAAGGCTGAAGGAGAACGACCTGTACTGGGTGTCCACGCTACTAGACCCCCGGTATAAGCATAAAGTGCCTGAAATGTTACCGAATTACCGCAAGTCGGAAAGGATGCAGCAGTTCCAAAATAAATTAAAAAGTATGCTTTACACAGCGTATAAGGGTGATGTCACAGCACAACGGGAATCTAACAGGGGAAGAGGTGAAAGTAATCCTCCTCCTCCCACGACCATGCCGGCAAGGACAGGATGCTTTACAGACGTGTTGTTGATGGAGGACATGTGGAGCTTTTTAAGTCCTATGCATTGCCACAGCCCTTCGGGGTCCACCCTCAGAGAACAACTCGACTGACAGGTAGCAAACTACAGCGCCTTAACTGCAGATATCGACACACTGAGGAGCGATGAATCCCTTGACTACTGGGTGTGCAGGCTTGACCTGTGGCCTGAGCTATCCCAATTTGCGATAGAACTTCTGGCCTGCCCCGCTTCAAGTGTCCTGTCAGAAAGGACCTTCAGTGCAGCAGGAGGTATTTTCACTGAGAAGAGAAGTCGCCTAGGTCAAAAAAGTCTAGATTACCTATTAGATGAATGAGGGATGGATCCTGAAGGGACTGACAGTGGGCGATACATTTGACTAAAAAAGGCCTGATGAGATGAGCTGCCTTGGGCTAAAAATGGTCCACACGCTGCTGTATTTTATCTCTGAATGCCGGATGACTTGCGTGACTTATTCGCCACCAACTAGGGTTCAAGCCGCAATGTTTTAGGGCACTTTGTGCCTGGGAAACAAATATCAATTTTTCTGGCCGCTGCTACAGCAGTGGCTGCAACAATACCTAATTTTTCAGGCATGTGTACATGCCTAATTTTCTGGCCTCTGGTGCTGCACTATGGCTTCAAAAACCAAACCAAAAAAAGGCACATAACAGGGATTAAACTGATAGGAATAGTACTACTTAATACACCACTCCTATGTGGTGGCACATTAGATTGCACGCACAGTGCCCCAAATTTGAAGTAGGAGGACCGACCAAGCATCTTTTTCCATCTCCCGGTTCCTAAAATCGATGCCATATACACGTCCCCTGATAGGGGACGTAACAGGGATTAAACTGATAAGAATAGTACTACTTAACACACCACTCCTATCTGGTGGCACATTAGATTGCACGCGCAGTGCCCCAAATTTGAAGTAGGAGGACCGACCAAGCATCTTTTTCCATCTCCCGGTTCCTAAAATCGATGCCATATACACGTCCCCTGATAGGGGACGTAACAGGGATTAAACTGATAAGAATAGAACTACTCAACACACCACTCCTATCTGATGGCACATTAGATTGCACGCGCAGTGCCCCAAATTTGAAGTAAGAGGACCGACCAAGCATCTTTTTCCATCTCCCGGTTCCTAAAATCGATGTCATATACACGTCCCCTGATAGGGGACGTAACAGGGATTAAACTGATAAGAATAGTACTACTTAACACACCACTCCTATCTGGTGGCACATTAGATTGCATGTGCAGTGCCCCAAATTTGAAGTAGGAGGACTGACCAAGCATCTTTTTCCATCTCCCGGTTCCTAAAATCTATGCCATATACACGTCCCCTGATAGGGGACGTAACAGGGATTAAACTGATAAGAATAGAACTACTTAACACACCACTCCTATCTGGTGGCACATTAGATTGCATGCGCAGTGCCCCAAATTTGAAGTAGGAGGACCGACCAAGCATCTTTTTCCATCTCCCGGTTCCTAAAATCGATGTCATATACACGTCCCCTGATAGGGGACGTAACAGGGATTAAACTGATAAGAATAGTACTACTTAAAACACCACTCCTATCTGGTGGCACATTAGATTGCATGCTCAGTGCCCCAAATTTGAAGTAGGAGGACCAACCAAGCATCTTTTTCCATCTCCCGGTTCCTAAAATCGATGCCATATACACGTCCCCTGATAGGGGACGTAACAGGGATTAAACTGATAGGAATAGTACTACTTAACACACCTTATAATAATGCAGAGAGAGGCAACGCAGAGAGAGGAGTCTGAAGAAGAGGAGTCAGAGGAGGAAGGTGGCTTTGAGGAGGTGGAAGTCCAAACACAGCAGGTGTCCCAGGGGGCTTGTTGTCACCTTTCGGGGACCCTTGGTGTTGTACGTGGCTGGGTGGAGGAAGAGACCTTCAATGACATCAGTGAGGACAAGGAACGGGACATGGCTAGCTTGGTATCCAACCTTGTGCAAATGGGGAGTTTGCAGTTGTGCAAATGGACTGTTTGCGGTTGTTTGCGGTGCGTTAAACGGGGAGTTTGGTCTGTCACTGTGAAGCGGGCGTAACCATTACACTACCTGATTGATACAACATCATACCTGATGTTTTAAAGCCACGTTATTCCAAACAATTTAGGAATGTTAGGTGATTTATGCCCTTTATGGATTAAAACCAGACTCTGCATCAACTATGTAATTTTCCATGGGAGTTTTGCCATGGATCCCCCTCCGGCATGCCACAGTCCAGGTGTTAGTCCCCTTGAAACAACTTTTCCATCACTATTGTGACCAGAAAGAGTCCCTGTGGGTTTTAAAATTTGCCTGCCTATTGAAGTCTATGGCGGTTCGCCCAGTTCGCCCGTTCGCGAACATATGTGGAAATTTGCGTTCGCCGTTTGCGAACGCAAAATTTTATTTTCGCGACTTCACTATTGGTGTATATTTATCTGCTGCCAAAAAATGCAAGAAGTCCATTGGTAATTACTTCTGCCAGTAATTTATGATATCATACTCAGAATTGTAACCATATGGCAAAAGACATTTGGTTTTGAAAATCCAATGTGTCTCCTGTTTGCATAATATGGATAACTTATCTCCACCTCTTAATGGTGTTTTTACCTGTTCTATTGCCTGCCATCTAAAGGATGAAACATCCTGATGGTGAAAATCTATAAAATGGGTAGAGAATGCTGAACATGTACGTTTATTAGAGATATACGATAAGTATTCTCTAATACGTTTACCTACTTTTCGGGTAGTTCTGCCTGTGTACTGTTTTGGCAAATGGTGCATTCTATTATGTAAATAACAAAAGTACTTTTACAGTTTACACAACCTCTGGTATTGAATTCCTCTCCCGTTACATGGGACTTAAATGTGGAGGAAATGTTAATATGATCACAGGAAGAACAGACTTTCTTTCCACATTTAAAAGTTCCATTGTATCTCATCCATGATGACCCTGAATTTTGTTCACTTTTCAACATGCTTGGGGCTAATATATTTCCTAAAGTCACGTTCCTTTTAGGGACAAACATACAACCCTGTTCAATTGTTTTTCTTAGGTATTTGTCCCCCATTAGTATTGGTAAATTCTTTTTAATAATTCGACAAACATCATCATACTGATTGGAATATGATGTAATGAATTTAAGATTATGTTTCGAATTACTTGGATATCTCTTTGATTATTCTAACGCAGTTGCCCTGTTAGTATCCTTGATTTCAAAGAATGCTTTGTCAATAACTTTGTTTGGATAGCCTCTCTTTAACATTTGTGTTTTGAGGTCTCTGCTTTCTGATCAAATGGTTTTCTCATGTGTACAGTTTCTTTTTGCTCGCAGGAATTGACTTTTCGCAATTCCTTTAAACACATGTTGCGGAAGACAACTTTGAGCATGTAAAAGATTGTTGCCTGAGATCGGCTTTCGATAAAGAGCAGAGATTATGTTACCTCCTTCTGAATCTCCTGTAAGGGAGATATAAAGAAAATTAATGGTATTTTTCTGCCATTCATGAATAAACTGAAGTCCCACCTTGTTTTTATTCAAGGTAGTAACAAATTCTTCAGCAGTCTTAGAGTTAGATGACCACACTATAAGCAGGTCATCTATGAACCTGGTATACTTCACAATATGTTCTGAGGGGGCGGTACTAACTCCATAGACATGGCCCCTCTCCCACCAACCCATGAACCGGTTGGCATAGGAGGGGGCAAATTTAGCCCCTAAGCAATGCCACGTCTCTGGAGGTAGTAGCACCCCTGAAACATAAAGAAATTATGTTCTATTAAAAATTTCACAATTCTGACAATCAAGTTTCTAGACTCCAAGGGTAAATCCGTGAACAGATTCAAGAAGAAACTGACAGCATTTAAGCCTTGAAAGTGAGGGATGGAGGAGTACAGTGACACTACATCAATTGTCAGCCAACTGTACTCCTCCCTCCAAACCACAGGCTCCAAAATATGTAATGCATGAGAGGTATCTCGAATGTAACTGGGTAACTACAAAACCATAGGCTGTAAAAAGTAATCTACCCATTTAGATAGGGGTTCTAATAGAGACCCAATGCCCGCCACTATAAGCCTCCTTTGACATTACATATACTTTTATGAGCTTTTGGGAGGTGGTGGAAGATGGGTGTTACTGGATCAGCAACCATGCATATGTTAGCTGTTTTCTGATCCATGAGACCCTCCTCTACCACCTCATCCAAAAGATATGATAGTTCTCTAGTGTATGAAGCAGTGGGATTCTTGGGTAGAATAGTGTAGGTTTTCTGGTCACCAAGTTGTCTTAATGCTTCATTGATTATGAAAGAAAACTTCTTGTAGCTGAATCAAGATGGATCTATGAACTTGATTGTCTCTATCCTAAAGGTCTTAATAATAAAGAAGACTTATCGCATCTATTACATCTCAAATGAATGGACCCCACATACCAAACACCTATAACAATTATAGATCTACACATAAATACCAACTTGAAGCGATAATAGCCGGTTGGTTGATTCAGGGCCCCGAAACCTTCCCCTATGCACAATTTTTAACAACAATTTTTAACAATTTTTTAACAAAAATTTTTTAACATTTTTAAAAAAATTTTATAAAAATTATATTCCACAAGCTTTCGTTTTTAACATTTCTTAATATTTTTAAGATTTTTAAAATACATTTCAAAAAGACAACTCTATATCTTCTAATGTCTTTTTTACATTCCCGACAATTTTATGATTTATATCCTGTCAACCTCGTTCATGTCAATTTTAAATACAACTTGATCTCTATGTCTAACTATCTGGATTTAATAACTCCTAAATAATAAGAGATGAAGTTACCACAACTATAGGTTATTCTCATAACTAAGATTATATTCCAATCTCGTTCTACACTCAGGTCAGAATTTATATGCGATTAAAATGAATAATTACAAACGAATCTCAGATTTGGAGACCACATCACAGTTTTAATCAAAAACTTTTTTTATTGATTTTATGTTCACAGTTTTAATCAAAAACTTCTTTCTTTATTTATTTTATGTTCCTTATTTTATGTCATTTTAACAAAACAGGTGAATGATTCCCATACTAAACTCAAGATCCCACAATGTTTTCATTCACAAATCTCAGACACATGTCTACCGCCTCCCCTAGACAAATTCTGCTTTCCACGTAAGAAACCAATTTCCGGTTTCTGTTAACTTCCGGTATGTATCCACTTCCGGTAGAACGGCTTCCTCAGGAATCGAGTACCAATTATGGGGCTAGTAAGGCACGAACTGCCGAATTAATGTTCTTTGGGGTTACCAGCACAATGAGTCCTTAAGGAGGGCAGTAATCAATATCAAATCTGGGCCTCCATAGTGTAACAAATGTTACTATCGGTATCACACTTCCGGTCAAATTTTGCTCTCAAAATCAACTTCCGGTTTCAGTTAACTTCCGGTAGAATGTAAACATCCGGTACAAGACACCCAACAAGTCCCCAACTGCCAATTATTACTTATAAGGGACATTAACAAAATGAGTCTAAAACAAAGGACTTATATATGGGCCATAATATTGTAATATATGTTTTTATCCGAAACCGAAGCTACCCATATCCGGTCTATCTTATACTTCCGGGTTCAAAGGCTTACTTTTGGCGCGAATTTTTGGCGCAAGTTTTTTGGCGCAATTGAGAATTTTGGCGCAAATGTCATAAATCAAACAAGTATAAAGCAAGCACTCTCACCAACCATATATCAGTCTTGATAAAGGCCCTATTGGTGGGCCGAAACGCGTTGGCATATATGGTGAGTTTTATTTCTACTTGTGCAAACGTATTTTAAACGATACTGCTCTATGTTGTACTTTTCTTTTTTCACAGGGATTGGATCGTCTTACATTTTTTATAAACATTTTTCATAATTCTTTTTTTATATATCTTTTTTATATTCATTGTTTCTTATATCCAATATTTTCAAGAAATTGGTCAGTTGGATTTCCATTTTTTCAGCTATTCACAGTTTGATCTATAAACACAGGTGGCATTTTTTGACTTTTATTGGACATCACACTATCACTACTAAATTCTTTTGGATTTCATCATTTTTTTGACATTTTGGATTTTTGTTTTTTATAAGTGACTTTTTTGTGGATTATTGACTTAATTTTGGACACTTTTTGACTTCTCACGAGGGGACTCATACATTTTTATCACATCCTTCATCAGGCTAAAAACAACATTTCTCTTTATTTTTCAAAAAGATTATCACATTTTTTCTTAAATCAAATCAGGAAGACTTTTTTCACATATTTGTTTTTATCCTAGGCCACACGACCTATCCCCATTGGCTGCTTTTTTACATCATTTCTGAATTATATTGCATTATTTTTGTATTTTATCGTATTTTACTGTATTTTATTCTATTGTATTTTACTGTATTTTACTGTATCATTTGTACAT
The DNA here is from genome assembly GCF_027579735.1 of Bombina bombina. Lineage (NCBI taxonomy): Eukaryota > Metazoa > Chordata > Amphibia > Anura > Bombinatoridae > Bombina > Bombina bombina. The sequence goes on from NC_069499.1 coordinate 900,229,040, forward strand.
CCTTTTGACTTTATCCATACCAGTTTTATCATAGACTGTAAAATTGATTTTATTAGATACAGTACACCAGTGAATGTTTTTTGTTTATTTATGAAGTGATATGGATCCATATACTTTTATGCTTTTGTAAATCTGTTTGCGATTATAGACACTAAGATATTGCCTTAATAAATTGTTAATTTAAAAGCTATATTAAACTTGTAAATACCTTTTACACACTTGGGCTCTTTGTGCTGGTATACTTAACGACATATTTTTATTTTTTTATACCCTCTTTAGACTTAGCCTTTTAATAGGCGCTCCTAAACACTTAACTAATATGCTTCATTGACATAGTCTGACCTGTCCATGACCACTATACTCCCTCCTTTATCGGACTGTCTAATCACTATCCCTTCATTCTTTTGGAGATTTAGTAGGGCTTCATGTTCTTTACTAGTGAGATTAGAGGGACTAGAATTTAGGGAGTTGTTGAGTTCAGTAAGATCCTCAACAACCCTCTCATGAAACACTTCTAAAAATTTTCCTCTAGCCTGAGTTGGATAGAATAGTGATTTATTTTTAAGTTTTGATGTAATTTTATGGACCTGTGAGGGTCCTACTACCTTATTTTCACTGCTTAAATCCTCGAGAGTGACTAGAGTACAAGTATTTTCAAAGGAAGTATATTTACTAACCACTGTGCTGGGTGAAGAAGAATCTGTAGTTTCTAGTGTTGAATCTACTTTGTCTCTGAAAAAATTTCTTTAGGGTCAAATCCCTAATCAGTTTATTCAAATCTAGTATGGTCCGAAAAAGATTGAATTTCCTAGAGGGGACAAAACCTAAACCTAAATTGAGTAATCTGATTTCAATTTCTGTGAGTTGATAACTAGACATATTAATTACCATATTCATTTGTATTTCTTGATCTTGGCATTTTCCCCTCTTAAGGTATACCTCGGTTGTTCCACTTTTTCCTTGCTGTTTTTTGTTGCTATTGCTGTGGCTCCCCCCCTGGATTTGTTTGGGGACCTTGTGAAAAACCTGGGGATTGGACTTATGTAGCTGAAGATGACCTGATATGCATGGTTGCTGATCCGGTGACACCCATCTTCCACCACCTCCCAAAAGGTCATAAAAGTATATGTAATGTCAAGGGGAGGCTTATAGTGGCGGGCATTGGGTCTTTATTAGAACCCCTATCTAAATGGGTAGATGACTTTTTACAGCCTATGGTTTTGTTGTTACCCAGCTACATTCGAGATACCTCTCATACATTACATATTGTGGAGGCTGTTGTTTGGAGGGAGGAGTACAGTTGGCTGACAATGGATGTTGTGTCACTGTACTCCTCCATCCCTCACTTTCAGGGCTTAAATGCTGTCAGTTTCTTCTTGAATCTGTTCACGGATTTACCCTTGGAGTCTAGAAACTTGATTGTCAGAACTGTGAAATTTTTATTAGAACATAATTTCTTTATGTTCCAGGGGTGCTACTACCTCCGGAGACGTGGCATTGCTATGGGGGCTAAATTTGCCCCCTCCTATTCCAACCTGTTCATGGGCTGGTGGGAGAGGGGCCACGTCTATGGAGTTAGTACCGCCCCCTCAGAACATATTGTGAAGTATGCCAGGTTCATAGATGACCTGCTTATAGTGTGGTCATCTAACTCTGAGACTGCTGAAGAATTTGTTACTACCTTGAATAAAAATAAGGTGGGAATTCAGTTTACTCACGAATGGCAGAAAAATACCATTAATTTTCTTGATATCTCCCTTACAGGAGATTCAGAAGGAGGTAACATAATCTCTGCTCTTTATCGAAAGCCGATCTCAGGCAACAATCTTTTACATGCTCAAAGTTGCCATCCGCAACATGTGTTTAAAGGAATTGCAAAAAGTCAATTCCTGAGAGCAAAAAGAAACTGTACACATGAGAAAACCTTTCGATTAGAAAGCAGAGACCTCAAAACACAAATGTTAAAGAGAGGCTATCCAAACAAAGTTATTGACAAAGCATTCTTTGAAATCAAGGATACTAACAGGGCAACTGCGTTAGAAAAATCAAAGAGATATCCAAGTAATTTGAAACATAATCTTAAATTCATTACATCATATTCCAATCAGTATGATGATGTTTGTCGAAATATTAAAAAGAATTTACCAATACTAATGGGGGACAAATACCTAAGAAAAACAATTGAACAGGGTTGTATGTTTGTCCCTAAAAGGTACGTGACTTTAGGAAATATATTAGCCCCAAGCAAGTTAAAAAGTGAACAAAATTCAGGGTCATCATGGATGAGATACAATGGAACTTTTAAATGTGGAAAGAAAGTCTGTTCTTCCTGTGATCTTATTAACATTTCCTCCACATTTAAGTCCCATGTAACGGGAGAAGAATTAAATACCAGAGGTTGTGTAAACTGCAAAAGTACTTTTGTTATTTACATAACAGAATACACCATTTGCCAAAACAGTACACAGGCAGAACTACCCGAAAAGTAAGTAAACTTATTAGAGAATACTTATCGTATATCTTTAATAAACCCACATGTTCAGCACTCTCTACCCATTTTATAGATTTTCACCATCAGGATGTTTCATCCTTTAGATGGCAGGCAATAGAACAGGTAAAAACACCATTAAGAGGTGTAGATAAGTTATCCATATTATGTAAACAGGAGACGTATTGGATTTTCAAAACCAAATGTCTTTTGCCATATGGTTACAATTCTGAGTATGATATCATAAATTACTGGCAGAAGTAATTACCAATGGACTTCTTGCATTTTTTGGCAGCAGATAAATATACACCAATAGATAGGGAACACATTATAGTATGTGAGCAAGTTGAGTAAATATGGTTATGAGATTTGATGTAATTATTTTATAATAACATATAGAGTGAATATACAGATAAAATAATTCATACCATATGGAATAGTGACTTACACTTTATCTTAATGTACGTTTTGAGAGTGCTATTAGTTGTCCATCTATGTAATTTATGTTTTTTCTGCTAAATGATTACATATATACACTCACGGCTAGATTTAGAGTTCGGCGGTAGATGGGCTGTTAACGCCACGCGTGTTTATGTCTAACGCACGTCATTGTTTGACTCCGGTATTTAGAGTTAATATAAGACCATCTAACGATGCTCCTAACGCGTGTATGTCACACGCGTAATCCTGCCCGCGTTAGACAGTCTCCCATAGAGATCAATGGGAAAGCAAATAAATTGCCTTTTTTCACCTAACACTCGATCTCGCGAGAATACGCACAGCTCGGTCATATGACGCATACCACATCATGCACAACAATAACACGCCGCAAATGTCACAACAACAATCAATCAACAAAGCACACAAGCATTACACATTCACAAGCGGGGGAAGTTTTAATACTATTTATACGGGGAATACGCATATACTTTAAGATGCGGAAAATCGCACAATAACAACAAGGATTAAAAAAGATATACATACACTAGAAACAAAATCGCATTCAATATAATTATATATTATGAAAAACATACATATACAACACTTCACGAAGAACACACCATCGCAAATTCACATTTAAAAAGAATACTTTTGGACAATGAAAGCGAAAACGAACACTATGACATCATCGCATTCTACACATTCCACAAATACCAACTCTAAATGAGCATGCGCAAATTCACACACCTAATACACATTGCAATAATATTAATTGCTAATAAAGCACACCTGAACACTAATTACAATGGAAATTGGGACATCATTAAACATTTACACAGGGTATATAAGCACCACACAAGCATGGCTTCTTTGACTGTGTTGCTGGTGGGTCTTTGGAGATTTAAGAATAGAGAGTTTGAGAATTTTTGAGAGTGAGTTAGTGTTAGCGTGAGAGAGTCAGTTGGTAGTGTTAGCGTGAGAGAGTCAGTTGGTAGTGTTAGCGTGAGAGAGTCAGTTGGTAGTGTTAGCGTGAGAGAGTGAGTGAGTTAGTGGGAGTTAGTGGGAGTGGGAGAGAGTCTGTTAGTGGGAGCGTGAGTGAGTTAGTGGGAGTTATTAGTGATAGTTGTTAGTGTGAGCGTCAGTTAGTGGTAGTTAGTGAGCGTTAGTGGGAGTGTTTGTTATTGAGAATTAGAAGTAGTGTTAGTTAGCGAGCGAGTGATTTATCTGTACACTTAACACATTTACACGCAAACACATTCAATACATACATACACTTATCAATAACACTACATACACTCCATACCCCCTACCCCCTCATACTACACTCCATACCCCATTCCTTGTAGTCCCATTCCCTTTCATCCCATTTACTCTTATCCCATACCCCATACCCATCCCATACCCATCCCCTAGTTACATTTAGTTTACATATCCTCCTTTTAGTCTTATTCTTTTCGTTTATTTAAATACTCCTTACCCTCTTTGTTTTTTTTACATCCCTCACACTTTAAGCACCTTTTTTGTCTTTTTAGTTCTTTATTTTGACCCCCTTTCATTTCATCACACTCACTTTTTGTTTGATTATTTGGGGTTTAGTTTAGGGAGGAGATGGAGGCCAGGCAGGGGACAGGTAGAGGGGGGAGTAGAGGGAGGGGGAGAGGAACAGGGCAGGAAGGGGGGCAGGAAGGGGGGCAGGAAGCGGGGGTGGAAGCGGTGGGTGGACCCAGCCACTTGGTTCAAGATGACCAAGTGGCTGGGCCCAGTGGCGGTCAGAGTAGGGCTTCACAGTCCGGGAAACAGAGGGCATCGTCACAGGGGAAGGCCAAGGCGACTAGGGAGGCGAGGTTTACGATGGAGGAGAAGGAGGCCCTCGTAGAGGCCTATATGGCCAGGCATAGGATGCTGCAGCACCAGAAGACTACCCCGACTGACAGGAGGAGGCTCTGGAACGAGATTAGGAATGCAGTCAATGCAGTGGGTGGCCGGAACCGGGATATGGATTCTATCAAACATCGGTACCGGGACTGTAAACTTGAACTTAAAAAAAAGTTAAGCCTGGAGGCCCGACATGCCGCAGGGACCGGTGGCGGCCCTGCCCTTGAAATGGAGTACTGCAGATGGGAGGAAATGTTGCGGCCCAGCATCTCCGAGGTGGAAGTAGTCGGTATCGGAGGAATCGATACCGGGAACCTGCCACTCTCATCTGACGGTAAGCTCATTGAACAATAATTTCACATACGAATGTATTTCAATGGACACTATACGCAAACATTTACTTTCATGATTGAGGTAGCGAATACAATTTGACAAAACATTCAAATGTACTTATATTACCTAATTTGATTCATTCTTGAGATATATTTTAATGAAGAAATAGCCATGCACACGGTGAAACAATCACAGGAGGCAGCTATATTCAGCTAACAATCAGCATCTTATAAGCATATTTAGATATGCTTTTCAGCAAAGAATATCCAGAGAATGAAGCTAATTAGATAAGAAAAGTACATTCGAAAGTTGATACTAAATGTATGCTTCTAAATCATGAAAGATAAAACATTGGGTTTCATGTGTTAAGGATCAGATTAATGCTATTACGCTGTTTACACGCATTCTATTACTTTGCGGTTACATCAGTATCTAGGCTATAGGTTAGGTGTGCATTTAAACAGACTGAAAACAAACGCAAAAACATTCACATTGACCAGATATCACAAACACGGTTTAGAAAAAGCGGAAATCGTATTGATTGTTTGTTAGATTTCAAAGTGGATTAATGATTCTGCATTTGTAATTGTATCGTAAGCTAAGTCATTTAAACCTTGATTTGCAAATATGCTAATATATATATATATTTTTTTTTTTTCTTTATTTATATACAGAGTCTGGGGACGAGGCAGCACAGCCTCCTGCATCTCCCCGGGATGAGAGTGGTGGTGAGGAATTCCCACTTCGGAGGGAAGAGGCCCCCCGTGACGAACAGCGCACGGGAGATGATGAAGAGGCCCCGGAAGCACAGGAGGATCCCGCTGAACCCGCGGAACCCGCGGAACCCGAGGTCCCTCAAAGACCCGCACTCCGCCGTGCACGGGCACCCCGCCGTGCATGGGTTCAACAGGCACAACAAGAAGAAATAGCGGAGGTGCGGGTTCTACTGGAGTACATAGACCAGATGCGTACCTCCCGGATAGAAAACATAGAAGGACGACGCAGAATACTTGATGGGCAGAATCAAATAATTCAAGGCCAAAATGAAATAATCAGTATACTGAATAGAATACAAGAAGGACAAACAAGAATGTTTAATCTTCATCAGGAAATGTTCACATTTTTCCGGGAGGTGCATGCTGGTCTACCTCCTGTTGCTGGGCCTCTTGTTGCTGGGCCTCTTGCTGCTGGGCCATCTCCTCCTGCCGGACCATCTCATCCTCCTCCTCAGCCATCTACTCCTCCTCCTCCTCAGCCATCTACTCCTCCTCCTCCTCAGCCATCTACTCATCCTCCTCAGCCATCTTCTCCTCCTCATCCATCTTCTCCTCCTCCTCAGCCATCTACTCCTCACCTTGGTCGTCCCAGTACTCTTCCTTCCACTCCTCCCACAACAGCTCCAAGGAGGACTCTTCGGAGTCGGCAGTTGCCTCTCCCAGAGCCTCAGCCCCGTGGGAAGAGGGGAAGGAAGAGGAAGTAAGTATTTTTTTCCATCTTCAAATTTTTTTTGTGTGTAATGGATAGGTATGTGATGATGTGGTTTTCATACACTTGTGGACCACACTCTGTATATAATCGACTTCTATGGGACCGGGTCCATGGAGGAAGATTCTTTGCAGAGTGTGGGTTATAAGTGTGTGAAAACCACATCATCACATACCTATCCTTGTTCATGATATTGATTGGTTTCTGTGATGTGATGTCCAAACTGTTTCCCGAATCGCTAACTAAATTACCATAACAATTATCCATGATGGCATATTACTGTTTGAATGCCAATAACACAGCTTAAAGGGACAGTCAGAAAATTATTGATTACAAAGAAAACACTGTATTACGCATTATAAAGTTTGAAACAACAAAACATGGAGAAATACATGTGTGACTTATGTGCTTACCCTTGTATCTATGACTATGAAAAATGACCACTTATTTGTTGTTCTGACATAACAACATTTTAGATATCAATGATCAATACATGGTCAATAATATGCTGTATGAGCACAAGGTTTTACATATACAAATGCTATCCAAATGCCCTCTAGTGCTCAAATTGTATAATGATTACAAGCACTCTTCAAGATTTAAGAAATGAGCACACCAACCTCATAGGTTTAGATAGCAAATTTAAATAAACCCAGACAAATGTTCAATTGTTGAGAAACATTTGATATCCTTGATATTACAGAATTGACTTTTCGAATAATTTTAAAAAATTTTTTTTTCTAAACTGTCCCTTTAACAACATTACATATGCTAACACATATTTTAAGCTTGTTGGTATATCTACATGTACTTTGTCAAAAAATAAATTTTAAAATCACATTTATATTGACGTGTTAAATAAAGTCTATTTTCTTTAAGAGACATTATTGTGTTAATATTTTATTGTAAATATTTTTATTTTAACAATGAATATGGTTTAAAGTCCTTTTAGGAGTGGGGGGGGGGAAATATGCTAACAAAAATATATTTGAAGATTAAACTATGTGGATCTCATACATGATACAAAAAACAACATTTGCATTCAAGGGACAGTATCCTATATTTTTTACATAACTGTATGTAATAGACACTACTACAAACAACAAGATTAACATATACTGATATCAATATTAAAAAGCTTCAAACACTTGCAAATAAAATAGGGTTAGCTATATTGAAAATATAGATGAACCACCATTACAACCGTAAAACAACACAATACCCCATCATTAACATATGAAAAGACCCTTTACACAAACTGGACAAAGCTGGAGATGGTACTCACATGAAACTCATTGGCTTTGCGAGGAGTAAGAAAATTACTTACATTTTCTTACAACACAAGACAAAATAAACCTATTGGTTAAACAATGGACTATCTAACTAGAGACAAAATCAAATATTTTTATTTATAATGTGAGTGTCTAATGAACCTTTCATAAAATATACAACGAAATTACATTTAGAAGAAGTCGGCATCATATATTTAGCATATGATAAATGCATATTGATTACTTTATTCAAACACAATAGCGCATATTTATTAATTAGATATGTTCAACATTAAACACAACAGTAATTTTTCAGAAAAAGGAACATTGTTGACAAACATATTAAACATGGACTGTAGAGATTTGCACTTGCCTATAAATATCCTATGCATGAAAACATTTTGCTTTCGTTCGTTGATTCAACCAGACATCCAGCAAAAGAGAATGTGTTGGTCTTTATCAGCTACGGGTCAACAATGTAACATGATGCAAATAATACATATTTGCAAGCTTTTTAAAATTGCATGCAGTCACAAACGTTTTTAACGTGCACAAATATTGCGGGACTACGCAATCCAATCACACGTTTTTTTGCCTTTACATGTGCCGTCTTAACATGGCGCTTCCTTGATCACGTAAGAACGCCATCCAATGAAAGGCACATTATTGATCACGTAAGAACGCCCAAAAAAAAAAGGCGCATCCTTGATCGAGTCAAAACGCAATCCAATAAAAGGCATATTCCTGATCACGTAAGAACGTCAGTCAATACAAGGAATCATTGGACAGCCTGGCAGGTGACGTCTTAAGCAACATGGCGCATCCGAGATCGCTGAAAAACCGCAGACAATACAAGGACTCAGTGACATCTTGGCATATCACTAAGAAACGTATTTATATTTTAGGAACTAGTATGTGTGTAGATTGCTATCTAGGAATGTCACCAAATCATGAATCATCTTTTCGGACTTGACTGTCCCTTGAACTATAGCTATGGTGTATATCTTTAACATTTAAAAGATACACATGAGAAATACATATGCCATTGATGTTTTAAGATATGTTTGGATTGTTGTTGAATAACAATAGTTATACATGTATTGATTAAACGTGTCATTTATTCAAGTTTAATTATTGTCAGCCTACCTATAGCCATATATGGGAGGAGATGTATTTTGTTAACATATTAGTTAACTAATATTCATCATCTACATTATTTGCATTACACACAGAGATTTATTTGGTTACACTTTGACAATAATATAGATTTGAAAATGAAATACAGGTGCTGTCAACATTACAATAAGATTGTTAATTAATAAAACTATATGTCCTTGTTCTTGTAAAAAGGACAAAAACGCTTTACAAATGGAAATACATTCATTTACAATAGTGATCAACATCACTTAAAGGGACATTATTTTGTTTTTAAAAAGAGCATACACATAGTCAATACTATTTAAATAAAATGAACACTTTACAGGGATTATATCATTGTATCAATACTCAGATCATTTGGTAAAGGTGCATCAATTCATGCAGAGTTTATAAATACACACATGGATCTGAACATTTAAATATACATATATACACAAATACAAAAATATATATACATATATAAAGAAATTACTCTGCTAATCATAATCAGGCAATGATAGAGCTAAGAGAAAATAATATAAACACAAATAATAAGATTACATTGGAGATGTTAATCTTAAAGTCATTTACTATTGTCTTACATATATGATTTCATTATAACAAATATATTTGTTAGGTCCCTTTAAGGATAAACAACATAAACTAGAGCTTTCAAAAAATAACAGGAAGAATGAGGACAAAGATTTGTGAAATAAAATGTATTTTATTAGTATGTAAGAAAACATACACAACGTTTATAAATAATCTTGTAAAAATAAGGAATATATGAGCCATATGACAAGGTAACACAGTGCATCACAGTCCATGAAGAGAGTTGCCAAGGGCCAGCATAGCCCCATTGGAGACACATGACAAGGTAACACAGTGCATCACAGTCCATGAAGAGAGTTGCCAAGGGCCAGCATAGCCCCATTGGAGACACATGGCAAGGTAACACAGTGCATCACAGTCCATGAAGAGAGTTGCCAAGGGCCAGCATAGCCCCATTGGAGACACATGGCAAGGTAACACAGTGCATCACAGTCCATGAAGAGAGTTGCCAAGGGCCAGCATAGCCCCATTGGAGACACATGACAAGGTAACACAGTGCATCACAGTCCATGAAGAGAGTTGCCAAGGGCCAGCATAGCCCCATTGGAGACACATGGCAAGGTAACACAGTGCATCACAGTCCATGAAGAGAGTTGCCAAGGGCCAGCATAGCCCCATTGGAAACACATGACAAGGTAACACAGTGCATCACAGTCCATGAAGAGAGTTGCCAAGGGCCAGCATAGCCCCATTGGAGACACATGGCAAGGTAACACAGTGCATCACAGTCCATGAAGAGAGTTGCCAAGGGCCAGCATAGCCCCATTGGAGACACATGACAAGGTAACACAGTGCATCACAGTCCATGAAGAGAGTTGCCAAGGGCCAGCATAGCCCCATTGGAGACACATGGCAAGGTAACACAGTGCATCACAGTCCATGAAGAGAGTTGCCAAGGGCCAGCATAGCCCCATTGGAAACACATGACAAGGTAACACAGTGCATCACAGTCCATGAAGAGAGTTGACAAGGGCCAGCATAGCCCCATTGGAGACACATGGCAAGGTAACACAGTGCATCACAGTCCATGAAGAGAGTTGCCAAGGGCCAGCATAGCTCCATTGGAGACACATGGCAAGGTAACACAGTGCATCACAGTCCATGAAGAGAGTTGCCAAGGGCCAGCATAGCTCCATTGGAGACACATGGCAAGGTAACACAGTGCATCACAGTCCATGAAGAGAGTTGCCAAGGGCCAGCATAGCCCCATTGGAGACACATGACAAGGTAACACAGTGCATCACAATCCATGAAGAGAGTTGCCAAGGGCCAGCATAGCCCCATTGGAGACACATGGCAAGGTAACACAGTGCATCACAGTCCATGAAGAGAGTTGCCAAGGGCCAGCATAGCCCCATTGGAAACACATGACAAGGTAACACAGTGCATCACAGTCCATGAAGAGAGTTGCCAAGGGCCAGCATAGCCCCATTGGAAACACATGACAAGGTAACACAGTGCATCACAGTCCATGAAGAGAGTTGCCAAGGGCCAGCATAGCCCCATTGGAGACACATGGCAAGGTAACACAGTGCATCACAGTCCATGAAGAGAGTTGCCAAGGGCCAGCATAGCCCCATTGGAGACACATGGCAAGGTAACACAGTGCATCACAGTCCATGAAGAGAGTTGCCAAGGGCCAGCATAGCCTCATTGGAGACACATGACAAGGTAAAAGAGTGCAACAGGCACAACAATAAACTGATAAAAAGGCCAAATGGCAACAATATAAATACAAATTCAACATGTGGACGGAGGATTATTATCTGCCACCATGGAGCATATCCAGATCCTCCACTTACTGGTCATCCTCTTCATTGTCCTGTGCATGTCCAGCTCCAGATTCAGGCCTTGAACGTAATTGCATAATTTCACGCAGAGTCAAGTCCTGAACCCGGAGCTGGGCCTGCATGGTGTCGTTCATCCCTCTCAGGACAGCTGCGTTCCTCAACACGGCCTGCTCTACTCTTGCTATCCCTTCTAGCATGAGCCATGCTGAGTCACAGCCTAAAATAAAATAAAATTAAATATTAAGGATAATTACACAACAGAATAAAAGATTTTAATACATACATTGTCATCATAAAGACAAATAATTATTTACATAAATTATTTTTCATATATTCTTTACACATGAATTAGGTTATTCAGACAGACAGAAATCATTAAAGGCTCATGTTACTCAAACATGTTGTCCCCTTTAATTGGTTTTAGATGATCCACTTATACAGCTTGAGTGTATCAAATCTTGTTAAAGGATTTACATTGTACTTACATCAGCAATTTAAAAATTCAATTTAGACTGTGGTAGGCACACCTATCCTTAAACATTTTGGCATTGAGGACAAGCTGTGTAAACATAGCAACCAGAAGAAATTACATTCCCACTGGGTTAGACAAGAGATAATGTATCCACATTTGGACATAAAATTTTGGATCCAAGTAGTGGTGTTTGGTATATGTAGTGATATCCAATTAAAGGGACACTGAACCTAAATATTTAATGGACTGATTCAGATAGAGCATGACATGACAAATCTTTAGAAATTACACATATTCATTATATGTTTTAATTGTCAAGCTATATTTTGAATGCAAGAATGTTGGTTTTTATGGAAGCCAATATTTGTTGATGAACTTTGTTTGTGCATGCTGGTTGATGGATACATTCATCCAACAATAAAGAAATGATGGCCACATTTATTTTATTGTTTAAACTAATTATAGGAATAAGTTGTTTTCCATAAATATATCAAGAGAATGACGAATAATTCATAAGAGTATTCTATTATACATTGGCTTAACATTGCATGCTGGATTTGAATCACAATTTAACCAATTTAACTTCACTGTACCTTTAAGTATCTTATAAAGTGTATTTAGAATGATACTTACAGCTGTGCCTGGGAAGGACAATCTGACACCCAGGACAATGAAGGTTTAAACAGGGGGGAGGGATGGGATTGGCTTGGGGAGGGATGGGATTGGCTTGGGGAGGGATGGGAATGGCTTGGGGAGTGGTGAGCTGCTGCTCCAGGGTAGGCCGTACAGCTGGGGAGTGGGGAGTTTGGGTCTGGGCAGCTGTACGGGCCAGAATACGGGGAGAGCGGTGAAGGGGGGTGTCTGGGCGTTTTTTGGGAGGGACAGGATATGAAATATGGGAAGGGCTGGCAGTGGTCGGGGCATGGTCATGAGTTTGGTGATGGGAAGGGCTCTGGGTGTGTGCAGAGGTGTGGCCATGGTCAGGGGTGTGTGCATGGGGAGGGGTCTGTGACTGGGCAGGGGCGGAATCCAGATGACCAGAAGTGGTGGATCCATCTGAAAATGTAAAAGAAATATATTAACATCTCATACATCCTGACATCAAATCAACGCATTTCAAATTGATTATGTTTTCAATATACTTCGAAGTGTGTTTGAATCTGTAAACTATTCTGAAATGAGGATATGGTATCTATATAGGCACTCAGATGAATCTCAATGACTGTCTGTACAATGTGAAACTTATTATTGTGTTTTGGCATGGAATATGCATGTGACATAATGATGGCATGAATTATATATTCTTAAAAAAATATATACAAGCAGATTTTCATGCTGCCTGATATAGAAAGGGGGCAGTAGTGTATTTGAACAGACAAATAATATTCCTTTTTAAAGGGAAAAAGCTGTAGACTTTGAATGTCTTCAATAAAATGATTTCAAAAAAAGAAACATGTTGGAAACATGATAGATATATTTCACATACCATCAGACTCCAAGGCAGCCTCTTCCTCCTCCATCCCACATGTGACATCAATCTCTGTAAAACATAACATGTTGTGTACACCTTAAGATCAGATATTATAACATATGTTACTGTTGCTCAAATACGCACATCAATGTTGCATTAAAGATATACACACACAAAGTTATGATTTACATCATTTTGATGGAGCATACAAATGACAATAGATTTGTTATTGTCAATAAATCAGAATATTAATGTATTGTTTGTCTTAATGTTAAATTCATAAAAGCATAGTACATAGAACATTTAAGATTTCTCATGTGTGTATCACTTGATGACTGTTGTCAAAAAAACAAATTGAAAAAAACATATGTTAGACATCTTATGAATAACAAATGTGTAGACTAATAAAGTAGAAATTATTAATCGCTCAATATAAAAAATAAATATATAATCAGAAGATAAATTCTATGATTTTTTATAATGTTATGCTTCATCGGAATCATGATCATAATATTGATTAGCAATACACCTTCAATTACATATAAATGAGTCAATGGACTTACCAGGAGACCGCAAAGGCGGCTCTATGTCACTGCTGGATTCCTGTGGGCTTCCCACACCAACTCTCTCTATGAATGATATAGATATATATTATTAAACACATTTTGGATATCACTAAATCACATCTGTCTAGAATTTTAACATTAATCAACTTTAAAATGTGAAGAATAGAGCAGTCATTACACCAGAAAATGCTTGATTGAATCAAGGGGATTCTGTAAACATATCTGTATTGAACATATGTTTAATGTCAGACTACATTAGACATCAAATTCATCTCAGATGCTGCTATTGCATATCTAAATATACCCAATGATCAATGTTCTTAACCCTTTAAGGACACAGCTTTCACTTAGCTCAATTGTTTTATGACGGAATAATTCCGTCATATGTCCTTAAGAAGTTACAAGAATACACACAAACCACATATTGAGGAGCATCTGTTGACAAATCTAAACAAACATGTGTCACATCGACCCATTTTTTCAATGTACAGTAATCTTGTTTAGGACACAACACATATTTATCACAATACATAACAAACTTGATTATTACAAATATGTAATCATGGTGCTGTTAGAGTATGCAGATATCTATAAAGTAACTCCAACAGATAATTAGATTTATATATCAATATTTTTTAATAAAAATAATGTAAAGATGAATGAATCTATTTTGTCTTAAAGGGACACTGACATGATTAATTTAAATAATTGATTTCTATGTTCAAACTGTAAAAAATGATTTAACATTGACTCCTATTATAATTAGAATGTTGTTCGATATTAATCTTAAAGGCAGATAAGGAATATTGGATTCAATAAATATTGTTTGTTGAAGGTATCCACCAATCATCAATATAAACCCAGGTTGGTCAACAAATATTTAGATGCACATAAACGTACTTTCTTTATTTTAAACTACATTTAGCAATAGAATATGTCACATATGATGATAGTATTATATTTTATGTTTATTAATATTGCATACTGTATGTGAAAGACAATATTAATAATTGTAGCTCAGTATCCCTTTAATCTAAAATTAAATAGATTCCACAATGTTGTTGTTTGTTAATGAATTATCTACTCCATATGTTGATGTAATGAATGGTATTGAGCATGCAATTAAAATCAAATATGTTATTTAAGGATATCCGAATAATTATATAATTTTCATCTATTAAATAGACATTACATATAAATATTGAACAATGTGTATTTAGTATGTAATGTTCATTCCATGTTTCTAAGACAAATGTCAATTAAAATGAGACATACCATACTGTGACAAGCCCTGGCTTGAGGATCCAGCAGCCACATCCATATCTGTAATATATTAAATGAGGATTGCATATCATTAATACTAATCATGCCATGTTTAAAATATTTACATTAATAACAAATCAATAGAAAAATATTAATCCTTTGGTAGTCCCATGAGTTAATAGTTTCCGCAATTAAATTAATGATAAATATATCCTGGACTCTTATTTTCAATCAGTTGTGTTGTTTACTGTATCTTTAAGAATATCTGCTTGTTATTACATAATCATCAATTGATGGCCATATGTTATAATTTATTAGTATTATTCGTTTTTTATTAGATATAATATTTAAAATAAGAATACTGTATTCTTCACTAATCTAAGAATTTCCATTTAATTTTTAACAACATGTATAAAGCAATGCCACTTTCCGCAAACCCATGTTAACGTGGATGAGAAATGCCATTTTCGCGATCATTGCGCAATGATTCCAAGCGGAATTACGCATCCGTCATTTGAACAACATGTATAAAGCAATGCCACTTTCCGCAAACCCATGTTAACGTGGATGAGAAATGCCATTTTCGCGATCATTGCGCAATGATTCCAAGCGGAATTACGCATCCGTCATTTGAACAACATGTATAAAGCAATGCCACTTTCCGCAAACCCATGTTAACGTGGATGAGAAATGCCATTTTCGCGATCATTGCGCAATGATTCCAAGCGGAATTACGCATCCGTCATTTGAACAACATGTATAAAGCAATGCCACTTTCCGCAAACCCATGTTAACGTGGATGCGAAATTACATTTCCGCTCTGTGACGCATATTCTGTAGAGCGCAAGAAACATCATTCCTATTTCATGTGTCAATAATCTAAAATCAGATATCTAAACATCATATGTAGTGTATGTTGTGAGATCTGTATAGGTTTAGTATCTGACTAAATACACATTTTTGATTTTTAAAATTATAAATATTATATGAAGTTGGATAATTACCTGGTTCAGATTCTCTATCGGCTCCTCCCAGGCCACCGGACGGAGAAGCATCTGCCCTGTCCCCCGCGTCAGGACTTTCAGATCCCGCAGCTGGGAGGGAAGAAGAGGAGGCCGAGGATGGCGAGGATCTAAATCTTTTGGGGACCCGGAGATTGAGGAGCTCGCATAAAGTCACCTCATAAGGGAGTAGGTACAGTTTCCGCGGGGCCTTTCTTTGGCCCCCTCTTTTACGGGCTTGTACCCAGTCCCTTATGAGGTTGACTTTTTTCGATAAACGCAACCTCATATCTCCGAATCTCCTCATGATCTGATCCTGGGTCCTCTGGACGTCACACACCAATCTAACCGCATTGGTGATAGACTCCCAGAGGGCCTTCTTAACAAGCGCATCTGTCGAGCTCCTCTTGTTCCCAAACAGCTGGGGATAAAAGTCCTTGACGGCGTGGACCAGTGCAGCGCTCTCCTCCTTGGTGAACCTGGGAACTGACATGCCTGCTGGGTTGTTCAATAAATATATTATAATAATATAAACTGCCTGCAGGCATTAGAGAACTGACAAAGATGGCAACGTGTAATGGACTTTTATATGGTGAAGTAAACATGAGATGCACCATGGGACAATTTCTCTGTACATCTGATTGGATAAAAGTTTGAAATATTGTTATAATGTCTGTGAGACCATCCTGACTCAAGTTGTGTTTGTGTGATGAACTCTGATTGGCCGTTCCTTAATGTTTCATATCTTAGTAACTTCCTTACACATACCGCTTGGTGGTGCTGTAACTTCATTTTTCATGTAGACTTATTTGTAACTCATGGGCCTGTCATGCGGATATGTGTGACGCAGATTTAATATCCGGGATCCGTGAAATATTAATGATTAAATACTCTTTAAAATCTAATCCTGTCACATTATTAATGTTGTAGACATTTCTCGGTTTAATAACGGTCTGTTTCTTTAATACAAATACACATTTAATATTGTATGTCTTTATTGTTCTTTAAATAAATTTATTGTGAAGTATTGACATTGCTCTATTAAATGTATTTATAATGCACATTGATTGTGTGCTATTGCGTGACATTACACTAATGTTTAAATATGCTAATCTGGTGTTTGAAGATGCGTTTCCCACGCAATATTTATTAATGTTAAAATTCCGGTTAGAATGTCAGTAACTTGGATAATCTGTTTATAAATGTTAAACTACAGCTTTGTTATTCGCAAATAAACCTCGAGCTTGTATTTCTCTGAAGTGCTCATATATGTTATTGTGCAATGGCGTCTTTAGTTTTAAAGAGACATTACAAACAAACAATTGTATCAAATGATCTGTAGAGATAGAAGATTGTTTAGACTTTAAACTGTAAATCATTTTCTCTTAGTATTTATATATCCTCAACAGAAGAAATTTAAATGCACATGGTTGAGACAATCACATAAGGCATCTCTGTGCATCCACCAATCTTCATCTACTGAGCCTATCTCGATATGCTTTTCAAGCAAAGTATGTCAAGATAGGAAGAGAAGTAAATACACTCTTTAAATCTCTTAAAGGGACACTGTCCAAACAAATTTACCATTGGTGATTGAGCATGAAATGTTAATCAACTTTATTATTTAATACGATTATCAAATGTTAAGTTATCTTGTTATGTTTCTTTGCAAATCAATAATGATATTTTATATTACGGACAATTGTTTAATAAAAACCTGGGTTGTCCTTGACGATTGTTGCATCAATTATTCCAAACAATCAAGTTCTGTCCAGAGTACTGAAGCAAATAAATTAGCTATTTACTGCCTTATTTCTAAAGTAATGATAGCAACATCACAATGAGCATTCATAATATGAGACAAGTTTTAAAGTTGATTAAAATAGAATACTCATTCAGAATGTATAAATCATTGTTTTTTTAAATGGCTACCTTTAAGTATATTTTGAGTTCATGTCCCTTTAAATAAACATTTCACAATAATGCTTAATATATCATAAACCTAGGCACCTTCCTTTTGCTAAATGAGTCTAACATATGAGTAAAGCAAATTTAGATTAACTTCTAGATTGTTTTACACACTGACTGAAATATATTTATTAAATGAGGTCTTTTTTAGCCTTCAGCGTAGAGGGACATTAAGCTATATGTTATGTATGCATTTTGTATAATAATCTTATATTTGACCAACTTAATATGTTTTGTTATTCAATCATTATATTGTAATTATATATATTCGTGGATTAAATACATCTCTACATAGGCTATTTTGATGCTGATTGTTGTTTGCATATAGATGCCTTATATCATTGACTAAGATATGTGCATTTATTTTTATTTTAACAAGTATATTTAAAGACTGAATGTAATTCTATAGTACATTCTAAATATGTTTAAATTCTTGTATGATATTTGTAACAATGTATACAAAATATACATTTTGAATGACCCCTTTAAGGACCCAAACATATTGTATTTTGATTTAACATTGACAAAATAAACTAAAGGGGAAATTACATTCTATATAGATATTTGATGTCTAACCCAAGAGGTAAGATTGTAATAAATACATAATATTACTAAGTATAGTTAAATGACTCCACTAGAAAATTACATAGATTAACCTGGCATCCAATAACTAATTTTTTAAAAATATCAAGTTAAATGACCTACCATTTATAAATGTAATAATTGTAAAATATTTTCTAATAATGTTTTGAGATACCTAAGGAAGATACATGATCTTATACAATTCTTTTTACATTCAACAACACTGTCACTTTCATGTAATTGAACCACTTCACCTTATTAAATGTTAAAACAATCAGAATATTAATACATATCCTAAATATTTTTAATATATACTTTTTCAATATAAAAGCATTGAAGAATCTGACTCCCCAATTAATGTTAAAAGATATCTTTTAATATTCTCTGAAGATTTTTATTTTCTACTATTAATGCATTATTTTCTCTTATGCATGTGCTTGTCAAATAGCCAACTACCAGTCATGGGAGTCCAAGTTTTATTTATTTACAGATTATATTGATATATATTAGAATCTGTTAAAAATAAACATATATTTAATAGAAAATAATTAAATATTCCAGGAAGTCATCAGATGCCAATCTGAAATGACAAATAATAAAAATGGAACAAAGTTAATACACACGTTGTAAAATATTCATAAAATACATTTAAAATCATATGGTGTCTATGCTCTAACTTTGATCAACATTTTTTAAAGATAATCATTACATTGATTTTAAATTAATGAAATACATACACCATTATATTGTTGATTAAAAATTATATTTAAATATCAAAAATTAAAATTATACATAATAATGTATATCACATGTAAACAATATATGTATGCTGAACATAAATGTAATATTTCATGTCCATTCAAATACCTCTATATCAACTATAATATGTATTCCTTTTTCTGATTGTGATCCCTAAATATCTCATTAAGAACTAAATATGACTAATGTATGTAAGCTACTAATATTCTACAGTCTTCACTAGCATGCATTGGTACACCAACCTGGACAATGCATGGTCTTTGAAAGTCAATTCAGGGGTAAACAGTTGATCTTCAATAGGTGTCTTATTCATCAGTTCATTAAATAGAGGACTGGGAAATACCATCTAAAAAAGTACAATCATCTAAGTGTCTGATTGTGATCCCTAAATATCTAATTAAGAACTAAATATGACTAATGTATGTAAGCTACTAATATTCTACAGTCTTCACTAGCATGCATTGGTACACCAACCTGGACAATGCATGGTCTTTGAAAGTCAATTCAGGGGTAAACAGTTGATCTTCAATAGGTGTCTTATTCATCAGTTCATTAAATAGAGGACTGGGAAATACCATCTTAAAAAGTACAATCATCTAAGTGTCTGATTGTGATCCCTAAATATCTAATTAAGAACTAAATATGACTAATGTATGTAAGCTACTAATATTCTACAGTCTTCACTAGCATGCATTGGTACACCAACCTGGACAATGCATGGTCTTTGAAAGTCAATTCAGGGGTAAACAGTTGATCTTCAATAGGTGTCTTATTCATCAGTTCATTAAATAGAGGACTGGGAAATACCATCTAAAAAAGTACAATCATCTAAGTGTCTGATTGTGATCCCTAAATATCTAATTAAGAACTAAATATGACTAATGTATGTAAGCTACTAATATTCTACAGTCTTCACTAGCATGCATTGGTACACCAACCTGGACAATGCATGGTCTTTGAAAGTCAATTCAGGGGTAAACAGTTGATCTTCAATAGGTGTATTATTCATCAGTTCATTAAATAGAGGACTGGGAAATACCATCTACAAAATAGAAAATCATCTAAGTGTCTCCAATAGGATGTCTCCACAGCCTTATTCTATCAAATAGTTTGCACTTACCATGTGAACATGTATTTGTATGGTTTTCAAGGTCAGCAGAATTGAAATATAATGCCAGACATGATCCCATTGGTATACTTCAATTTCAATCTTGGCTTTTTCCCCACTGTCAGTCTTGGAAATCTTCACTGTCAGGCTTCAAATTGTTCCCTTTCAGTCTTTAGATTAAGTCATCTCCCTAATGTAAGAAATTATATATAAAGATTTCATACAAGTGTGTGAATCAGTTCTGTACCCCTCTCCCACCCCCCATTTCATAATAAATATCTATCACTAGCTTACTAAGCCTGTGTATGAACCTGTGTTATTTTCTATCAAGTGTGAAGATGAGTCATATTGAGCAGAACAAACCTCTGTGTGACATTGAACCATAGTCATTCTAGAGTATCCCTTTCTGATTATGTACATTTTAAGTAATGTGTAAACAAAGTTATATTTTTTAAAATGTATGCCATATGATGTATTTGTGTACAAATCATGCCAGCAACAGTCCATACATTTCTACTTACCATCTGATGTCCTCTTTAAAAACCAGGTGGCAAAGACTCGCTATAGGACCCAATGCCCAGACCATCACCTATATTATGAGAAATAAAGATTATTCTAACATTTGATCAATACTAACATGTTTGCACAATTCTCTACTTGTCATTTCCCTAGAGTTCACATCTATTGAAAATACTCCAGTGTAACTTCTATTATTTACCGTCTAAAGTGGCGGTTGATGACGTCTGCTCTGACATCAAGTCCCTCGTCCTGGAATTCCCCCTCTAGAACAGGATCATCCTCCTCATCTCTGAGGAGGTCTCTGTCCACCGGGACGGCCTGCAGCATCCCAGCCCGCTGTGCAATATTATGCAGGACGCTACAGGCTACAACGATCTTAGCCACCTTCTTTGGGTTGTACTGGAGTGCTCCTCCAGAACGGTCCAGGCACCTGAATCTCATCTTCAGGAGCCCGAACATCCTTTCAACCACCGCCCTGGTTCTCTTATGAGCCCTATTGTAGCGCTCCTCAGACACATCAGTTGGGCTACGCAAGGGGGGTAATGAGCCAAGGCCGGCTCATGTACCCAGAATCACCTATAAATTTAGAACAGAACATAATTCAAACAGAATACTTAAACTAGTATATTGTTGTATAAATATATTTTTTAAAAACCATAATCCATATTAAAAGTTGTCAGAAACATAAAAAAAAAAAAAAAAATTTATATATAAATCTGTATCTTGCCATTTCATCTAAGACATGCTACATATGCGTATTTCTCCTAAACCAAACCTTGTGTAAAATGCTAACTACATGTTTACATTGCATTCTCTATCTGAACACTTAAGGTAAGACATGCTACATATCTGCATTTCAATAAAACTAGACATTAGCAGAAAAATACAATGACAGGGTTAAATTGCATGAGATAATATCTTGCCTTTTCATCTAAGACATGCTACATATGCGTATTTCTCCTAAACCAAACCTTGTGTAAAATGCTAACTACATGGTTACATTGCATTCTCTATCTGAACACTTAAGGTAAGACATGCTACATATCTGCATTTCAATAAAACTAGACATTAGCAGAAAAAGACAATGACAGGGTTAAATTGCATGAGATAATATCTTGCCTTTTCATCTAAGACATGCTACATATGCGTATTTCTCCTAAACCAAACCTTGTGTAAAATGCTAACTACATGGTTACATTGCATTCTCTATCTGAACACTTAAGGTAAGACATGCTACATATCTGCATTTCAATAAAACTAGACATTAGCAGAAAAAGACAATGACAGGGTTAAATTGCATGAGATAATATCTTGCCTTTTCATCTAAGACATGCTACATATGCGTATTTCTCCTAAACCAAACCTTGTGTAAAATGCTAACTACATGGTTACATTGCATTCTCTATCTGAACACTTAAGGTAAGACATGCTACATATCTGCATTTCAATAAAACTAGACATTAGCGGAAAAAGACAATGACAGGGTTAAATTGCATGAGATAATATCTTGCCATTTCATCTAAGACATGCTACATATGCGTATTTCTCCTAAACCAAACCTTGTGTAAAATGCTAACTACATGGTTACATTGCATTCTCTATATGAACACTTAAGGTAAGACATGCTACATATCTGCTTTTCAATAAAACTAGACATTAGCGGAAAAAGACAATGACAGGGTTAAATTGCATGAGATAATATCTTGCCATTTCATCTAAGACATGCTACATATGCGTATTTCTACTAAACCAAACCTTGTGTAAAATGCTAACTACATGGTTACATTGCATTCTCTATATGAACACTTAAGGTAAGACATGCTACATATCTGCTTTTCAATAAAACTAGACATTAGCGTCGGTAAATAACAAATGGTTAAATTTAATCCTATAGCTGAACATGACGCTAACAGTTAAAAAATACAGGGGCAATTGTCAAAATAATTAACCATGTTGAGCACAAATACTCACCAACGAGATAACCAGGGGGCATTTGTCTTTCCTCAAACTGTCTCCACAGGGACGACAGAGAGAGGATGCGGGCATCATGACAAGCCCCTCCAAAATTCGCATACACATGCATAATCCTCATCCGTGCGTCACAAACATACTGCACGTTGAGGCTATGAAAATGTTTGCGATTTCTGAAGGGCAAGTCATCAATTGGAGCACGCAGCGCAATGTGGGTACAATCAATGGCTCCCAAGACATTGGGCAATTGAGCAATATCAAAGAATTCCCGCTTC
Organism: Bombina bombina; assembly: GCF_027579735.1. Lineage (NCBI taxonomy): Eukaryota > Metazoa > Chordata > Amphibia > Anura > Bombinatoridae > Bombina > Bombina bombina. The sequence continues at coordinate 900,252,427 of NC_069499.1, forward strand.
AGGCGCCTCCAATCACCATCATTCTGTGGGAATCCTATGTATTGCTTACTGATACGTACCATGGCGTTCAGAAAGTTATCAAACACCCCAGAGAATGTACCTTGAGCCAGGCCATGCATGTACAGTTCTCCGGATTGAAAACTCCCGGAGGCCAGGACGTATAGACAGCTTAGCATCTTACTCATGGGGGGAACAGCAGTCCTTATTTGTATACGTGGCTCCAAATGAGGTTTAAGAAGCTCGTAAAGGCCAATGAGCTGTTCGCGATCGAGCCGATACTTATCAAAAACCTCAAAGTCACTCATGTTTTCCAAGGTGGGTCTCACCCTGTAGACACGAGGACCTCGAACCAGACGACCCCTTCGTCTCGGTCTGAGCCGCCGAGGCTGCCTGATTCGACCAACAGCTAGTTCGCCAATAGCACCACCAGCAGCGTCTACCATGTCATCGTCATCCATCTTTCAAAACAGCGTAACAAGGTAAGCACTTGATCTGATGTGGATCACAAGTGATGCATTGGCCATGTTGTTTGGGGGGATTTATAGTACAATTAGTCCAATGGTAGTGAGTTTGTAATGATTGCTAATTGTATTCACTTGTTTGTATGTGAGCGGCGCGAATGCTTTCACAGTGGGCGTTTATTTGTTGTTTGCTGAAATGTTAGTTTCAAACAATGATTCTCAATGTGAAAGTGTCAAATATCACACATACAGTGCATGTTTGTAATGTTTGATCATATGCGTAATCAATATTTCTTAAACGCGATCTTATAGTAACAAGCACACGTCCAGGCTAACATGAATGAAAGTGCATAGTTGTGTATAATGTGCATCGAATGTGATCGATCAATGTTGATGCAATATTGTTTGTAAACGATAAAGTAACATCTGCCATCTGTAGTATTGTATATATAAGTGATTTCCGAGCTGTCAATATTGTATGCGTCCCATTAAAATGGCACTAATACTGAATAACTTCCGGCTGCCATCTGTAGTATTGGATATATAAGTGATTGCCGAGCTGTCAATATTGTATGCGTCCCTTTCAAATCGCAATAATAATTCCGAACTTCCCGTCTGCCATCTGTAGTATTGTATATATATAAGTGATTGCCGAGCAGTCAATATTGTATGCGTCCCTTTCAAATCGCAATAATAATTCCGAACTTCCCGTCTGCCATCTGTAGTATTATATATATAAGTGATTGCTGAGCTGTCAATATTATATGCGTCCCATTAAAATCGCACTAATACTGAATAACTTCCGGCTGTCATCTGTAGTATTGTATATATAAGTGATTGCCGAGCTGTCAATATTGTATGCGTCCCATTCAAATCGCACTAATACTGAAGCACTTCCGGCTGTCATCTGTAGTATTGTATATATAAGTGATTGCCGAGATGTCAATATTGTATGCGTCCCATTCAAATCGCACTAATACTGAAGAACTTCCGGCTGTCATTTGTAGTATTGTATATATAAGTGATTGCCGAGATGTCAATATTGTATGCGTCCAATTCAAATCGCACTAATACTGAATAACTTCCCGTCTGCCATCTGTAGTATTGTATATATAAGTGATTGCCGAGCTGTCAATATTGTATGCGTCCCTTTAAAATCGCAATAATACTGAATAACTTCCGGCTGTCATCTGTAGTATTGTATATATAAGTGATTGCCGAGCTGTCAATATTGTATGCGTCCCTTTAAAATCGCAATAATAATTCCGAACTTCCCGTCTGTCATCTGTAGTATTGTATATATAAGTGATTGCCGAGCTGTCAATATTGTATGCGTCCCTTTAAAATCGCAATAATACTGAATAACTTCCGGCTGTCATCTGTAGTATTGTATATATAAGTGATTGCCGAGCTGTCAATATTGTATGCGTCCCTTTAAAATCGCAATAATAATTCCGAACTTCCCGTCTGCCATCTGTAGTATTGTATATATAAGTGATTGCCGAGCTGTCAATATTGTATGCGTCCCATTCAAATGGCACTAATACTGAATAACTTCCGGCTGTCATCTGTAGTATTGTATATATAAGTGATTTTATATCTGACAATATTGTATGCGTCCCATAAAAATTGCACGAATACTGAATAACTTCCGGCTGCCATCTGTAGTATTGTATATATAATTGATTTGCGATCTGACAATATTTTTTAATTGTCCCATTGAAATCTCCATAATAATGCTGTTCAAAAGTGTGGTTTACGTATATGTTGTATTGTAGTATTGAGTGTTAAAGTTCCTAAAGGGGCGGTAGAGTGGTGAATCTGTGATGTGTATGGTTGAATCTTGTAATGACGTCATGATATTATTAACCTGCCTATGTAGTTGTGAAATCCTCATTGTGTTGTTGTATTGTGCTACATTGTTATTGTGTGCTGAATAAAATCTAAATGTGTGCTTTGTGGTTGCGTGATGGGTGATGCGTGTTATGTACATGTAGTACGTATATATTGTGATTGTGTCCCACATATGCTGACTTCTATATAGCGGTCTGGCATTGTTGTTCCTTCCCATAAAGTGACATCTGTAATCTGGTGTAATGATGTTCGTGTTGTACGTAATTCCTAATGGTTTCTGGTGATGGAATCATGATGTTAAAAGTACAGTAAAATCCATATGTTGTGTTTTGTGATTCCTAGAGAGAATGTAATGTGTTTTTCCCCCATCATTTGAATGCACATGTATGAGTGAATGTTAAACGTAATGTATGTGCATCCATGAGTGATTATGTGTTAAGCCTATGTAGATATGCAGTTGCTGCAAGCATATGAGTTGAATAACTGAAATGCAATAATAAAGGTAAATGAGAGATGTTTCCCATTGTGTAGTGTTTGTGAATCCAGAAATGTGTATTGAATTTTATTTTAATTGTAAATGTAATTTTATTGAAATAATAATGTGTTACTAGTGATGGGGATTTGTAGTTGATGTAATCTAAAAGTGTTAAAAATATTTATGGTGTGGTGAATATTTAATATTAAAAAACATAAGTCCACCATAGGGAAATAGTCATTTCTTGATCTATTTATCATCGCTAGGTCTAACGCATGAAATCATGTATTTTCTAGCGCTGGTATTTGGAGTTTTTCAGTCTACGCTATTTGCGTGCGTTAGGGAAATGAGGGTTTCGCGTGCACGAGCACGTCTTCCCAATAGAAGTCAATGGAGGCTCCAAAGATTTCTATTTTTTTTTTCTAAGACTGGTTTTCCTCGTAAAGTGAGTGACGTCATGATCTTGTGTGAAAAAGTAAATAAATCGTGTTCTTTTTGTAATAAATAAATATTTTGTGTATGTCATGTGGTGTATATTGTTTGTATGCATCGATGAGTGTATGTTTGTGATAATGTTATTCGTTAGATGTAGGTATATGAGGGTCTTTTCCCGTATGTCCATGTAAGTCAATGGGAAAATGGATTTGTGTGGATTATTTTCAAACACCCGAGATCTCGCAACTTTAATCCTTTGTATTTTAACGAAAAAAAAAAAAAAAAATAAGAAAAATAAAGATAGTGTTGTGTTTGTATGAGTGTAAGTGTACTTTGTGTAATATTTGTTTTGTGATTCGTGGATGTTTTTTTTGGCGGTATATGTTTACTACTGGGTCTGAGGTGGCGGTAGAAAGGTGAGCATTAGGTGTATTTTGAGTGGCGGTAAATAAACTCTAAATACCGGAGTGCGTAAGAAACCCGCGTTAGGAGCCTCTAACGCTGGTTTTTACGGATAACGCCGAACTCTAAATCTAGGCCTCAATGTTTATTCTAAATCATTATATATTTGGCGTTCTCTCTATTTTTGGCATCGACACATGAAACACACAACTACATAGGAATACACAGATAAATAAATAAAATGAAAAAGTGTAAACTATGTTAAGTTGATGTTATACTTGTATATTTAATACCCTGAAAGGTTTATCAAAACTCCCTGTTCCATAGGTCTATAATGTCCATCCATTCATTTTGTTGTTATAATATAATTTACTATAGATCTCATTCTTTAAAGATGTTTTTCATATATATCTTTTATACATATTATCTATACTCAATGTACCTGCATTTACAATTTTGAAAGTTTTCATATATGTGATTAATAATGAATTAAGTATTTATAGGGTTAAAATGTTCAGCAATAATTTTTAACCAATGAACATGGACTGTTCGGCATAAAAGGGAGCACCCCCTAAAAGGGGCTATTCTATGATTACAGTCAATATGACCGAAACCGGTCAGAGTTTATCTGCCTAAACCAACCCCATGTTGTTATATGTTCCTTGCATACTTTTTTAAGGAATAAATGAATTAATTTTTTATTACATTTGCTTAGTTTTGGAATCTGTTTCTCTCATATTTATAGTGGATGGTGGGGCATCCACTCCTTTATTAACAAAGCTCTTCATAATGTCATATGGATACCAGGTCTCCTAATTTTCTACAGAATTAAACACATCTGTTTAGCAGGCGGTATGCACTCCCACAAACAGATTTTGGATATTTGATTCCAGACACTGTGTTACTCGTGCAGTCTGCAGGATACAACAGCTGATTTGTGTGCCTTTTGGAGTTATTTTACACAACCAGCGTGGATTACTCAGCTGATGGTGACATCATCAAGGACGTAGCCTGCTTGTTTGTGGATAGGCCGATCCTCTGTCACGTGGTATGCCACACGCAGCCAGCATGAAGAAACAGGGAAACCGCCTATGCTAGTGTGCTGCATCCGTGAAGCGGAGAAACAGAAGGAACAAGGATATCGGCTCTACTCGACTGGAAAATACTTCCTACACATCAACTTGAATCCTGTGGTGAGTGCATATCCGTCCGTTTTCTGCATGTGTTATGAACTGTTGCTGTGATTGATGGCAATTGACGAGTGTTTAGCTGACTACACGCTGTTGAGTCAGAGGGACTACATATTGTTCTTATCCCAGAGCATCTTTTTTTGTGATTGTTCTATACTATAGCCGAAGTTGTATCTACCTACATACATAGGCTCACCGGATTTTGTATTTTTTCACAAATCGTTTGCCATATAAAATAAATGATCATTAAATCATCCAGCAACATTTTACAGTTCATTGTAGCTATAAACACCACTTTTTTCCTTTTTCTTTACATAAAGGGATTATGTATCTTTTAAAACAATAAAAATGATATTGTAGACTGTCCCTTTAATTAATATGTTCAAATCTGAAGTTAAATGACACATTCTCCATCACAGCTTCTAAGAGAGGTTCCTGAGTCTCTGAAAACTTATCCTCAGAAGAGGAATCATGAGACTCAAATGTACCCTGCTTCCCTGCAGAGCCTTTTGACAGGTTGCTTTTAAAGGACAATTAACACTTTAAGATTTATATAGAAAAAAAATATTTGTGGGCGGAGCCGGCCATGGATCAACATGGCAGCAAGTGAATAATACTACGTAGCTGACAATCCCAGGCAGCAAATGTCTCTCAGTGAAGGGGCACTGCAGACACAGGTACTGATAGCACACTGATACACACTGGTCGGTGGCTGAAAACGTTATGCAGTAACTTAAAATTCCCTCTTTGACTTTAATCCCTCCCCTTGAGAATGCTGAATGGGCAGAAAACATCACAAGCTTACACTGAGAGGCTGATAGAACCTGTCAATCTAGTCTCTGCTTCTTCTTATTTTCATGTATTGGCTAAAACCTGCCTGAATCATAAATGCAGCATCAAAAAGTATAAAATTGAAAATGCAAAAGAAAATAATGTGCAATTATTTTCAGTTTTGTTTTCGTATGGTTGAGTCTTCGGTATGCAAAGAAAATAACACAATGTCATTTTCGTTATTTTATTTAATTCTTCCAAAAACAAATGCACTTCCCTAATGGGTGTATATACATCTGTATTTTTGTTTTTATATATGTATAGAAGTATATACATACATATATACACATATAAACATATGCATATACAGTTGTAATCAAGATTATTGCAAATCAGGGTTATTGTCAAAATTTACAGTCTTTCAGCTGTTTGCTGAAACAAATCAAACAAAAGCAATTGAAATAGCCAAACACAACAAATGCTTCCAGTGGTTTCCCCAAATTTAACTGAAAATGCAACTTTTAATGAATTCTGCAGTCTCAAAAATATTCAACCCCTAAACAGAATCCCTCACGACAGCACAAATATGCAAAACAGTTGTTGTCTCAAGCACACCTGATGCAAATAATCAAGGGCTTCATTGGTTGCACCAGGTGTGCTTGAGCTAGAACACATGAGATACCTGAACTAGCTAGGGGTTTGTTGAGTGTCAGATTTGAATTCATGTTAGAAATATGTCTAATTCAAAAGAGTGGTCCAGAGAAGAAATCCCTTCACAAACAAGGAACATAATACAAAAAGATAGCAAAGGCACTGAATATTCCTAGAGACAACATTGGAAGCATAAATCACAAGTTCAAAGTTAAATGAACAGAGATTACACTACCTGGAAGGGGCAGAAAAAGGAAGTTAACAACGGCTGCAACCAGATTTCTGAGAAGACAATTTGAGAAAAACCCTCAAGTGACTACAAAAGACATGCAACAAGACTTGGTGGCAACAGGCACTGAGGTTTCAGTCTGCACAGTAAGGCGTGCACTAAAGGCAGAAGGTTTCCATGTCAGAACTCCAAGACGTACAACAAAAGCACAAGAAAAGTCTGCTCCAATATTCTCAAAATCATATAAATAAGCCAGAAGTTTTGGAATACTGTTCTTTGGAGTGATGAAACAAAACTGGAATTTTAAGGCCAGATTGATCAGCGGTATGTCTGGAGAAAGAAGAATGAAGCATATGCTGAAAAAAACTCTACCTACAGTTAAGCATGGTGGTGGCTTGGTGATGCTCTGGGGATGCTTTGCATCCCCTGACACTGGAAACATGTAGCGTGTGGAAGGCAAGATGGATTCAATGAAGTATCAGGAAATCCTAGGAGAAAACTTAATGCCCTCTGTGAGGAAGCTGAAGCTTGGGCATCATTGGACCTTCCTATAGGACAATAATCCCAATCATACCTCAAATTCCACCAAGGCTTGGTTGCAGAAGAAATCGTGAAAGATTCTACAGTGGCCATCACATTAACCTGACTTGCACCCCATAGAAAATATCTGATGGGATTTGAAGAAGGCAGTTGCAGTACCGAAACCCAAGAATATTACTGAACTGGAAGCCATTGCTCATGAGGAATGGGCGAAGATTCCTCAGGAACGCAGCCAGAAGCTGGTGCCATCTCATTTGCAGCAGGTCATAACAGCAAAAGGGTTCTTTACTAAGTACTAAAGATGCTTGCCATGAAGAGGTTGAAGAATTTTGAGACTGCAGAATTCATTAAAAGTTGCAATTTCTGTTGAATTTGGGGAAACAACTTGAAGCATTCATTGTGTTGAGCTATTTCAATTGATTTTGTTTTATTTGTTCATTTGTACAACTGTTTATACACTTTGGCGACCCGTTTCACTTAAATACCCTAAAACTTGTAAAATTATTTTTAGCGCTGTTAGTTTTATGCGTGTTGGATTAGCATTTGAGAAATTTTTTATTTTAAATGCAATCTATTGAAATCTATGGGGAGAAGAAGTTAACGTGGTCACAATATCTGAAGTCCTGAAGTTAGCACACAACAAGTTTTGCGCAGACAAACAAAAAATCTATTTTGCCACTTTTAATCTGGCCCTATGTGAGATTCAACGGTGCTGTGCAGAAAATATTTGTAATATTTTCTTATTATTTAAATATTTTGAAAGGGTTAACATTATGCACCCTGTAATTATTGTAAAGTACTTGTGTGTGCAAGTTTGTCTCTATGTGCTAAAGATTATATGACTGGTAATTCACCAAGTGTGTTTGTGTGTCATTATACGCCTATATTGTGCTATTTTATATTTGTGCTTTTAAATGGGCTAGTTTCTGTCTCTGTACATGTGAGTGTATGTCTTTGAGAGTGTAAGTGAAAATAAATGGAACCCTGTGCAACAACTAATAAAAACCAATGGATCCCAAGTTGAAAACCTTGTCAAAGTGGAGTTAGTACATAGGTGCCTGCTATGTATGATAGATATTTAGTGTTTGAGATTGTTTCTGTGGGTGTCCTATGCTCCAAAATGTATGTTTAATTGAAGGGGTTTGCCTGTATGCGTGCATTTGAAGTGTCTTGTTTGTGTACATATATGCCAGTTATCAACGTGTCTACTTACCTGCCATCGCCGGCCCCAATACGCTTGCCTAAGCTCGCCTACCATCGCCGCCGCCGCCACCAACCTGAATAATCTCGCCAAAGTTATCAATAAAGCTGTCAAAAAGCCGTGCACCAAGTACAGGGCGATGAGCAGCGGACTGTGATAGTTATCACTCATCCGATCTCGCTGCTCTTCGGCTTTTTCCCAGCTTTATTGCTAGCCTGTCACTAAGCACCCACACTAAACTACACTGTTCTACCCCCTATACCAGCGCCCCCGGAGCCCCCCGCAACTAAATAAAGTTATTAACCCCTAAACCGCTGCTCCTAGACCCCGCCGCAACTATAATAAATGTATTAACCCCTAAACCGCCGCTCCCGGAGCCCATCGCCACCTACATTATACCTAGTAACCCCTATCCTACCCCCCTATACCGCCGCCACCTATAATAAATGTATTAACCCCTATCCTGCCGATCCTGGACCCCGCCACAACTAAATAAATTGTTTAACCCCTAAACCGCCACTCCCGGACCCCGCCGCCACCTATATTAAACTTATTAACCCCTAATCTTCCCCCCCTACACCGTCGCCACCTATAATAAATTTATTAACCCCTATCCTGCCGATCCCGGACCCCGCCGCAACTAAATAAATTGTTTAACCCCTAAACCGCCACTCCCGGACCCCGCCACCACCTATATTATACTTATTAACCCCTAATCTGCCCCCCCTACACCGTCGCCACCTATAATAAATTTATTAACCCCTATCCTGCCCCCCTACACCGCCGCCACTATAATAAAATTATTAACCCCTAAACCTAAGTCTAACCCTAACCCTAACACCCCACTAACTTAAATATTAATTAAATACATCTAAATATTATAACTCTTATTAACTAAATTAATCCTATTTAAAACTAAATACTTACCTTTAAAATAAACCCTAAAATAGCTACAATATAAATAATAATTATATTGTAGCTATCTTAGGATTTATTTTTATTTAACAGGCAAATTTAAATTTATTTTAACTAGGTACAATAGCTATTAAATAGTTATTAACTATTTAATAGCTACCTAGTTAAAATAAAGAGAAATTTACCTGTAAAATAAAAACTAACCTAAGTTACAATTACACCTAACACTACACTATACTTTAATAAATTATTCCTATTTAAAACTAAATACTTACCTGTAAAATAAACCCTAAGATAGCTACAATATAATTAATAATTACATTGTAGCTATTTTAGGATTTATATTTATTTTACAGGTAACTTTGTATTTATTTTAGCTAGTTAGAATAGTTATTAAATAGTTATTAACTATTTAATAACTACCTAGCTAAAAGAAATACAAAATTACCTGTAAAATAAATCCTAACCTAAGTTACAATTAAACCTAACACTACACTATCATTAAATTAATTAAATAAATTAGCTACAAATAACTACAATTAAATACAATTAAATAAACTAACTAAAGTACAAAAAATAAAAAAAATAAGTTACAAAAAATAAAAAAGAAACGTTTCAAAAATATTACAACAATTTGAAGCTACTTACACCTAATCTAAGCCCCCTAATAAAATAAAAAAGCCCCCCAAAATAAAAAATGCCCTACCCTATTCTACATTAAAAAGTTAACAGCTCTATTACCTTACCAGCCCTTAAAAGGGCCTTTTGCGGGGCATGCCCCAAAGAAAACAGCTCTTTTGCCTGTAAAATAAAAATACAACCCCCCCCCCCCAACATTAAAACCCACCACCCACACACCCCTACTCTAACCCAAACCCCCCTTAAATAAACCTAACACTACCCCCCTGAAGATTATCCTACCTTTAGCCGTCTTCAGCCAGCCGACCACCGATGGAACAGAAGAGGACATCTGCAGCGGCCAAAGTCTTCATCCAAGGGGCGCTGAAGAAGTCTTCCATCCGATTGAAGTCATCATCCAAGGGACGCTGAAGAAGTCTTCCATCCGATTGAAGTCATCATCCAAGGGGCGCTGAAGAAGTCTTCCATCCGATTGAAGTCATCATCCAGGTGGCGTCTTCAATCTTCATCCATCCGGAGCGGAGCGGAGCCATCTTCAGACGAGCCAACGCGGAGCCATCCTCTTCTACCGACGGACTAACAACGAATGACGGTTCCTTTAAGTGACGTCATCCAAGATGGCGTCCCTCGAATTCCGATTGGCTGATAGGATTCTATCAGCCAATCGGAATTAAGGTAGGAAAAATCTGATTGCCTGATTTAATCAGCCAATCAGATTGAGCTTGCATTCTATTGGCTGATCGGAACAGCCAATAGAATGCAAGCTTAAAACCCACCCATATTGTAGCTATATTAGGGTTTATTTTAAAGGTAAGTATTTGGTTTTAAATAGGATTAATTTATTAATAAGAGTTATAATATTTAGATGTATTTAATTAATATTTAAGTTAGGGGGGTGTTAGAGTTAGGGTTAGACTTAGGTTTAGGGGTTAATAATTTTATTATAGGTGGCGGCGGTGTAGGGGGGGCAGGATAGGGGTTAATAAATTTATTATAGTGGCGGCAGTGTAGGGGGGCAGGATAGGGGTTAATAGGTATAATGTAGGTGGCGGCGGGGTCCGGGAGCGGCGGTTTAGGGGTTAACATATTTATTATAGTGGCGGCGGGGTCCCGGAGCGGCGGTTTATGGGTTAATCAGTTTATTAGAGTGGCAGCGGGGTCCGGGGGCGGCGGTATAGGGGGTAATACATTTATTTAGTTGCGGCGGTGTATGGGGGGCAGATTAGGGGTGTTTAGACTCGGGGTACATGTTAGGGTGTTAGGTGTAGACAGCTCCCATAGGAATCAATGGGATGTCGGGCAGCAGCGAACATGAACTTTTGCTATGGTCAGACTCCCATTGATTCCTATGGGATCCGCCACCTCCAGGGCGGCGGATTGAAAACCAGGTACGCTGGGCCGGAAAAGTGCAGAGCGTACCTGCTAGTTTTTTGATAACTAGCAAAAGTAGTCAGATTGTGCCGGATTTGTGTGCGGAACATCTGGAGTGACATAAGAATCGATCTGTGTCAGACTGAGTCCGGCGGATCAAAGCTTACGTCACTAAATTCTACTTTTGCCGGTGTGTAGGGCTTGATAACTTAGACGAATCAGCCTCGCCACAAATAGGCTGTGGAATTCCAGCGTATTTGAGGTTGACGGCTTGATAACTAGAGGCCAATGTGACATTTAAAACATCTGTGTGTGTTTTAAGGTGAGATTCATGTGTCAATCATAAGCAAAATACATCATCTTGTTTTTTTTATACATGTGAGAAACCTTTAAAGATAAATATAAAGGAAATATTTTTTTATATTTTTGGTGCCAACAATATTTTTGATGTATGTCAGTGCAGCTCTGTCTGAATGCCACAGTGTGTCTGTACATGTGTCTGTGTGTGCTTGTGTGTATAGTATGTGTGTTTGCAGTTTCAGTATATGTTTGTCCAGTTATTAATTCTGCTCCTTTAGAATGTGAAAGTGTAGTAGATAGGCAAGTCCCACAATTGAGAGAGAAGACAGACAAAATGATGAGTACTATTTTGATCTAATGCACAAGTCACTGTGGAGTAATTAAAGCCTTAGGAATCCTGATCCTGCTGAAGATGAAACAGTGTCACCATCAAAGCCCAGTGAGAGATTCAGGAACAATATTGATTAGGTAGTTTGTTTGTGTAGTGAGTATAGCTAAAGCAGGATAAGATTTCCACTCAGATAATCCCATTTTAAAGAGTCTAGGAACTTTGGTATGTTTTGCAAGTAGTAATGTCCTAGAGCTATTTACATTCAGATGATTTTTTTATTTAATTTAATAAAACTCAGTGTTCAGTTTCAGTCAAACTCCATATCTATCTATCTATCTATCTATCTATCTATCTATCTATCTATCTATCTGTCTGTCTGTCTGTCTATCATCTATCTATCTATCTATCTATCTATCTATCTATCTATCATCTATCTATCTATCTATCTATCTATCTAATATTAGTAATCATCATGTAAATACTCTAGTTTTCACAAGAGGGTGCTACAAAATATATCAAGCATTGTAACATTGTAACAAACGTTGTCCCTTTGCCTTTCTCAAACTTACTGAGCACAATATATCGATCAATAATCAATGATTATATATATACATACATCCATACCTACATAAATACATATACAATAAAATTACATATTATTGCATTTTGCATTTTATTAAATAGTAGTAAAGTCAAGTGTGACTATTTAGTGAGATTAAGGGTCTGCATAGTTTCTCAAAATGTTGTAATATATAATAGGCCAGATTAGAGTGGAGTGCAAAATTGCGCCTTTGCGAGCACGATATTTGCACTCCACTTGTAATACCAGCGTTATTTTAAGTGGCCCACAATGCGAACGCAACAATAGAGGGCGCTTCCACAGGCTGCAATAGGAGCCTCATTCTCATGCTGTGAAACACGGCATGAGAACTAGCACAGTGAAGGGGGTATGTTGCACAGTGATGGGCAGCAAATATAATTATATATGTGTATGATTATATACATATATATTTATTTGTTAATATGTGCATATACACATATTAACACATAAATATATATATATATATATATATATATATATATATGTATATAAGCATATACATATATATTTACAGGGAACACACAGTCCCCATAGACCGCAATCTAAAGGCACTTTTCAAACACCCCGTACCCACCAACTTTAACCCATAATAGCTGCTAAGTGCAGTTTTTTTTTATAAAACAAAAAAAAATATTTTTTATTATTATTACTATAAAAGCTGACCTCTGGTTAAAGGGATAGTCTCGTCAGGATTAAACTTTCACGATTCAGATAGGGCATGTAATTTTAAACAACTTTTCAATTTACTTTTATAATTTGTTCTCCTGGTATTCTTAGTTCAAAGCTAAACCTAGATAGGCTCATATGCTAATTTCTAAGCCCTTGATGGCCGCCTCTTATCTGAATGCATTTTGACAGTTTTTCACAGCTAGAGGGTGTTAGTTCACATTTGCCATATAGATAACATTGTGCTCACGCCAAGGAGTTGCCTAGGAGCCAGCACCAATTGGCTAAAATGCAAGTCTGTCAAAAGAACTGAAATAAGGGGGCTGTCTGTAGGGGCTTAGATACAAGGTAATCATAGAGGTTAAAAGTGTATTAATATAACAGTGTTGGTTATGCAAAACTAGGGAATGGGTAATAAAGGGATTATCTATCTTTTTAAACAATAAAAATTCATTTTTATTGGATGGTTATTTATCGTGTTTTTTTGCCCGTTTGCGGGGGCACGATAAATTAGCGCTCCACTTGTAATCTAGCCCAATATATTTAGAAATATAGTAGAGATGTTGAATACAAAACACTATCATATCTATTAAAAAGGTTTGCTTTACCTTGAATGGGAACAATGGAAACAATGGTATTCCAATCAATAAAAACATTTTTATCAGTTTGGAAAAGGATTTTAACTATTCAAAGTCTGCATCTGGCTAGTTCTGAGTGTCATTTCTTGTTTTTTTTTTTTTTTTTTTTCATACAGCTTATTGTGAATGCTAAATATCTTATGCATGCTCAGTTCACATACTAATAAACAACATACTTTTTGATTTAGAAAAAGTTAGAAATTCAACTTTTATTATTCAAATTGATATTACGTTATTAAAAATATCAGGTGGGTTATCTAGGAGGTAGCTGTTAAAATAGTAGAATTGGGTCAACCATTGGGGGTATTTATGACTGGAAGGTCAATAGTTATCCCGGAGAGCTTTTGACAGTGCCTTGCCACCCATAGTTGATTGTTTGCTTCAGTTGCACTACCAGGGACTGAGATGCTCCAGGAAAGCTCTTTTCATACTGAGCTAATGAATATGCCCACAGTTGATCACAGTTAAATGTCAAATGGCTTTGTGTGTGCCATTGAGAAGGTGATTAGCTACACCTGATAGAGTTTACAAGTAATTTTAAAAGGGGGTGATCCTTTTTCCAACTCAGTGATTCTGTTTTTGAATTGTGTTTATTTTTGCCTGACATGTTGGTGTTATATCTTTCACTTGGATGTTATAAGTTGCACTGAGTAATTACAACTAGATAAACAAAAACTGTGTCTGTCTTTATTTCAGGCTGCAAAGCAAAAAAAATTTGATTATTTTCAAGGGGGTTGATTCTTTTCAATACCCACTGTATTGTGAGAACAAAGTAAATTCAATAATTGGATTTTTTTTTTTAAATTCTATCCTGTATTTTAATCAGAAAAGAAAATGTGTGTGTTTTATATCCCTTTAAAAGCAATTTGAGGGATTTTATTGAATTTATTATTATTTGTGGGTGGGGAGGTCTAAGGAATCATTTTGGTTTACAGGATTGTATGAACCATTAGGGACATTTGCTGTGGGGGAGGTTACAATAACTGCTAGCCGTGTGTATTTCAATGCTTATATATAACAGATTATTATCAGTTGTTAGAAATATGACTGTAATTATGATTGGGGACTTTGAGAAAGCATGTGTATGTGTAGTGAGTGAGGGTTACTGAAGTGGGGGCATTAGTTAAAGTTAATGAGCTATAACACACATGCCTATATATTTTAGTTATCATTGTCTTTGCAGTTAAGGTCAGAAACACACAGATGGCCATTTACAGTGACTAGCCATTAAAGGGACAGTCTAGTCAAAATTAAACTTTCATTATTCAGATAGGACATGTAATTTTAATCAGCTTTCCAATTTACTTTTATCAAATTTGCTTTTTTTCTTGGTATTCTTAGTTTAAACTAAACCTAGGCAGACCCATATGCTAATTTCTAAGGCCTAGATTTGGAGTTTGGCGGTAGAAGGGCTGTTAACGCTCCGCGGGCTTTTTTATGGCCACACCATAAAATTAACTCTGGTATCGAGAGTTCAATAAAATGCTGCGTTAGGCTCCAAAAAAGGAGCGTAGAGCATTTTTACCGCAAATGCAACTCTCGATACCAGAGTTGCTTACAGACGCGGCCAGCCTCAAAAACGTGCTCGTGCACGATTCTCCCATAGGAAACAATTGGGCTGTTTGAGCTGTCAAAAAACCTAACACCTGCAAAAAAGCAGCGTTCAGCTCCTAACGCAGCCCCATTGTTTCCTATGGGGAAACACTTCCTACGTCTGCACCTAACACTCTAACATGAACCCCGAGTCTAAACACCCCTAACCTTACACTTATTAACCCCTAATCTGCCGCCCCCGCTATCGCTGACACCTGCATATTATTATTAACCCCTAATCTGCCGCTCCGTACACCGCCGCAACCTACGTTATCCCTATGTACCCCTAATCTGCTTCCCCTAACACCGCCGACCCCTATATTATATTTATTAACCCCTAACCTGCCCCCCACAACGTCGCCGACACCTACCTACACTTATTAACCCCTAATCTGCCGAGCGGACCTGAGCGCTACTATAATAAAGTAATTAACCCCTAATCCGCCTCACTAACCCTATCATAAATAGTATTAACCCCTAATCTGCCCTCCCTAACATCGCCGACACCTAACTTCAATTATTAACCCCTAATCTGCCGACCGGAGCTCATCACTATTCTAATAAATGTATTAACCCCTAAAGCTAAGTCTAACCCTAACACTAACACCCCCCTAACTTAAATATAATTTAAATCTTACGAAATTAATTAACTCTTATTAAATAACTTATTCCTATTTAAAGCTAAATACTTACCTGTAAAATAAACCCTAATATAGCTACAATATAAATTATAATTATATTGTAGCTATTTTAGGATTAATATTTATTTTACAGGCAACTTGGTAATTATTTTAACCAGGTACAATAGCTATTAAATAGTTAAGAACTATTTAATAGTTACCTAGTTAAAATAATAACAAAATTACCTGTAAAATAAGTCCTAACCTAAGTTATAATTAAACCTAACACTACCCTATCAATAAATTAATTAAATAAACTACCTACAATTACCTACAATTAACCTAACACTACACTATCAATAAATAAATTAAATACAATTGCTACAAATAACTACAATTACATAAACTAACTAAAGTACAAAAAATAAAAAAGAACTAAGTTACAAAAAATAAAAAAATATTTACCAACATTAGAAAAATATTACAACAATTTTAAACTAATTACACCTACTCTAAGCCCCCTAATAAAATAACAAAGACCCCCAAAATAAAAAATTCCCTACCCTATTCTAAATTAATAAATGTAAAAGCTCTTTTACCTTACCAGCCCTGAACAGGGCCCTTTGCGGGGCATGCCCCAAGAAAATCAGCTCTTTTGCCTGTAAAAAAAAAACATACAATACCCCCCCCCAACATTACAACCCACCACCCACATACCCCTAATCTAACCCAAACCCCCCTTAAATAAACCTAACACTAAGCCCCTGAAGATCTTCCTACCTTGTCTTCACCATCCAGGTATCACCGATCCGTCCTGGCATCCGGTGCTGAAGAGGTCCAGAAGAGGGTCCAAAGTCTTCCTCCTATCCGGCAAGAAGAGGACATCCGGACCGGCAAACATCTTCTCCAAGCGGCATCTTCGATCTTCTTCCATCCAGTGCGGAGCGGGTCCATCTTGAAGCAGCCGACGTGGATCCATCCTCTTCTTCCGTTGTCTCCCGACGAATGACGGTTCCTTTAAGGGACGTCATCCAAGATGGCGTCCCTCGAATTCCGATTGGCTGATAGGATTCTATCAGCCAATCGGAATTAAGGTAGGAATATTCTGATTGGCTGATGGAATCAGCCAATCAGAATCTAGTTCAATCCGATTGGCTGATCCAATCAGCCAATCAGATTGAGCTCGCATTCTATTGGCTGATCGGAACAGCCAATAGAATGCGAGCTCAATCTGATTGGCTGATTGGATCAGCCAATAGGATTGAACTTGATTCTGATTGGCTGATTCCATCAGCCAATCAGAATATTCCTACCTTAATTCCAATTGGCTGATAGAATCCTATCAGCCAATCGGAATTCGAGGGACGCCATCTTGGATGACGTCCCTTAAAGGAACCGTCATTCATCGGGAGACAACGGAAAAAGAGGATGGATCCGCGTCGGTTGCTTCAAGATGGACCCGCTCCGCACCGGATGGAAGAAGATCGAAGATGCCGCTTGGAGAAGATGTTTGCCGGTCCGGATGTCCTCTTCTTGCCGGATAGGAGGAAGACTTTGGACCCTCTTCTGGACCTCTTCAGCACCGGATGCCAGGACGGATCGGTGATACCTGGATGGTGAAGACAAGGTAGGAAGATCTTCAGGGGCTTAGTGTTAGGTTTATTTAAGGGGGGTTTGGGTTAGATTAGGGGTATGTGGGTGGTGGGTTGTAATGTTGGGGGGGGGTATTGTATGTTTTTTTTTTACAGGCAAAAGAGCTGATTTTCTTGGGGCATGCCCCGCAAAGGGCCCTGTTCAGGGCTGGTAAGGTAAAAGAGCTCTTACATTTATTAATTTAGAATAGGGTAGGGAATTTTTTATTTTGGGGGTTTTTGTTATTTTATTAGGGGGCTTAGAGTAGGTGTAATTAGTTTAAAATTGTTGTAATATTTTTCTAATGTTGGTAAATATTTTTTATTTTTTGTAACTTAGTTCTTTTTTATTTTTTGTACTTTAGTTAGTTTATGTAATTGTAGTTATTTGTAGCAATTGTATTTAATTTATTTATTGATAGTGTAGTGTTAGGTTAATTGTAGGTAATTGTAGGTAGTTTATTTAATTAATTTATTGATAGGGTAGTGTTAGGTTTAATTATAACTTAGGTTAGGACTTATTTTACAGGTAATTTTGTTATTATTTTAACTAGGTAACTATTAAATAGTTCTTAACTATTTAATAGCTATTGTACCTGGTTAAAATAATTACCAAGTTGCCTGTAAAATAAATATTAATCCTAAAATAGCTACAATGTAATTATAATTTATATTGTAGCTATATTAGGATGTATTTTACAGGTAAGTATTTAGCTTTAAATAGGAATAATTTATTTAATAAGAGTTAATTAATTTCGTAAGATTTAAATTATATTTAAGTTAGGGGGGTGTTAGTGTTAGGGTTAGATTTAGCTTTAGGGGTTAATCCATTTATTATAGTAGCGGTGAGCTCCGGTCGTCAGATTAGGGGTTAATAATTGAAGTTAGGTGTCGGCGATGTTAGGGAGGGCAGATTAGGGGTTAATACTATTTATGATAGGGTTAGTGAGGCGGATTAGGGGTTAATTACTTTATTATAGTAGCGCTCAGGTCCGCTCGGCAGATTAGGGGTTAATAAGTGTAGGCAGGTGTCGGCGACGTTGAGGGGGGCAGATTAGGGGTTAATAAATATAATATAGGGGTCGGCGGTGTTAGGGGCAGCAGATTAGGGGTACATAAGGATAACGTAGGTGGCGGCGCTTTGCGGTCGGCAGATTAGGGGTTAATTATTGTAAGTAGCTGGCGGCGACGTTGTGGGGGGCAGGTTAGGGGTTAATAAATGTAATACAGGGCTCGGCGGGGTTAGGGGCAGCAGATTAGGGGTACATAAGTATAACGTAAGTGGCGGTCGGCAGATTAGGGGTTAAAAAAATTTAATCGAGTGGCGGCGATGTGGGGGGACCTCGGTTTAGGGGTACATAGGTAGTTTATGGGTGTTAGTGTACTTTAGGGTACAGTAGTTAAGAGCTTTATGAACCGGCGTTAGCCCAGAAAGCTCTTAACTCCTGCTTTTTTCAGGCGGCTGGAGTTTTGTCGTTAGAGCTCTAACGCTCACTTCAGAAACGACTCTAAATACCGGCGTTAGAAAAATCCCATTGAAAAGATAGGATACGCAAATGGCGTAGGGGGATCTGCGGTATGGAAAAGTCGCGGCTGAAAAGTGAGCGTTAGACCCTTTAATCACTGACTCCAAATACCAGCGGTAGCCTAAAACCAGCGTTAGGAGCCTCTAACGCTGGTTTTTACGGCTACCGCCAAACTCTAAATCTAGCCGCTAGTCTTTGAGGGCTGCCTCTTATCACATGCTTTTTAAATTCCTTTTCAACACAAAGAGACAAAGTACACATGGGCCATATAGATAACACTGACCTCTAGTTATCAACGCATCTACTTTACCTGCCATTGCCGGCCCGATACGCCCGCCTAAGCTCGCCTAACATCGCCGCAGCGGACCTGAATACGCTCGCCAAAGTTATCAATAAAGCTGTCAAAAAGCCGCGCACCAAGTACGGGGCGATGAGCAGCGGACTGTGATAGTTATCACTCATTCGATCTCGCTGCTCTTTGGCTTTTTGACAGCTTTATTGACAAGCTGTAACTAAGCACCCACACTAACTGTACTGTTCTACCCCCTATACCGGCGCCCCCGGAGCCCCCCGCAACTAAATAAAGTCATTAACCCCTAAACCGCCGCTACTAAACCCCGCCGCAACTATAATAAATGTATTAACCCCTAAACCACCACCCCCGGACACCGCCGCCACCTACATTATACCTAGTAACCCCTATCCTGCCCCCCCTATACCGCCGCCACCTATAATGAATTTATTAACCCCTATCCTGCCGATTCCGGTCCCCGCCGCAACTAAATAAATTGTTTAACCCCTAAACCGCCGCTCCCGGACCCCGCCGCCACCTATATTAAACATATTAACCCCTAATCTGCCTCCCCTACACCGTCGCCACCTATAATAAATTTATTAACCCCTATCCTGCCCCCCCCTACACCGCCGCCACTGTAATAAAATTATTAACCCCTAAACCTAAGTCTACTAACCCTTACACTCCCCTAACTTAAATATTAATTAAATAAATCTAAAAAATATTTCTCTTATTAACTAAATTAATCCTATTTAAAACTAAATACCTACCTTTAAAATAAAACCTAATATAGCTATAATATAACTACTAATTATATTGTAGCTATCTTAGGATTTATTTTTATTTTACAGGCAACCTTCAATTTATTTTAAATAGGTACAATAGCTATTAAATAGTTATTAACTATTTAATAGCTACCTAGTTAAAATAAAGATACATTTACCTGTAAAATAAAAACTAACCTAAGTTACAATTACACCTAACACTACACTATACTTTAATAAATTATTCCTATTTAAAACTAAATACTTACCTGTAAAATAAACCCTAAGATAGCTACAATGTAATTAATAATTACATTGTAGCTATTTTAGGATTTATATTTATTTTACAGGTAACTTTGTATTTATTTTAGCTAGTTAGAATAGTTATTAAATAGTTATTAACTATTTAATAACTACCTAGCTAAAAGAAATACAAAATTACCTGTAAAATAAATCCTAACCTAGGTTACAATTAAACCTAACACTACACTATCATTAAATTAATTAAATAAATTACCTACAAATAACTACAATTAAATTCAATTAAATAAACTAACTAAAGTACAAAAAATAAAAAAAGCTAAGTTACAAAAAATAAAAAAATAAGTTACAAACATTTAAAAAATATTACAACAATTTTAAGCTACTTACACCTAATCTAAGCCTCCTAATAAAATAACAAAGCCCCCAAAATAAAAAAATTCCCTACCCTATTCTATATTAAAAAGTTACCAGCTCTATTACCTTACCAGCCCTTAAAGGGGCCTTTTGCGGGCATGCCCCAAATAATTCAGCTCTTTTGCCTGTAAAATAAAAATACAACCCCCCCAACATTAAAACCCACCACCCACATACCCCTACTCTAACCCAAACCCCCCTTAAATAAACCTAACACTACCCCCTGAAGATCATCCTACCTTTAGCCGTCTTCAGCCAGCCAACCCACCGATGGAACTGAAGAAGAGATCAGGAGCGGCAGAAGTCATCATCCAAGGGGCGCTGAAGAAGTCTTCCATCCGATTGAATTCATCATCCAAGGGCTGCTGAAGAGGTCTTCCATCCGATTGAAGTCTTCATCCAAGCGGCATCTTCAATCTTAATCCATCCGGAGCGGAGCCATCTTCAGACGAGCCGACGCGGAGCCATCCTCTTCTTCCAGACGACTAACGACGAATGAAGGTTCCTTTAAGGGATGTCATCCAAGATGGCATCCCTTCAATTCCAATTGGCTGATAGGATTCTATCAGCCAATCAGAATTAAGGTAGGAAAAATCTGATTGGCTGATTGAATCAGCCAATCAGATTGAAGTTCAATCCGATTGGCTGATCCAATCAGCCAATCAGATTGATCTTGCATTCTATTGGCTGTTCCGATCAGCCAATAGAATGCGAGCTCAATGAAAATAGATAAGGGAAAAGCGATTTTCAAAAGAAACATTAAAAATATGATCCTACTGTGAAAGTTCCACATAAATATTCAAATCACAATAATTATTTCCAATTCAGAGCTATATTGTACTGAGCTTGTCTCCCCTTCACTTTTGGAAATGCAAAGGCACATCCCTTAGTATCCAATTCTGTAAAGCTCTCTAGTATGGCAAAATTAATTATAAAATTCGCATCAGTACTGAGAAGGGCCTCAAATAATTTTAAAAAGACACATTTTAGCTTGAGAGCATTTTATGTCACTAACTGAGGTTTTAGTTGTGATGAAAATACTCATTTAATACAATATAATGCTAAAAAAAAGCCCCCAAGGTTTCTGTGGGATTTCTCTCCATGCTTGCAATGTTTTTAATAATCTGCCCCTTAGCAAAAATTGCCTTTCTAGAATATTGTAAGGGATCTCCTGCTACTAGAGCAGGGGTGTCCAAACTTTGCTCTCCAGAGGTTTTGGAACTACATTTCCCATGATGCTCAGCTAGATAAAATGCTGGCTGAGCATCATCGGAAATGTAGTTCCAAATCCTCTGGAGAGCAAAGTTTGGACACCCCTGTACTAGAGGATCATGTTAGATAATCTCACCTGAGCAGAGAGTTATAGAGAATCAAGCCCCTATGATCCAGTTATTTCCAAACAGCAATAAATGTTTATGTTTCTATGAAAAATAAATAATCTGTTGAAACATTAGCATATCAACAATTTGCAGCCTAATTTTTTTTGTAAACAGTGGAACATATTTACTGAATATTCAGACTAAGGGGCTTATGTATCAAAAGTCTTGTGGACCTGATCCGACAGTGCGCAATACGCTCTATGTATTCAGCATTGCACCAGCAGCTCACAAGAGCTGCTGGTGCAATGCCGCCCCCTGCAGACTCGCGGCCAATGGACTGCCAGCAGGGGGGTGTCAATCAACCCGATCGTACTCAATTGGGTTGAATTGTGGTGATTCCTGTCCGCCTGTCTGAAGACTCGCCAGAAACACAGCCCTTCAAGCTCAATACGGAGCTTGATAAATGGGCCTCTATAACAGTATGGGCCTCTATAACAGTATGGGCCTCTATAACAGTATGGGCCTCTATAACAGTATGGGCCTCTATAACAGTATGTAATGGTATGAAAAAAAAGTTCCAGGGGACATACTTGTTGTTTACTAGATCAGTAGTTTACCAGAAAAAGCCACAATGAACTTAAATATGAAAGCAATTGCAGCAACTCAAAAAAATTGGTTAAGATTTATTTTAAGAAGAACATTTAAGTAATGAGAAAATGCTAGATTGCACTTAAAATAAATTCTTCTAATAAAACAATAATACGTGTAAAACTTTAATAATTTAACAAAAGAGCATTGTAAATAACAGATGCACAATAGCAAAGACAATGCAGTAAAAAAATATTTTTTACACCTATTGCTGAACATAAAAAAAAAATATATATATATACAGGTATATATTAATGCAAATTAAACTAAGAAAAGAAAAATTTTATTGCTGTAACACCGAGAAATAAACCAACTTATTTTTTTCTGTTATGATATAATACAATATAAATCAGATTTGTGTAATAAATTGTGTTGTATAAATCAAATTACGAAACATGCCATTATTAAATATTTCTCAAGAGCAACCTTTAATCATTTTTTATGCATCCAGAACTAGTCGTACATTTGTGCTTATCATTTGAAAGTCAAATAGTTACTGCTACAAACTTGCTGACTTGTTATAAGTGAGAAAAAGTGTATATATATATATATATATATATATATATATATATATATATATATATATATATATATATATATATATACATAATTTTTAACTATTTGTTCTGCATAAAATATTCAGTTGTTTTTGGGGGTTTTTTTTGTTTTTTTTATATAATTTTTATTTGAACCATAAGGCATACAACTGTTATTTCAAACATTAAAAAATTTGGGTAAACACAAAAACCTCATACCGCCTTAAGGGTGATAGACAGTAACATCAAATAGCTCTTGTTTTTTCTTTAATTTTTCTTTAAAGTTCAAGAAAGTCAATCGGTACTTAGAAGGGAAGTGAACTGCGGGGTGTGTAATTGTGCCTATGGGTAATTAGAGTCGTAATCTGCAGATGGTTTAGGGATTGTGGCGATTTCCACCACTTTTAGTATAAAATAACGCTAGTAAGTCATTGTTAGCTAAGATACTATGTGTAAAAGTAGATAATGAGTAGCGTAAGAGTCAGCAGGGCTCTTTGCTCATATGCAGTCGGTCCTACGTCTCGTTAAGGTTATCTTTGTACTGTAATGGACTAAAGTACTCCCATAAGGGAGGGGGGAATCTTAATCAGGAATATCAGGGCAGTTATAGTAGGGAAGGGGGAGGGAAGGGGTTCATACAATGATGGGGGGGGGGAAGAGGGTACAGAATCAGATCATTTCAGATGTTAGTACTACCTAGGGACTGAGGTGTCTAGCGCCTGTGCTTATTTCTCTGTAGGTAGGTCTCCCAGGGTTCCCAAATGAGGCAGAATATTTCTGATTGGCGTCTAACTCTATATACATAATCTTCCATGGACTTAACAAAATGTAGCTATTCTACTACACTTTGCCATTTCGGTGGGTGCACTCTTTTCCAGTTTCTAGCAATAGTCATTTTAACTGAGGTGAGCATATATATTAGCAGAGCTCTCTTGTGTGCGGGTGTTTTTCTAAGCCTAGGTGTAAGAGTGCTATTCCGGGGTCAGTAACCTCTGGGAGACCCAACATGCTACATAGCATACTGAGTTTACTCAAGAGTGGCTTAAGGCTAGGACAAGACCACCATGTGTGCAGAGGGGTGCCTAGTCCACCACAATCTCTCCAACAGGAGGGAGGGTTGCCAAAGTAGAGGGTCTGAAGCCTGGTCGGGACCAGGTGCCACCTAGTTATCACTTTAAAATAAAGTTCATACATTGTGGTGCAGTGTAAGGTCGCCTTGGTTTTAGTGACAGCTGCTGTCCATTTCTTAACTGTATATGTCATTTTTAAATCTGTCTCCCAGGAGATCATATGTCTCGTCTTTGTCAATGTAGGAGGTACCAGTAGACATCTGTATTGTGTTGTGAGAGGTTTATAAGTCTGGAGACCCGTTTTCCATCTTAACTCCCAAGCCGTAGGGGCTCGGGGCGTATCTCCCAGAAACCCCCATGTCTTCAGGAGGGACCTTAATCTTAGGAACTCAAACTCCAGGTGTCGCAGGATCCCAAGGTTCGCCACCATCTCACCTTGCGTAAGAAGACGGTCACCCGCGTAGAAATCTCCCACTGTCAAGATATTCATTTGTCTCCACCAACTCAGCCTCACATTAGGGAGGGTCTGAAGGATGGGGATTATGGGTTGGATGGGAGAGGGATGAGGGGCGATCTGGATATTATGTCGTAGTTTATGCCAGAGTAATTGGCATCCTCTCACTATGTGGTTAGAGACAGTATATATGGAGATAGATCTATATACGCAGGAAGGGATGCCTGCTCTAGCTCCCTCCATCTCATGGGTGGGAGGTCTCGCCCCCAGGCCGAGACGTGGGAAATCATTGCCGCTTCATAATGCATACTTACACTAGGTAGGCCTAGTCCCCCCTGGTCAAGTGGGGACTGCAAGATTGCCTCAGCAACTCTGGGTCTCTTGTTGTTCCAAACATACCTGTTAAAGAGAGCCTGAAAATTTTTCAGTAGTTTCTCTGGTACCGGAAGGGGTATACATCTCATGATATTTGTCAATTTAGGCAGCAGCATCATCTTCAAGGCCGCAATTCTACCCATCCAGGAAAGTTCATCGTACTTTCTACCTCTCAAGTGATTATCAATTTCCTTCAACAGGACCTGATAGTTCTCTTGGAGAACTGTCTCTTTGTCGTGAGATAGGAAAACCCCAAGGTGTCGAATTCCTCTCTTAGACCATTTAAATGAATATTGCTTCTGCAAAGTTCTCTGTTCTGAATGGTCAAGATGTAACATATACGCTTCCGTTTTGGTGACATTAATTTTGTAATCAGAAAGCTTACCAAATCTATCAATTAGAGCCATCAATGGTGGAAGCGAGAGAGTCGGTTCAACGATAAAAAGAGTAAGGTCGTCGGCAAACAACGCTACCTTCTGCATAGAATCATGTAGGAGTAAACCCTGAATCTGGGCGTCCTGCCTGATTGCTTCTGCCAGTGGTTCCATAACCATCGCAAAAAGGAGCGGCGACAGGGGACACCCCTGCCTTGTTCCATTCTGTATGTGTATCCTTGGGGAGCAAAAACCCAATCCCCTGACTGTGGGCTGGATGTATAGCGCCTCGACTGCCTTACAAAAGGAATGTGGGATCCCGAATATCCTCAAAGTCTCGAACATATACTCCCATCTCACCCTGTCAAACGCCTTTTCAGCATCTAACGACAGGGTGAGAAGGGGCAGGCCCATATCGTGTGCCTCTGAGAAGACATTTAGTAGTCTACGGGTATTGTCAGTACCTGCCCTGGACAAACCCAACTTGGTCCAGATGGATTATAGAAGGCAAATGCTTCCCCAGTCTGGTTGCAAGGACTTTTGAATAGATCTTAATATCAACATTGATAAGGGAGAAAGGTCTATAACTCCCACATTCCCTTGGGTCTTTCCCTTCTTTAGAAATGGTCAAAATGTTGGCCTCCACAAAATCATTAAGGATTTTACCTTCCTGGACCACATCACTATACAGTCGGAGAAGGAAGGGGGAAAGTAGAGAGGTGAAAGTCCGGTAGAACAATGTTGTAAATCCATCTGGGCCTGGGGCCTTATGTGGCTTAAGGGATAATATGGCCAGTTTTATTTCTTCAATAGTGAAGGGCTTTTCCAGGTCCTCAACAGACTCTTTACTCAGTGTTGGTAGTTGCAGCTTAGCTAAGAACTGCCCCAACTCCTCTCTGCTTGCCGGCAGGTCACTAGACCCACTGTATAGGTCATAGAGGGTAGCATAATAATCCGAGAAAGCTTTACCGATCTCTTTAGGAGAATGGACTATTCCACAAGTCGACTTAATAGCTGGGATCCTGTTATTAGCCGCCCGGTTTCTAAGCTTGCGGGCTAAAAGCCTGTCAGCTTTGTTTCCTTTGCTATAGTAGATCTGTTTTAGCTTGAATAGGTTAGCCTGGACATTTAACAGTTCTCGCTTGCTAATTTCAGCTCTTATAATACCCACCTGGGTGGCAAGAGCAGGATCCGGAGCTTTTTTATTAGCTATTTCAAGGGGCCTCAGATCTGCGTACAACTTCGCTAAGGTGATCTTCTGGGACGCCTTACATTGGGCCTTTTTCTTTATGAAGTGGCCTCTTAAGTAAGCTTTGAGAGCAGCCCACACTATATCAAGCTTTGTATCTCCGGTATCATTAAGTTTCAAAAACTCAAGAATTGTTTCGGTTAGTTGTGGGATCTCCACTTCCATAAGGCACTGATCTGGAAGTCTCCAGGGTGGTCTGCAGTCAGGGGGTTACAAGATTGAGAGTTGGGCACAAACCAAGTCGTGGTCTGACCACGAACAGGGCTTAATCTTTGGGGCAGTAAATTTATCCAGGGTCCATGAATTGCATAGCAAATAATCTATCCGCGAGTACGAGTTATGGGGAATCAAATGGTGTGTGTAATCTAATTCGGCCGGAACTAAGCACCTCCAGACATCAAACAGTCCGAATTAAAACATGAGTCTACGGAAATCATAGGATAGCGTAGTTAAGTTGCGGTCAATTGGGTGGCTTTTATTTGTTTTCTTCACTGGATCCCAGACCAGGTTCAGATCCCCTCCCAACAATACGTGCCCTCTTGTTATGGGGTCCAGTGTGCTCAGAAATTTATGAAGAAAGGGAATCTGTCCCTTGTTCGGGGCATATATGGAGGCCAGCATATAGAGTATCCCGTTCAGGGTACAGACCAGAATGAGGAATCTACCCCCAGGATCTCGCTCGATATGTTCTACCTTACAGCTGATATCTCGGTGGATCATTATGGCAACACCTCTTTTTTTTGGTAAAGGAGGCAGTTTCGCATATCGGATAAAGGGGGGAGCTCTTAGGTTGTTTGGAGTCTCTCTCCTAATGGATCTCCTGCAAGAATATTAGATGTAGTTTGTGTGTAACCAGGTAATTGTATAGAAGACTCCGTTTAGTAGGGGAATTAAGTTCCTGGACATTCACGGTGGCCGCCGAGACAGGGGCCATGTTATTCATATATCTCTCCTATCTTACAAGCCAAGTGCCCAATTGGGGGGGTCAGGGCATAAAATCAGGAGGGGGAGGAGAAAGCAGATATAGTTGAGGGAAGTGCGGGAGGGGGAGAGGATGTTAGGGTCGCTTCAGTCCAATAGTAGAAGTGTCTTCTCAGAGCTTACTAGCGTGTGTCGCTGTGTATACAAACACTATCACAATGAGTGATCTCTCAATTACGGGGGGGGGGGGGGGGAGAGGCCGGCATGGGTAGCCCAGCCCCAGTCAGCTATCTTAAATCTTGCCATATAATTTCTCTCAATATGGGGACCTGATATTATTTTAATAGAGTCTGGACTCACTGTTCTCTCAAAATTATAAATAAAGGTGTGGGAAAATTCTACTCTCATACCTCTAGTGCGAAGGTCAAGTGAAAAGATTTGTACCGTGGTTGGCATCTAATCGTTACTACTCATGTCGTCAGTGATGCTCTCTAGAGATCCTGTAAGTCGGAGCTTTATTCAGGTGAGGTAGTGTAACTCGTATCTTATAGGTCAGATAGTTTTGACATAAACAGTAGCATAAACTTCAAGAAACATAAACCATAACAGTAATAGTAAAAACAACAATATACATTGATGACCATCATCCCAATAGTACTAATCCGGGGGGTGACAATGAAACTACACCTCAAAACTGTTGTCTAATAAAAGTCTGGATAATATCCAATTTACAGGTGATCCAACACTTAAATGTCCTAGCAGAAGTTAGTGTAGCTATCTATTGTGAGTGGGGAAAAGGAAAATATAATAGTTTGACCCTTGCAGAGTTTTCTCTTTAGAGGGGGCATGCAACCAAGAGAGGCTCTAAAAGTAAAAGCATCCATTTAAAAAATCTTAAGGGTCTGAATTCAGGTTGGCGTGGCTACACATGGTGTATGCTACATTTTGGTGTTTTCTCTAAATGTCTAACTAGCATATGTGTATCTTCAGTTGTTGGTCATCTAGATGCTGTGCCAAAATAAGATAATTTAAAAATATTCAGTTGTTTAATTTAGATTTTTGTTCTCTAATGCAGTAGTGAAGCACTTATTGCTGTAATGCCAGTCTATCTTCTATTCCTTATTACTGGAATAGTCTTTAGAAGCAATTGCAAATACCAAATATTCTTATTTTATTTTTACAACAACAAAAGATTATTCTGAGTTGAATAAAATGACATTAAGTATGTGTTTACAAAGATGCAAAGTATTTTACAATAATCATATTTAGAAAAACTTCCAATACTGGTAACGCAAAGGAGAATACGCCAATATGGATAACTAGGTTGTTTACACAAACCCAATCTTATATTCCTAAAAGGAAAGATCACATGTGCAATTGAGGGGTGTTTGTGATCGGTCGGAATGACTTTCACAAAGACGAAAAGGACAACAGAGACCAAGGTCCTCATTTATCATATTCTTGGTGGACAAGTTTCTCAGAAAGGGAACATGTCTGCAAATGTCCAGGGAGATTAAGGCAGCATCCACTGACAGAGTTTAAGAGTGCACAATTGCCTGAGTAGCCCCTACTTCGATTGAACAGTCAGTTGCACTAGAGCAGGGTTTTTCAGTCATGCTGGATGTATGAGTCTGAGATTTTTTTAAGTCTCAGACGTAGACGGATCCTGCCCCTCAAGGGTTCCAAAGCCCACAAAATTTACTTTATTATGGTGAGGTTGGATGGTAAAGAACACACCCATGCCATGAATATTGGTCTTAAACTTGGTTTCAGAGACAGATGATAATAAGAGCCGAAGAGAGAACTACTTTAAATGGAAATTAAACTTTAACATTTCTATCATGCATGAAAGAGCACTATTTAATGTATGTATAAATACATGTCTTTTTCCTGTCTTTATGAATGGCTAGTAACTTTTTTAATTTGGACTAGTAACTTTTCTCCCCTGACTAGTGAACTATAGTGATATTTTTCCACTCCTGTTTTAGAATAATACAGTTTATGTTAAAGATACTTATTTTCATTTTAAAACAAATAGGAAGTACATGTATGTATCCAACTGGACCATAGGGACTGACTTCTCACTACTTAAAGGGCCACTAAACCCAAAATCTTTCTTTCATGATTCAGATAGAACATACAAATTTAAACAACATTACAATTTACTTATTTTATTTATTTTGCTTCATTTTTTAGATATCCTTATTTGAAGAAAAAGCAATGCACATGGGTGAGCCAATCACATGAGGCTTCTATGTGCAGCAACCAATCAGCAGCTACTGAGCATATCTAGATATGCTTTTCAGCAAAGAACATCAAGAGAATAAAGCAAATTAAATAATAGAAGTAAATTAGATAGATGTTTAAAAATACATTCTCTTTCTAAATCATGAAAGAAAAAATGTGGGTATCATGGCCCTTTAAAGATTGCAAAAGGGTAGGAAAAGAAAATAATGGTGGTATTGTAGGGAAAATGAAAGGTAAGAGAAAATGAAAGGTAGTGAAAATGAAAGAAACAAATATAATGTGGGAATGTAAGTAATACAATTTGAGAAATGGTTTTCCATTATATTAAAGGGCTATCTCATGTGAACTGAAAATAGTATGGTAAGATAAATAATAGAATTTTGATCTCATTATATAGGAAAATTAAAACAAATATAGTATTGAAAGCAGTGTGTTGCAAGCGAAACCGCAAACTTAGTCTCTGGCCAAAATCAAGAAATGCCTGAGTACTGTATGAGGGGGGGGGGGGGGTCCAGCCAATTAAAAGGACAAGGGACAAGGGAAATCTCTTAGAGCCTGTTAGCAAAGGGGTTATGAATACCTTTAATATGTCAGTGTATGAACATGAGAGTCTGGCAGTATATGCCAAGAGTATCAATTGCTAAGTAGGTTATATATTACAATATAGTTTTTTTGCAGACACCTGGTTTTAGGTTAAATACAATATTAAATAAAAAATTGCAGTTACGTAGCTCAGAGGATTAAATCTGCCTCTCTGATAAGAAAATATGTTGAGTCTTGTGTTGGTTCTGTGCAGAAATATAGTTGCATCTGAACTTTGATAATAAAAAGGAGTATTACTTTCCTCTATCACAAGCAATTAAACCCTGTCATCCGGGTATGAACCCTATACCATACAACAGGTAAATTAAATCTACTGCATAGAGAAATTATATAGATTTTGCAGATCCAAGAGGAAGTTGATTAGACAAGTTCACATAACCAAGTGATACACAACTATTTCCTAACAGGTAATAAACATCTAAAAAAAGAAAATAATTATTTTTGCCGATCCTTTGGCATCATTATATATTCCATGTATTTGTCTAAGCGCTAAAAATAGTAGTGCTTAATAGCTTCCAGTATGTAGAAAGTATCTAACAACACAGTTTAAAGCATTAGCAAAACAAGAGGACAATTGTTGGTGGCAAAGAACTTATACAAATTTCCTAAACCCATATGTATGTGTGTATATATATATATATATATATATATATAAATAGAGAACAAATGGTAGCCAAGCTCGCCTCACATCGCCGCCGCGGACCTGAATACGCTCGCCAAAGTTATCAAAAAAGCTGTCAAAAAGCCATGCACCAAGTACGGGGCGATGAGCAGCGGACTGTGATAGTTATCACTCATCCGATCTCGCTGCGCTTCGGCTTTTTCCCAGCTTTATTGATAAGCTGTCACTAAGCACCCACACTAAACTACACTGTTCTACCCCCTATACCGGTGCCCCCGGAGCCCCCCGCAACTAAATAAAGTTATTAACCCCTAATCCGCCGCTCCTAGACCCTGCCGCAACTATAATAAATGTATTAACCCCTAAACCGCCGCTCCCGGAGCCCACCGCCACTCTAATAAACTGATTAACCCCTAAACCGCGACTCCCGGACCCCGCCGCCACCTACATAATACTTATTAACCCCTATCCTGCCCCCTCTTATCCGCTGCCACCTATAATAAATTTATTAACCACTATCCTGCCGATCCCGTACCCCGCCGCAACTAAATAAATTGTTTAACCCAAAAAACCACCGCTCCCGGACCCCGCCGCCACCTATATTAAACTTATTAACTCCTAATCTGCCTCCCTACACCGTTGCCACCTATAATAAATTTATTAACCCCTATCCTGCCCCCCCTATACCACCGTTATCTATATTAAACTAATTAACCCCTAAACATAAGTCTAACACTAACCCTAACACCCCCCTAACTTAAATATTATTTTAATAAATCTAAATAAAAATTTCTCTTATTAACTAAATTAACCGCCGCTCCAGGAGCCCACCCCCACTCTAATAAACTGATTAACCCCTAAACCGCCGCTCCCGGACCCCGCCACCACCTACATAATACTTATTAACCCCTATCCTGCCCCCCCTTATCCGCTGCCACCTATAATAAATGTATTAACCCCTATCCTGCTGATCCCGTACCCCGCCGCAACTAAATAAATTGTTTAACCCCTAGACCACCGCTCCCGGACCCCGCCGCCACCTATATTAAACTTATTAACCCCTATCCTGCCCCCCCTATACCACCGTTATCTATATTAAACTAATTAACCCCTAAACATAAGTCTAACACTAACCCTAACACCCCCCTAATTTAAATATTATTTTAATAAATCTAAATAAAAATTTCTCTTATTAACTAAATTAATCCTATTTAAAACTAAATACTTACCTATAAAATAAACCCTAATATAGCTACAATATTACTAATAATTATATTGTAGCTATTTTAGGATTTATTTTTATTTTACAGGCAAATTTAAATTTATTTTAACTAGGTACAATAGCTATTAAATAGTTAATAATTATTTAATAGCTACCTAGTTAAAATAAAGACAAATTTACCTGTAAAATAAAAACTAACCTAAGTTACAATTACATCTAACACTACACTATCATTAACTAACATATTCCTATTTAAAAATAAATACTTACCTGTAAAATAAACCCTAAGATAGCTACAATGTAATTAATAATTACATTGTAGCTATTTTAGGATTTATATTTAGTTTACAGGTAACTTTGTATTTATTTTAACTAGGTAGAATAGTTATTAAATAGTTATTAACTATTTAATAACTACCTAGCTAAAAGAAATACAAAATTACCTGTAAAATAAATCCTAACCTAAATTAAAATTAAACCTAACACTACACTATCAATAAATAAATTAAATTAATTAACTACAAATACCTACAATTAAATACAATTAAATAAACTAACTAAGTTACAAAAAATGAAAAAAAATAAGTTACAAAAAATAAAAAAATATTACAAGATTTTTAATCTAATTACACCTAATCTAAGCCCCCTAATAAAATAACAAAACCCCCCAAAATAAAAAAATGCCCTACCCTATTCTAAATTACAAAAGTTAACAGCTCTATTACCTTACCAGCCCTTAAAAGGGCCTTTTGCGGGGCATGCCCCAAAGAAATCAGCTCTTTTGCATGTTAAAAAAACACAATACCACCCCCCAACATTACAACCCACCACCCATATACCACCCCTACTCTAACCTCATACCCCCCTTAAATAAACCTAACACTACCCCCCTGAAGATCTCCCTACCTTGAGTCGTCTTCAACCAACCGGGCACCGATGGACCAAAAGAGGGCATCCAGAGCAGCAGAAGTCTTCATCCTATCCGGGCAGAAGAGGACATCCGGACTGGCAGACATCTTCATCCAAGCGGCATCTTCTATCTTCATCCATCTGACGAGGAGCGGCTCCATCTTCAAGACCTCCGGCGTGGAACATCCTTCTTGACCAACGACTAGACGACGAATGAAGGTTCCTTTATGTGAATTAATCCAAGATGGCGTCCCATGAATTCCGATTGGCTGATAGGAATCTATCTAATCGGAATTAAGGTAGGAAAAATCTGATTGGATGATTGAATCAGCCAATCAGAATCAAGTTCAATCGGATTAGCTGATCCAATCAGCCAATCAGATTGAGCTTGCATTCTATTGGCTGATCAGAACAGCCAATAGAATGTGAGCTCAATCTGATTGGCTGATTGGATCAGCCAATCCGATTGAACTTGAATCTGATTGGCTGATTCAATCATCCAATCAGATTTTTCCTACCTTAATTCCGATTGGCTGACAGAATCCTATCGGAATTCGAGGGACACCATCTTGGATGACGTCACTTAAAGGAACCTTCATTCATCGTCTAGTCGTCGGTCAAGAAGGATGTTCCGCGCCGGAGGTCTTGAAGATGGAGCCGCTCCTTGTCGGATGGATGAAGATAGAAGATGCCGCTTGGATGAAGATGTCTGGCAGTCCGGATGTCCTCTTCTGCCCAGATAGGATGAAGACTTCTGCCGCTCTGGATGCCCTCTTTTGGTCCATCGGTGCCCGGTTGGGTGAAGACGACTCAAGGTAGGGAGATCTTCAGGGGGGTAGTGTTAGGTTTATTTAAGGGGGGGTTGGGTTAGAGTAGGGGTATGTGGGTGGTGGGTTGTAATGTTGGGGGGCGGTATTGTGTTTTTTTTAACATGCAAAAGAGCTGATTACTTTGGGGCATGCCCCGCAAAAGGCCCTGTTCAGGGCTGGTAAGGTAATAGAGCTGTTAACTTTTGTAATTTAGAATAGGGTAGGGCATTTTTTTATTTTGGGGGGCTTTGTTATTTTATTAGGGGGCTTAGATTAGGTGTATTTAGATTAAAAATCTTGTAATATTTTTTTATTTTTTGTAACTTAGTCAGTTTATTTAATTGTATTTAATTGTAGGTATTTGTAGTTAATTAATTTAATTTATTTATTGATAGTTTAGTGTTAGGTTTAATTTTAACTTAGGTTAGGATTTATTTTACAGGTAATTTTGTATTTCTTTTAGCTAAGTAGTTATTAAATAGTTAATAACTATTTAATAACTATTCTACCTAGTTAAAATAAATACAAAGTTACCTGTAAAATAAAAATAAATACTAAAATAGCTACAATGTAATTATTAATTACATTGTAGCTATCTTAGGGTTTATTTTACAGGTAAGTATTTATTTTTAAATAGGAATAATTTAGTTAATGATAGTGTAGTGTTAGGTGTAATTGTAACTTAGGTTAGTTTTTATTTTACAGGTAAATTTGTCTTTATTTTAACTAGGTAGCTAATAAATAGTTATTAACTATTTAATAGCTATTGTACCTAGTTAAAATAAATTTAAATTTGCCTGTAAAATAAAATAAATCCTAAAATAGCTACAATATAATTATTAGTAATATTGTAGCTATATTAGGGTTTATTTTATAGGTAAGTATTTAGTTTTAAATAGGATTAATTTAGTTAATAAGAGTAATTTTTATTTAGATTTATTAAAATAATATTTAAGTTAGGGGGGTGTTAGGGTTAGTTTTAGACTTATGTTTAGGGGTTAATTAGTTCAATATAGATGGCGGCGGTATAGGGGGGGCAGGATAGGGGTTAATAAATTTATTATAGGTGGCGACGGTGTAGGGGGGGCAGATTAGGGGTTAATAAGTTTAATATAGGTGGCGCGGCAGTTTAGGGGTTAAAACATTTATTTAGTTGCGGCGGGGTACGGGATCGGCAGGATAGGGGTTAATAGATTTATTATAGGTGGCGGCGGTATAGGTGGGGCAGGATAGGGGTTAATAGGTATTATGTAGGTGGCGGCGGGGTCCGGGAGCAGCAGTTTAGGGGTTAATCAGTTTATTTGAGTGGCGGCGGGGTCCGGGAGCGGTGGTTTAGGGGTTAATCAGTTTATTAGAGTGGTGGTGGGCTCCGGGAGCAGCTGTTTAGGGGGTAATCAGTTTATTATAGTTGCAGCAGGGTCCGGGAGCGGCGGTTTAGGGGGTAATACATTTATTTAGTTGCGGCGGTGTATGGGGGGGCAGATTAGGGGTGTTTAGACTCAGGGTATATGTTAGGGTGTTAGGTGCAGATATCTCCCATAGGAATCAATGGGATGTCGGGCAGCAGCAAACATGAGCTTTCGCTATGGTCAGACTCCCATTGATTCCTATGGGATCCGCCGCCTCCAGGGCAGCAGATTGAAAACCAGGTACGCTGGGCCGGAAAAGTGCCGAGCGTACCTGGTAGTCATTTGACAACTCCCAAAAGTAGTCAGATTGTGCCGAACTTGCGTTCGGAACATCTGGAGTGACGTAAGAATCGATCTGTGTCGGACTGAGTCCGGCGGATCGAAGCTTACGTCACTATATTCTACTTTTGCCAGCAGCAGGGCTTGATAACTTAGGCGAATCAGCCTCACCACAAATACGCTGCGGAATTCCAGCGTATTTGAGGTTGACGTCTTGATAACTAGAGGCCCATGTCTAACTTCTGAGCAAATGATACAGTTGCGACTCCAGTGAGGGCCGCAAGAGCTCCCAGAATTACTCCTGGCAATAGGCCTTACGGAAGAGGCCCCACAACAGAGGCAAGCTTATCCGACAAGGGGCTCACTGATCGGAACAAAAGCAGCTGTCCCGGGGGGTCTTGAGCAGGGGCCGGAGGGGCAGCGATGGCCATTGGGGGCTCAAAAGAGCAGCAATTCTGTAAGTCCTTAGTTAAGACAGCATAGTGGTGATCCACAAGATTGCATATGTCAGCCAGTAACTTTTCCGCATGGTTCAGCATGTTGTAAGGGAGGCTCAGCACTTTGGGAATTTAGAGCGATTCACCAGGTAAGAGAAGGGATATTGCAGTGCTTGCAAAGCTCTCTACTACATAGCCTGGTTTGCCCAGTAGGATAGCAGATGTGTCATGGCTGATCTCCTTCATAGGCGTCAGTTGCGTTGATAGGTAATCTAAGTTGTTGCTCCTGAGATTGATGTATCAATAGAATCAGTATATGGTGAAAATGTCAAAAATTTTCCTTTTACATCTGGATATAGATGCTGAGATAATAGTTAGATTAATTAAGAATTCCCAGGCGCATATGCTTTTTAATAGTGTATATAGATAAATGGGAAATGATTGACAGTTGTGAAAAGACGTGCATAAACTAGTGAGAAGGATATGTGAGCTGGTAAACCAAAATGAAAGAGAAATTTTTAAGGAAAGAATGACATACATGTAGGACAAGAAGCAAAATTGTAGGAATAGAAAACCCAATTTTCTTTCCTAAGATATGGAGAGTCCACAACGTCATTCAATTACTATTAGGAAAATCACTCATGGCCAGCAGGAGGAGGCAAAGAGCACCACAGCAAAGCTGTTAGGTATCACTCCCCTTCCCATAATCCCAAGTCATTCTATTTTCCTCTGTCAATGGAGGAGGTGAAGTTTGGTGTCTGAAGAAATAAATTTCTTTTTCGGGTACTTTTCCCTGCAAGCAAGGATTTGGGTTTAGCTGAGTCCACGTCAATCTCTTCAGTAGAGTAGTGGTGGCTTTTTAGCAGTTAGGAAGTTGTGAGGTAGTCCTTGCTTTGTTTCCTAACACATTGATGCCCATGGTAAATAAAGCCAGAGTTGGTTACTCTGTTCTTTTTTTTTCTGCAAGTCTCTGTA
The DNA here is from genome assembly GCF_027579735.1 of Bombina bombina. Taxonomy (NCBI): domain Eukaryota; kingdom Metazoa; phylum Chordata; class Amphibia; order Anura; family Bombinatoridae; genus Bombina; species Bombina bombina. The sequence goes on from NC_069499.1 coordinate 900,289,662, forward strand.
AGGAGTATGTGTACTTTCACACCTTGTGAGATGTCTTCCTGCTGGACAGCTAGACTGCAGGTAAGTGCTTTTGTCTTCTAGGTCTTGGAGACTTGCACTTCAGAAGAATATTTTATATGCAGTAGATGGGGACATTTTTAAAATCCTTTATACAAGATTTTCTTTGGCAGTGGGCAGGCACATTATGTATGTTGAGACTAGGGGGTCAAATTATCAAGCTCCATAAAGACCGCTGCTCCATAACCTGTCCATCTGCTCTGAAGTGGCGGACAGAAATCAACCCGATTGGATACGATCGGGTTGATTGACACCCCCTGATAGCGGCCAATTTGCTGCGAATCTGCAGTGGGTGTCATTGCACCAGCAGTTCACAAGAACTGCTGGTGCAATGATAAATACTGACAACGGCCTAGATTTAGAGTTCGGCGGTAGCCGTCAAAACCAGTGTTAGAGGCTCCTAACGCTGGTTTTGGGCGCCCGCTGGTATTTGGAGTCAGTGATTAAAGGGTCTAACGCTCACTTTTCAGCCGCGACTTTTCCATACCGCAGATCCCCCTACGCCATTTGCGTAGCCTATCTTTTCAATGGGATCTTTCTAACGCTGGTATTTAGAGTCGTTTCTGCAGTGAGCGTTAGAGCTCTAACGACAAGATTCCAGCCGCCTGAAAATAGCAGGAGTTAAGAGCTTTCTGGCTAACGCCGGTTTATAAAGCTCTTAACTACTGTACCCTAAAGTACACTAACACCCATAGCCAATAGAATGCGAGCTCAATCTGATTGGCTGATGGGATCGGCCAATCGGATTGAACTTGATTCTGATTGGCTGATTCCATCAGCCAATCAGAAAATTCCTACCTTAATTCCGATTGGCTGATAGAATCCTATCAGCCAATCGGAATTCGAGGGACGCCATCTTGGATGACGTCCCTTAAAGGAACCGTCATTAGTCGGGAGACATCGGAAGAAGAGGATGGATCCGCGTCGCCTGCTTCAAGATGGACCCGCTCCGCACCGGATGGAAGAAGATCGAAGATGCCGCTTGGAGAAGATGTTTGCCGGTCCGGATGTCCTCTTCTTGCCGGATAGGAGGAAGACTTTGGAGCACCGGATTATGGATCGCCAACCCCCGCTTGGGTTGGATGAAGATCTTGGAGCCAGGACGGATCGGTGATACCTGGATGGTGAAGACAAGGTAGGAAGATCTTCAGGGGCTTAGTGTTAGGTTTATTTAAGGGGGGTTTGGGTTAGATTAGGGGTATGTGGGTGGTGGGTTGTAATGTTGGGGGGGGGTATTGTATTTATTCTTTTACAGGCAAAAGAGCTGAAATTCTTGGGGCATGCCCCGCAAAGGGCCCTGTTCAGGGCTGGTAAGGTAAAAGAGTTTGTAACTTTTTAAATTTAGAATAGGGTAGGGAATTTTTTATTTTGGGGGGCTTTGTTATTTTATTAGGGGGCTTAGAGTAGGTGTAATTAGTTTAAAATTGTTGTAATATTTTTCTTATGTTTGTAAATATTTTTTTATTTTCTGTAACTTAGTTCTTTTTTATTTTTTGTACTTTAGCTAGTTTATTTAATTGTATTTATTTGTAGCAATTGTGTTTAATTTATTTATTGATAGTGTAGTGTTAGGTTAATTGTAGGTAATTGTAGGTAGTTTATTTAATTATTTTATTGATAGGGTAGTGTTAGGTTTAATTATAACTTAGGTTAGGATTTATTTTACAGGTAAATTTGTTATTATTTTAACTAGGTAACTATTAAATAGTTCTTAACTATTTAATAGCTATTGTACCTGGTTAAAATAATTACAAAGTTGCCTGTAAAATAAATATTAATCCTAAAATAGCTATAATATAATTATAATTTATATTGTAGCTATATTAGGATTTATTTTACAGGTAAGTATTTAGCTTTAAATAGGAATAAGTTATTTAATAAGAGTTAATTTATTTCGTTAGATAAAAATTATATTTAACTTAGGGGGGTGTTAGTGTTAGGGTTAGACTTAGCTTTAGGGGTTAATCCATTTATTAGAATAGCGGTGAGCTCCGATCGGAAGTTTAGGGGTTAATAATTGAAGGTAGGTGTCGGCGATGTTAGGGAGGGCAGATTAGGGGTTAATACTATTTATGATAGGGTTAGTGAGGCGGATTAGGGGTTAATAACTTTATTATAGTAGCGCTCAGGTCCGCTCGGCAGATTAGGGGTTAATAAGTGTAGGTAGGTGTCGGCGACGTTGTGGGGGGCAGATTAGGGGTTAATAAATATAACATAGGGGTCGGCGATGTTAGGGCAGCAGATTAGGGGTACATAGGGATAACGTAGGTGGCGGCGTTTTACGGAGCGGCAGATTAGGGGTTAAAAAAAATATGCAGGGGTCAGCGATAGCGGGGGCGGCAGATTAGGGGTTAATAAGTGTAAGATTAGGGGTGTTTAGACTCGGGGTACATGTTAGGGTGTTAGGTGCAGACGTAGGAAGTGTTCCCCCATAGGAAACAATGGGGCTGCGTTAGGAGCTGAACACTGCTTTTTTGCAGGTGTTAGGTTTTTTTTCAGCTCAAACAGTCCCATTGTTTCCTATGGGAGAATCGTGCACAAGCACGTTTTTGAGGCCGGCCGCGTCCGTAAGCAACTCTGGTATCGAGAGTTGCTTTTGCGGTAAAAATGCTCTACGCTCCTTTTTTGGAGCCTAACGCAGCATTTGTTTTAACTCTCGATACCAGAGTTAAATTTATGGTGCGGCCAGAAAAAAGCCCGCGGAGCGTTAACAGCCCTTTTACCGCCGAACTCCAAATCTAGGCCAACGTATGCTGTCGACATTTATCGATGTGCAGCGGACATGGTATGCTAAATCGTATCATGTCCGCTTGCAGATTAGTAAATTGACCCCTTGGGTCCCTTATTGATCCCTTATTGGGACTTTTTTGAAATACTTTATTAGTATGTGTGTGGCTTATGTTTTATACAGGGTTTTATGTATAAACTTAAAATTTGGCAGTTCGTTTTCCTTGCAAACGGCTAGATTTAGAGTTTTGTTGGTAAGGACCCGCGTAGCTAACGCTGGCTTTTTTCTGGCCGCACCATTAAAATAACTCTGGTATTGAGAGTCCACAGAATGGCTGCGTTAGGCTCAAAAAAAGGAGCGTAGAGCATATTTAATGCCACTGCAACTCTCGATACCAGAGTTGCTTACGGACGCGGCCAGCCTCAAAAACGTGCTCGTGCACGATTCCCCCATAGGAAACAATGGGGCTGTTTGAGCTGAAAAAAAACCTTAAACCTGCAAAAAAGCCGCGTTCAGCTCCTAACGCAGCCCCATTGTTGTCTATGGGGAAACACTTCCTACGTCTGCACCTAACACCCTAACATGAACCCTGAGTCTAAACACCCCTAACTTTACACTTATTAACCCCTATTCTGCCGCCCCCGCTATCGCTGACCACTGTATATTATTTTTAACCCCTAATCTGCCGCTCCGTAAACCGCCGCTACTTACATTATCCCTATGTACCCCTAATCTGCTGCCCCTAACACCGCCGACCCCTATATTATATTTATTAACCCCTAATCTGCCCCCCACAACGTCGCCTCCACCTGCCTACACTTATTAACCCCTAATCTGCCGACCGGACCTGAGCGCTACTATAATAAAGTTATTAACCCCTAATCCGCCTCACTAACCCTATAATAAATAGTATTAACCCCTAATCTGCCCTCCCTAACATCGCCGACACCTAACTTCAAACATTAACCCCTAATCTGCCGACCGGAGCTCACCGCTATTCTAATAAATGTATTAACCCCTAAAGCTAAGTCTAACCCTAACACTAACACCCCCCTAACTTAAATATAATTTAAATCTAACGAAATTAATTAACTCTTATTAAATAAATTATTCCTATTTAAAGCTAAATACTTACCTGTAAAATAAATCCTAATATAGCTACAATATAAATTATAATTATATTAAAGCTATTTTAGGATTAACATTTATTTTCCAGGTAACTTTGTATTTATTTTAACCAGGTACAATAGCTATTAAATAGTTAAGAACTATTTAATAGCTAAAATAGTTAAAATAAGTACAAATTTACCTGTAAAATAAATCCTAACCTAAGTTACAATTAAACCTAACACTACACTATCAATAAATTAATTAAATAAAATACCTATAATTATCTACAATTAAACCTAACACTACACTATCAATAAATAAATTAAATACAATTCCTACAAATAAATACAAATAAATAAACTAACTAAAGTACAAAAAATAAAAAAGAACTAAGTTACAAAAAATAAAAAAAATATTTACAAACATTAGAAATATATTACAACAATTTTAAACTAATTACACCTACTCTAAGCCCCCTAATAAAATAACAAAGCCCCCCAAAATAAAAAATGCCCTACCCTATTCTAAATTACTAAAGTTCAAAGCTCTTTTACCTTACCAGCCCTGAACAGGGCCCTTTGCGGGGCATGCCCCAAGAAGTTCAGCTCTTTTGCCTGTAAAAAAAAACATACAATACCCCCCCCCAACATTACAACCCACCACCCACATACCCCTAATCTAACCCAAACCCCCCTTAAATAAACCTAACACTCAGCCCCTGAAGATCTCCCTACCTTGAGTCGTCTTCACCCAGCCGAGCCAAATTCTTCATCCAAGCGGAGCAAGAAGAGGTCCTCCATCCGGTAGAAGTCTTCATCCAAGCGGGGCAGAAGAGGTCTTCCATCCGATTGAAGTCTTCATCCAAGAGGCATCTTCTATCGTCATCCATCCGGAGCGGAGCGGCAGCATCCTGAAGACCTCTGACGCGGAACATCCATCCTGGTCGACGACTGAACGACGAATGACGGTTCCTTTAAATGACGTCATCCAAGATGGCGTCCCTCGAATTCCGATTGGCTGATAGGATTCTATCAGCCAATCGGAATTAAGGTAGGAATATTCTGATTGGCTGATGGAATCAGCCAATCAGAATCAAGTTCAATCCGATTGGCTGATCCAATCAGCCAATTAGATTGAGCTCGCATTCTATTGGCTGTTCCGATCAGGGGCTTAGTGTTAGGTTTATTTAAGGGGGGTTTGGGTTGGATTAGGGGTATGTGGGTGGTGGGTTGTAATGTTGGGGGGGGGGTATTGTATGTTTTTTTTTACAGGCAAAAGAGCTGAACTTCTTGGGGCATGCCCCGCAAAGGGCCCTGTTCAGGGCTGGTAAGGTAAAAGAGCTTTAAACTTTAGTAATTTTGAATAGGGTAGGGCATTTTTTTATTTTGGGGGCTTTGTTATTTTATTAGGGGGCTTAGAGTAGGTGTAATTAGTTTAAAATTGTTGTAATATTTTTCTTATGTTTGTAAATATTTTTTTTTTTTGTAACTTAGTTCTTTTTTATTTTTTGTACTTTAGTTAGTTTATTTCATTGTAGTTATTTGTAGCTATTGTATTTAATTAATTTATTGATAGTGTAGTGTTAGGTTTAATTGTAGGTAATTGTAGGTATTTTATTTAATTTATTTATTGATAGTGTAGTGTTAGGTTTAATTGTAACTTAGGTTAGGATTTATTTTACTGGTAAATTTGTAATTATTTTAACTAGGTAGCTATTAAATAGTTCTTAACTATTTAATAGCTATTGTACCTGGTTAAAATAAATACAAAGTTACCTGTAAAATAAATATAAATCCTAAAATAGCTATAATATAATTATAATTTATATTGTAGCTATATTAGGATTTATTTTACAGTTAAGTATTTAGCTTTAAATAGGAATAATTTATTTAATAAGAGTTAATTTATTTAGTTAGATAAAAATTATATTTAACTTAGGGGGTGTTAGTGTTAGGGTTAGACTTAGCTTTAGGGGTTAATACATTAATTAGAATAGCGGTGAGCTCCAGTCGGCAGTTAATGTTTGAAGTTAGGTGTCGGCGATGTTAGGGAGGGCAAATTAGAGGTTAATACTATTTATTATAGGGTTAGTGAGGCGGATTAGGGGTTAATAACTTTATTATAATAGCGGTGCGGTCCGGTCGGCAGATTAGGGGTTAATAAGTGTAGGCAGGTGGAGGCGACGTTGAGGGCGGCAGATTAGGGGTTAATAATTATAATATAGGGGTCGGCGGTGTTAGGGGCAGCAGATTAGGGGTACATAGCTATAATGTAGGTGGCGGCGCTTTGCGGTCGGCAGATTAGGAGTTAATTATTGTAGGTAGCTGGCGGCGACGTTGTGGGGGGCAGGTTAGGGGTTAATAAATATAATACAGGGGTCGGCGGTGTTAGGGGCAGCAGATTAGGGGTACATAAGTATAACGTAGGTGGCGGTCGGCAGATTAGGGGTTAAAAAAAAATAATCGAGTGGCGGCGATGTGGGGGGACCTCGGTTTAGGGGTACATAGGTAGTTTATGGGTGTTAGTGTACTTTAGAGCACAGTAGTTAAGAGCTTTATGAACCGGCGTTAGCCCAGAAAGCTCTTAACTACTGACTTTTTTTCTGCGTCTGGAGTTATGTCGTTAGATTTCTAACGCTCACTTCAGCCAAGACTCTAAATACCGGAGTTAGAAAGATCCCATTGAAAAGATAGGATACGCAATTGACGTAAGGGGATCTGCGGTATGGAAAAGTCGCGGCTGAAAAGTGAGCGTTAGACCCTTTTTTTAATGACTCCAAATACCGGCGGTAGCCTAAAACCAGCGTTAGGAGCCTCTAACGCTGGTTTTCACGGCTACCGCCAAACTCTAAATCTAGGCCTTACTTAGCTAGAACAGGCTAACTGACAAAAGACTTGAGTTTGAAAACAGCTGCAGCTACTTGCATCTTATGTTGTAGGCAGAGGGAAACGCGCACCTTTTACTTGATGCGTAGTTTTCTCTTTATGCCGGTCATGTGATTTCTCTCTGCTGTCGGATATTCATGGAGCGGTGTCATTGAATTTCAGTCTCTTCAGTGTTGATCTACTATACGATCGTTTTAGAGACTTCTGGCAGCCATTGTGGTATTACAAATTCTAGTGATAGTGTATTTAAAAAATTTCTACAAGTTGGGGAATTTTTTATTTAGTATTATGGACATGGACCAAGACTCCATTCAAGCAGAATGCTCGCCATGGCTCCACAACGGCACCACATGACAAATAAAACCAATCACTCAGAATTGCCACCCAATCCAGAAATATAGCTACCAGGAAGCACACAAAAAATGGAAAATTTTAAATTCACTCACAACAAGCATGAACACTCACATGATCAAAAATCTTCAAATCAAAGCAAAAGAAGAATATTTAAAAACAAACACCAAAACATTATCACTATTTTTTTAATACACACCTAAACATAAAACAATACCCAATACATACTGTATATATAATTAAACATATACACAAATACATACATACAAGAAAACAGGCATCCAAAGATACACCAGCAAAGAGAACCATAAACAGCAGCACAATATACAATTATACACAAAATCCCAAACAGCACTTATCAAAGAGTCCCAAAACCTGAAAATCACGACATCCCCAAGCCAGATATATAATCCAACCACAGATCAAACTGGATCACATAAAAATCTAAGGAGAGAGGGAGCACACAAAAACATACACTATATACACAGCCACATACAGTATATCCAGCTATATACAAATACAAAAATGTATTTTCCCTAATTAGGTAACCAAGTGCAACTTAAATATATATCATTAAAATGTAGCAAACAAATGTGTCCTGATTACAAGCTCATGAATAAATTAGTTCAAAATGATCTGAATTTAAACAAATTTATTATATTTTAATTTAAATTTATAAGCATGAATTGATTAAAAAAAACACAATTGGGGAATTCAAAGAAACACATAAGTTTTAAATTTCATTTGATCTTATAAATTTAATCTTATAAAAATCTGATAAAAGTAACATAAAAGTAACCGCATAAGTTGTAAAATATAAACTAATCTAACCAAATATTTAATCAGATGATATATATAGACCGGTCCTACTCTCTAAAACTAAATACACACTAATAATACAAAAAACACTTAATACACGCTAATAATACAAAAAACAATTCATACAAAAATTCATAAGAATAAAGAGAAACAAAAGTTTAAAAAGTGGCTTCTTATTCAGAAACTGATACTCTTGTAAGGTTTTCAAACAAGTGTCTTTCTCCACAGAATTCTCCTCACAGATCTTTCAGCACAGTAGTTGCAAACTGCAGGTTATTGGGTCTTCCCAGGGAGTGAGTGTCCTGAATCCTGAAAGCCGTCTGGGTGGGAGACAGAAGGTGTCTGCTTAGGTAGACAACAAGATTTTCATGAGAAAAAAGTGCATCAGTACTTACACATAGGTAACCGAAGATCGGTGTCGCATCAGGCTCTACTTCCTACCAAGGGTCTTTAGTCTGCACTGGATCCTCCGAAGCTGCACTTTGAGCCCAGACACTGTGTACTCTTAAAGACAGACCCAGGGGATCTCCCCTGGGTCTGTCTTTAAGAGTGCACAGTTTGCAACTAACGTGCTGAAAGATCTGTGAGGAGAATTCTGTGGAGAAAGACGCTTGTTTGAAAATCAGCCAATCAGATAGAATGCGAGCTCAATCTGATTGGCTGATTGGATCAGCCAATCGGTTTGAACTTGAATCTGATTGGCTGATTCAATCAGCCAATCAGATTTTTCCTACCTTAATTCTGATTGGCTGATAGAATCCTATCAGCCAATCGGAATTGAAGGGACGCCATCTTGGATGACGTCCCTTAAAGGAGCCTTCATTCGTCGGTAGTCCATCGGTAAAGAAGGATGTTCTGCGTTGGCGGGATGAAGATTGAAGATCCCGCTTGGAAGATGACATCGCCCAGATAGAAGACTTCTTCAGCGCCTCTTGGAAGATGACATCGCCCGGATGGAAGACTTCTTCAGCGCCGACTGGAGGATCACTTCATCGGATGGAAGATTTCTTCAGCGCCCCTTGGATGATGACTTCTGCCGCTCCGGATCTCCTCTTTGGTTCCATCGCTGCTCGGCTGAGTGAAGACGACTCAAGGTAGGATGATCTTCAGGGGATTAGTGTTAGGTTATTTTAAGGGGGGTTTGGGTTAGATTAGGGGTATGTGGGTGGTGGGTTTTAATGTTGGGGGGGTTGTATTTTTCTTTTACAGGCAAAAGAGCTGAATTCTTTGGGTCATGCCCCACAAAAGGCCCTTTTAAGGGCTGGTAAGGTAAAAGAGCTTTGAACTTTTTAAATTTAGAATAGGGTAGGGCATTTTTTTATTTTGGGGGGGGGTTGTTATTTTATTAGGGGGCTTAGATTAGGTGTAATTAGCTTAAAATTGTTGTAATATTTTTTAAATGTTTGTAACCTATTTTTTTTTATTTTTTGTAGCTTAGCTTTTTTTATTTTTTGTACTTTAGTTAGTTTATGTAATTGTATTTAATTGTAGTTATTTGTAGTTAATTTATTTAATTTATTTAATGATAGTGTAGTGTTAGGTTTAATTGTAACTTAGGTTAGGATTTATTTTACAGGTAATTTTGTATTTCTTTTAGCTAGGTAGTTATTAAATAGTTAATAACTATTTAATAACTATTCTAAATAGCTAAAATAAATACAAAGTTACCTGTAAAATAAATATAATTCCTAAAATAGCTACAATGTAATTATTAATTACATTGTAGCTATCTTAGGGTTTATTTTACAGGTAAGTATTTATTTTTAAATAGGAATAATTTAGTTAATGATAGTGTAGTGTTAGGTGTAATTGTAACTTAGGCTAGTTTTTATTTTACAGGTAAATTTCTCTTTATTTTAGCTAGGTAAGCTATTAAATAGTTAATAACTATTTAATAGCTATTGTACCTAGTTAAAATAAATTGAAAGATGCCTGTAAAATAAAAATAAATCCTAAGATAGCTACAATATAATTATTATTTATATTGTAGCTATATTAGGGTTTATTTTAAAGGTAAGTATTTAGTTTTAAATAGGATTAATTTAGTTCATAATAGAACTATTATTTAGATTTATGTAATTAATATTTAAGTTAGGGGGGTTTTAGGGTTAGTGTTAGACTTAGGTTTAGGGGTTAATAAATTTATTACAGTGGCGGCGGTGTAGTGGGGGGCAGGCTAGGGGTTAATAAATGTATTATAGGTGGCGACGGTGTAGGGGGGGCAGATTAGGGGTTAATATATTTAATATAGGTTGCGGCAGGGTCCGGGAGTGGTGGTTTAGGGGTTAAACTATTTATTTAGTTGCGGCGAGGTGCGGGATCGGCAGGATAGGGGTTAATAACTTTATTATAGAGGGCGGCGGGGGGGCAGGATAGGGGTTACTAGGTATAATGTAGGTGGCGGTGTGCTCCGGGAACGGTGGTTTAGGGGTTAATACATTTATTATAGTTGCGGCGGGGTCAGGGAGCGGTGTTTTAGGGGTTAATATGTATAGAGTAGCTTGCGGTGGGTTCCGGGAGCGGCGGTTTAGGGGGTAATAACTTTATTTAGTTGCGGCGGTGTAGGGGGGCAGATTAGGGGTGTTTAGACTCGGGGTACATGTTAGGGTGTTAGGTGTAGACAGCTCCCATAGGAATCAATGGGATATCTGGCAGCAGCGAACTTGTACTTTCGCTATGGTCAGACTCCCATTGATTCCTATGGGATCCGCCGCCTCCAGGGTGGCGGTTTGAAAACCATATACGCTGGGCCGGAAAAGTGCCGAGCGTACCTGCTAGTTTTTTGATAACTAGCAAAAGTAGTCAGATTGTGCCGAACTTGTGTGCGGAACATCTGGAGTGACGTAAGAATCGATCTGTGTCGGACTGAGTCCGGCGGATAGAAGTTTACGTCACAAAATTCTACTTTTGCCGGTCTCTAGCCTTTGATAACTAAGGCGAATCAGCCTCGCCACAAATACGCTGTGGAATTCCAGCGTATTTGAGGTTGACGGCTTGATAACTACCCCCCATGGTGTGTATTTAGTTTTAGAGAGTAGGACCGGTCTATATATATCATCTGATTAAATATTTGGTTAGATTAGTTTATATTTTACAATTTATGTGGTTACTTTTATGTTACTTTCATCAGATTTTTATAAGATTAAATTTATAAGATCAAATGAAATTTAAAACTTATGTGTTTTTTTTGAATTTACCAATTGTGTTTTTTTAATCAATTCATGCTTATAAATTTAAATTAAAATATAATAAATTTGTTTAAATTCAGATCATTTTGAACTAATTTATTCACGAGCTTGTAATCAGGACACATTTGTTTGCTACATTTTAATGATATATATTTAAGTTGCACTTGGTTACCTAATTAGGGAAAATAAATTTGTCTGGTACCAGCTGTAGTCTCCCTTCTCCCTTTTAAACTATTAACTTTGGCATTCCTTTGGTTTGCGCACCCATAAATTATTGCAGTGCACACATGGTTCCACATTCCCCTAGTCCATCTACACAAGTCCCAGCTCCACCCCTTTTATGGCCCGGCTGCCTACAGATGAAAGCAAATGGGCAAAGACAGGCTGTAACCTGTTCCAGAAGATGCACAGTACCAACTCCATCACCACATGCTTCCACCCTAGCAAGCCTTTTCCCGCCACCACACTGCTCCTGCTCTCATCCGTTTGCCTCACTGCACTTCTCCAACTCCACTACCTGGCACTGCTCCAGTCTTAGATTTGGCCCATATAGGTCATCACCTGCGTTCCTCCAGTTCCCCAGGTCTGACCCGACAGGGCTTGTGCTCCTCTCCCCCCGAATGGCCTACTGCAGAGCTGGGCTGTCAGCTGTACCTAAAGCAGCACCAGCAAAGCAGGACTGTCCATTTACTTCCTACCTTTTACCGACACCACTAAAAAGCTGTTAGCTTGCGGACACCTCACCGCTCCATCCCATCTCTGCACCCTGATGCAACACGCTGCCATGTAAACCTGCAAGCCACAGATGATGACAGGTAAGAAACACCTGCCATGACACTGATCCTTGTCCCATGGGCAGTGTGAACCTATTCTCATGTAGTCCAGCCTAAAGGCCTCAAGATGACCCCTCCACTTGGCCTACATGAGGTCACAAACTCTTACTTCAATGCTTTTCATTTTTTATTGTTTTACAGGAAAGAGCTTTGTTTCATCTAATAAAATCCCCATCAACATGATAAAAAAAACTCAATAAATACCCAGAATCTAAAACTCGGTTAACAGAACTGTGCATTTATTAAGAAAATACAATGTGACCAGTGCCAAGGGACACCAGACATGTAAAGGACATCTTTGGAAGCAGTGGAACTGGTGTGAACCTTCTGCTTGATGATCGTTGTCTTTAGTTGACACAGCACCTGTAAAGATACATATGAGATAGGACATATTAGATGACAACAGTGGACAAATAAAAAAGATAAAAAAAACAGGCTTGCTATATTGGGACATAAATTAAAATGACTTTTTCTTTTTGCTTCTGTTACCCATAAGTAACAATAACATTTAAAAAATGCAATTTTAAAAAAAATTAAAAATGTGACAAAATCTTTTTTTTACATTTTAATTTAAACAAACACAGCTGTATCTGGGAAGTTGTTTACATTGTCATGCTTTTTCTATAAAATAAATACTTATATTAAAATATTAATAATAATAATAATAATAATAATAACAATCATTTTAAAGGGGAGATACTTCTTCGAGAGAAACAATATTAGGTGCCAAATTTAGAGAGAACGTTGAACAAAAAGTGAAGGACTGAGTGGGGGTTATGGCAGATGGACAATATGACATTGGGGGAGGCATTGGATGATGAAGATGAGAGAACCAAATGGCTAAAGGGGAGAGATAGCACAGAGGGTCTGATGATCTAAAGCTTCCTCAGTTCTTTGGGGTTCCTCACAATGTTTTAGAAAACAAATTTAGTTTGAGAGTTGCTTCTCTACCTCTGCAGGAGAGGCACCTATGTAATAATAATATAACAATATAATGGTAAGAAAAAAAATGTTTTATTTCTCTTTATGCCATCAAGTTTTTGATCATCAGGTCCTGAATAAGAAGGGGTGAAATGAGGGGTCTAGAGAAGTAATAAAAGCAGCAGATACTTACAGTCTGAGTAATATTTGTGACACAACAACAAAACCGAAAACTCCAAGTCCTCCGAAGGTGATCCACATTAAAATTTTGGGAAATTTATCTGTGTGGGAAAAGGACATGAAGAATACGTTACACACAGGTTGTTACCTTGGGCCATATTGCTATGTGAGCTCTATCTATGATACTCTGCTTATATTACTCAAGCACTAATTACCTGTGGTGAAGATCTTGGGTATCTCGCCAATAGCCTGATACACAGAAGCCACCTTATCCGAGTTGTCATCCGGATAATCAAACCAAAAAGGGGTGTTCTGGGCAGATGCTGGAGCCAGAGTACTTCCAGTTGGTGTTGGAGCCCTGACGTCCTGCAACTGATCTGTGGATAGAGAAAAGACAGAAAGTCAGTATTGAGGACACAGTGTATTAGTATCTTGTTTTGCCAACATATTACAAAAAGAAAGTCAAATTAAACAGACAGGAAACTCAAAATTCAGCCTCATATAAAGAGTCTGTTTCTCTTGTCTCTGTCTGCAGAATTTATTTATTGGTAACTCACCTGCTGACAGATCCTGCCAGTTCACGGCTTTTCTCCTTATGGGACGTGATTCTGTAAAGACAAAAAAGCAAATAATCTGATAATTTTCCTCACATTTCTTATCCTCTTGTCCCATTGGGGATGGGAGGCTTCAACAACCTGAATTACATGGCAGTAAAAGGGTTATTTAGATACCAAAATCCTTATTCCTATCAGCTCCATTACCATCATCTATTATTTTTTTGCAATACCTCTTCTTATCCACTATTTTTTTTTTAAATCTACTATATTTATTAAGATGATGTGAACCCCTTCACATTATTGTGAATAACCTCTATATTATAATATAAGAAATTGAAAGCTTTTTTTTAAAAAAAAGAAATTGAAATTAGCACAAAGCTTCTCATTACTATTGTTCTATTTTCTTTCAATTATCTGTTTAACTGACATCTTCTCTGATAAAGAGCTGTCCCTTGTACTGTAGCTAAACCAAAGTTTTATGTAATAGAATCAAGGTATATCCCCTTCTAATTCTCACTGACATGATACTATATCCTATCCTCCCACCACCCTGTTCCCCCTGTGTCTTTAATTTACCTGTGCCCGAAAAAATCAGTAGAGAGATTCCTAAACAAACAGCAAATGCTTGAATCGCCATCATCTTGCAATGAATATGAACATTTACTTGCCTCCTGCCATTATATAGTATGCATGTGACATCACTATGACATCATATAGGACAAGGGACAATGGGAAACTGATAATGCATAAACAACAGAGCATTGTACTATAATGTCCTTTATGTATTGTCAATACAAATTTAGAACATGAACTCTCCCTAGAAATTCTCCTTACACATAGTTTAACATCTCAATTTAGTGTTTCCTACTGCCCCATATAAAGCTTCCTCATATTTCCCTATATATCTTTTCCTATAACTTCTGTTGTGCCATATACGATTCCTTATAACTAGTGGCAGCAAGTGTTTTCCAAGGTTGTTAGGGCAAAAATTCTCACCTCATTGGCTCTCACCCAGAAAAAAAAAGTGAGGGTGGGGAATGCACAAAAATAAGACCCCTTATAGTATAGCATTTACTCCCAGATTACATATAAACAACACTAATGCTGAGGGCATATATATATAGATAGATAGATAGATAGATAGATAGATAGATAGATAGATAGATAGACTAAATACATACAGAGAGAAGTGCACTCACAGGAACGAACAACTGGCTCAATAACATTGTTAGCCTGTTCTATGGCGATTTACCACCTGGGTGCAACTTTTTAGCCCAGTAATGCTTTTCACAAAGTAGAACTTTCCTGTAGTATATCAGTCTGATCCCGCCTATTACGGTCAGTCCAGCGCCGAAATACCAGGCAATTCCTCTCTGAACAAGGAACACAGCAACCCCAGACAATCGGTTCGGCCTTCATTGGGCCTCGTCAGTGAGGTGTAGCTATGTTCCTCTAAGCACACTGAGCAAGGAGTCCACGTCTGGTTGCCCCTTTTTCCCATAGGGAGACTAAATACATACAGAGAGAAGTGCACTCACAGGAACGAACAACTGGCTCAATAACATTGTTAGCCTGTTCTATGGTGATTTACCACCTGGGTGCAACTTTTTAGCCCAGTAATGCTTTTCACAAAGTAGAACTTTCCTGTAGTATATCAGTCTGATCCCGCCTATTACGGTCAGTCCAGCGCCGAAATACCAGGCAATTCCTCTCTGAACAAGGAACACAGCAACCCCAGACGATCGGTTCGGCCTTCATTGGGCCTCGTCAGTGAGGTGTGGCTATGTTCCTCTAAGCACACTGAGCAAGGAATCCACGTCTGGTTGCCCCTTTTTTCCCATAGGGAGACTAAATACATACAGAGAGAAGTGCACTCACAGGAACGAACAACTGGCTCAATAACATTGTTAGCCTGTTCTATGGCGAATTACCACCTGGGTGCAACTTTTTAGCCCAGTAATGCTTTTCACAGAGTAGAACTTTCCTGTAGTATATCAGTCTGATCCCGCCTATTACGGTCAGTCCAGCGCCGAAATACCAGGCAATTCCTCTCTGAACAAGGAACACAGCAACCCCAGACGATTGTTTCGGCCTTCATTGGGCCTCGTCAGTGAGGTGTAGCTATATTCCTCTAAGCACACTGAGCAAGGAGTCCACATCTGGTTGCCCCTTTTTCCCATAGGGAGACTAAATACATACAGAGAGAAGTGCACTCACAGGAACGAACAACTGGCTCAATAACATTGTTAGCCTGTTCTATGGTGATTTACCACCTGGGTGCAACTTTTTAGCCCAGTAATGCTTTTCACAGAGTAGAACTTTCCTGTAGTATATCAGTCTGATCCCACCTATTACGATCAGTCCAGCGCCGAAATACCAGGCAATTCCTCTCTGAACAAGGAACACAGCAACCCCAGATTATCATTTCGTCCTTCATTGGGCATCGTCAGTGAGGTGTAGCTATATTCCTCTAAGCACACTGAGCAAGGAGTCCATGTCTGGTTTCCCCTTTTTCCCATAGGGAGACTAAATACATACAGAGAGAAGTGCACTCACAGGAACGACCAACTGGCTCAATAACATTGTTAGCCTGTTCCTTGTTCAGAGAGGAATTGCCTGGTATTTCGGCGCTGGACTGACTGTAATAGGCGGGATCAGACTGATATACTACAGGAAATTTCTTCTCTGTGAAAAGCATTACTGGGCTAAAAGAAGCTGCACCCAGGTGGTAAATCGCCATAGAACAGGATAACAATAATATTGAGCCAGTTGTTCGTTCCTGTGAGTGCACATCTCTCTGTATGTATTTAATCTCCCTATGGGAAAAAGGGGAAACCAGACATGGACTCCTTGCTCAGTGTGCTTAGAGGAATATGGCTACACCTCACTAACGAGGCCCAAAGAAGGCCGAAACGATCATCTGGGGTTGCTGTGTTCCTTGTTCAGAGAGGAATTGCTTGGTATTTCGGCCCTGGACTGACTGTAATAGGCGGGATCAGGCTGATATACTACAGGAATTTTTTTTTCTGTGAAAAGCATTACTGGGCTAAAAGAAGCTGCACCCAGGTGGTAAATCGCCATAAAACAGGCTAACAATAATATTGAGCCAGTTTTTCGTTCCTGTGAGTGCACTTCTCACTGTATATAGATAGATAGGTAGATAGATAGATAGATAGATAGATAGATAGATAGATTGATAGATTTGTTTGTTTTAAAAACAGTACAGCAGATACAACCAAATGCATTTTTATGAAAATTAACTTGATATTATGTTTTAGTTGATCTAATGTATTTTGACAGTCTGAGATTATACAATTTATTATTTTATAGATATTTCAGAAAAACTGGCTAATATACAGTATATACAAACATATACATATTTAGACATGTGTGAATATAAATGAAAAAGAAGCACTTATAGCAGCACTCGCTTATAGAGAGTATGGGGAGGTAGGCACCTCTATCATTAAAATATAACTTTGAATAATGATCAAAAAAATATAAAAATCCATAGGAGACGGATAACACACATATAACAACATATAGGGGCATATCTATCAAGCTCTGTATGGAGCTTGAAGTCCCGTGTTTCTGGCGAGTCTTCAGGGTCGCCAGAAACACCAGTTATGAAGCAGCGGTCTAAAGACGGCTGCTCCATAACCTGTCCGCCTGCTCTGAGCAGGCGGACAGACAACGCCACAATTCAACCCGATCGAGTATGATCGGGTTGATTGACAACCCCCTGCTGGCGGCCTATTGGCCTCGAATCTGCAGGGGGAGGCATTGCACCAGCAGCTCACAAGAGCTGCTGGTGCATTGCTGAATACGGAGAGCGTATAGCTCTCTGCATTCAGCGAGATCTGTTGTCCCTGATCCGACAGACCTTTGTTAAATAGGCCCCATAGTGTTAAAAACGGCACAGATGGATATCTACAAACAACAACCCAAAGAGTGATGATATCACTGGTAGTTAAATACTGGGATGAATATAGGGCCCCCTAATGTTATATATGCACATATATTAGTCTATTAAGAGTACACTGTCCAAACATGTGAAAGGGGTAAATACCCCAATAGGGGGTGCCTATATATAGACCCTGAGTTACTGACCTAATCCTGAATATGGAACATTTTTCACACAAACGGATATGTAAACCTGTATGAACAATTCAACCACTAAAATAGAGGGGACACAGTCCTAATTACTAATAAAGCAAACAGGCCAGAGAAATATACAGAGACAAAGCCAATATAGTTAGCCTAATCTGAGTGTGGCACAAATTTCACACACACGGACAATACTAATATAACACTAAATAATATTTAAAGGAAAAGCCCAAAACAAGTAGTAACAAGTAATTAGTATTATAGTTAGGCTAAGTTAACAGATCTATGTGGAACATATATCACACATAGGGATTGTGTTGTGAAGGCAGATTTGTATACTAATATAGGATACTTGTGTTACACACACTCTCCTTTTTCCCATATTTAGACATGTGTATGATGTATATGTATGTTAAAGGGACACTGAACCCAATTTTTTTCTTCCGTGATTCAGATAGAGCATGACATTTTAAGCAACTTTCTAATTTACTCCTATTATCAAATTTTCTTCATTCTCTTGGTATCTTTATTTGAAATGCAAGAATGTAAGTTTAGATGCCGGCCCATTTTTGGTGAACAACCTGGGTTGTTTTTGCTGATTGGTGGATAAATTAATCCACCAATAAAAAAAGTGCTGCCCAGAGTACTGAACCAAAAAAAATATATTAGTTGCCTTCTTTTTCAAATAATGATAGCAAGTGAATGAAGACAATTTGATAATATGAGTAAATTAGAAAGTTGCTTAAAATTGCATGCTATATCTGAATCACAAAAGAAAAAAATTGGGTTCAGTGTCCCTTTAAGTCCCTTTGCAGGCCTTTCTTTTCTCACACCTGAGACCTCACATCTTTGAGCCCTTAATAGCTTTTAATGCAATTTTTTATTAAATACATTTTATTAGACACTGTTATTATGAGTGTAACTTTATTTTTATATCGCATTAACCCGACGAGCATTAAATTTGATTGCGTTCAAGTAAACACATTTACTTTTAACTCATAGGGGTCGATTAAACAAGTTCCCCTTGTTTCCGCGCAAGCCACAAATCTGCAGGGGTCGGCATTGCACAAGCAGTTCACTAGGACTGTTTGTGCACGCTGAATGCCGACAGCGTATGCTGTCCGCATTCAGCGATGTCTGGCGGACATGATACGCTGCATAGTATCATGTCCACCAGGCAATAATAAATTGGCCCCATAATAAGCTACTATGTCTGTTGCGTGCAAAGAGCCACAAAATACCCTATGTCTCTTGCATTGTAACAGTTTGCACACCACTCGTAATCTAGCTAGAAGTGTGGATTATGGCAGACAGACAGTAAGGGGCTGATTTATTAGCTGTAGCTGATCATGTCCGCCCAAAAATCGCTGCTTCTTAACTTAAGTTCCCGGCGAGCCTAAAGGTTTGTGCGGAAACAGCAGCATACACTGCTTCTAAAATCGGCCCCTATGGGTGAGCCGTTGGGTGATGAACATGAGAGATACAAAAGGGTAAAGGGAAGAGATAACACTGATTAGGAAGGAGGAATATGGGGGAGTAATAACAGCAGCAGATACTTACAGTCTGAGTAATATCTGAGAGATGAGGACAAAAAAAAGGAGAAAAAGCCAAGGTCTCCATAGATGATCCACCATAATATTTTAGGACATTTATCTGGGTGGGAAAAGAACATGAAGAATACATGTTGCATACAGGACTGTGAGACAAATTGCTATTTTAAATATGACTCTGCTTGTCATACTCAACCCCTAAGCATGTGTCCTTCCTTCTCTTGACTTAACAGTAATATATAGGTCATAATATCTGAGATGTGCTCCTTTGGATACAAATTCAGACATTTTCAAAGCTTTTTATGGATACTTAACAAACGGCTAGATTACAAGTTGTGCGTCCTGGGAGGCCAAAAAATGAGTGGTACAGCTTCTACCGACAAGATTTCTAACATATTTTAAAGTCAGTAGTTAAAAGAGTTTTATGCTACAAAGCTGTAGCATAAAACTCATAACTAAAGTGCTACAAAGTACACTAACACCCATAAACTACCTATTAACCCCTAAACCGAGGCCCTCCCGCATCGCAAACACTAAAATAACATTTTTAACCCCTAATCTGCCGCTCCGGACATCGCCGCCACTATAATAAACATATTAACACCTAAAGCGCCACACTCCCGTCTCACAAACACTAGTTAAATATTATTAACCCCTAATCTGCTGCCCCCAAAATCACTGCCACCTACATTATATTTATTAACCCCTAATCTTCCGCTCCGGACATTGCCGCCACCTACATTATATTTATTAACCATAATCTGCTTCCCCCAACATCGCCGCCACCTACCTACTTTTATTAACCCCTAATCTGCCATCCCCAACATCGCCGCCACTATTCTAAATTTATTAACCCTTTAAACCTAAGTCTAACCCTAACCCTAACACCCCCTAACTTAAATATAATTAAAATAAATCTAAATAAAATTCCTATCATTAACTAAATTATTCCTATTTAAAACCAAATACCTATAAAATAAACCCTAAGCTAGCTACAATATAACTAATTGTTACATTGTAGCTAGCTTAGGGTTTATTTTTATTTTACAGGCAAGTTTGTATTTATTTTAACTAGGTAGAATAGTTACTAAATAGTTATTAACTATTTAATAACTACCTAGCTAAAATAAATACAAATTTACCTGTAAAATAAAACCTAACCTAAGTTACACTAGCACCTAACACTACACTACAATTAAATAACTTACCTAAATTAAATACAATTAAATAAATTAAATACAATTAGCTAAATTACAAAAAAACTAATTACAAGATATTTAAACTAATTGCACCTAATCTAAGAGCCCTATCAAAATAAAAAGCCCCCCCAAAATAATAAAAACCCCTAGCCTAAACTAAACTATCAATAGCCCTTAAAAGGGCCTTTTGCGGGGCATTGCCCCAAAGAAATCAGCTCTTTTACCTGTAAATAAAAAATACTTATACCCCCCAACAGTAAAACCCACCACCCACACAACCAACCCCCCAAATAAAAGCCTAACTAAAAAAAACCTAAGCTCCCCATTGCCCTGAAAATGGCATTTGGATGGTTATTGACCTTAAAAGGGCATTTAGCTCTATTGCTGCCCAAAGCCCTAACCTAAAAATAAAACCCACCCAATACACCTTTAAAAAAATCCTTACACTAACCCCCGAAGATTCACTTACCGGGAGAAGTCTTCATCCAAGCAACAAGATGTGAATTTTGTGTTTGATCCTAGTGGCAAGAGGAAGCCAGTGAAGGGATTGGCAGAGAGGTGCAGCAGATGAAGAGTGACGTGTAAGGAAGACGAGCCTGGCAGAGGCATTCATTATAGATTGTAAAGGATCTAGGCAGCAGGTGGGGAGACCAGAGAGGACAGAATTGCAGTAGTCGAGGCAGGAAAGGATGAGAGAGTGGATTAAAATCTTAGTTGTGTCTTGTGTAAGGAAGTGTCTAATTTTAGAGATGTTTTTAAGGTGGAAGCGGCAGGCATTAGCTAAGGACAGAATGTGAGGAGTGAAAGAAAGATCTGAGTCAAATGTGACCCCGAGACATCGGGCGTGTGGGGTAGGGGTAATGATGGAGTTGTCGACAGTTATAGAGAGATTGGGGGTGGAGATTTTAGAAGAAGGGGGGAAAATAAGGAGCTCAGTTTTGGAGAGATTTAGCTTGAGGTAGTGAGAGGACATCCAGAAAGAGATGTGAGAAAGACAGTTAGTGACACGGATTAGCAAGGAAGAAGATAGGTCTGGTGCAGAGAAGTAGATTTGGGTGTCGTCGGCATACAAATGATATTGGAAACCATGGGACCTTATTAGGGAACCTACTGATGACGTGTATATTGAGAAGAGAAGGGGACCGAGGACAGAGCCTTTCGGTACTCCGACAGAAAGTAGTGACTGGGCAGAGGAGGCACCAGAGAAGGCTACACTAAAGGTACTGTTTGACAGGTAGGAAGAGAGCCACGAGAGGGCTGTGTAACAGATGCCGAAGGATTGGAGGGTTTGGAGCAAAAGAGGGTGGTCAACAGTGTCAAAGGCTGCAGACAGATCAAGGAGGATAAGCAGAGAAAAGTGGCCTTTTGATTTTGCTGTAAGTAGGTCATTGGTAACCTTAACAATTGCTTTCTCTGTGGAGTGATGGGGACGAAATCCAGATTGCAGTTGGTCAAGGAGGAAGTTTGATGTAAGGAAATGGGATAGGCGTGCATATACTAGTTTTTCAAGAAGCTTTGAGGCAAGAGGGAGGAGGGAAATAGGGCAGTAGATGGATGGGGAGGTAGGATCAAGGGAAGGTTTTTTTGAGGATAGGTGTGACTAGTGCATGTTTAAGAGATGAGGAAAATATACCAGTGCTTAGGAAGAGGTTGAAAATGTGTGTGAGTATAGGGGTAAGGGTAGCAGAGAGGGAGGGGAGAAGCTGTGAAAGGATAGGGTCAAGGGGACAGGTAGTGAGGTGAGAGCGCAGTATAAGTGCCAAAACTTCTTCCTCAGTAACAGGGGAGAATGAGCTAAGTTTAAGGTTATGTGGGTTGTGGATGATTGAGAGCATTTGAGGGGGTGAGATAATGGAATTATGTTGAGAGCTGATTTCGTTTCTGATGGAGTCGATTTTGTAAATGAAGTGGCTGGCAAAGTCTTGAGCTGACACAGAAGTTGTATTAGGAGGTGGGGGAGGGTGGAGAA
This sequence comes from Bombina bombina, assembly GCF_027579735.1. NCBI lineage: Eukaryota > Metazoa > Chordata > Amphibia > Anura > Bombinatoridae > Bombina > Bombina bombina. The sequence goes on from NC_069499.1 coordinate 900,312,116, forward strand.
GAGTATTGAAAGTGGAGAACAGACATTTTGGGTTTCAAGAAAGATTAGAGATAAGAGTAGATAAGTAGTGTTGCTTATGGAGATTGAGGGCAGAATAGTAGGAGTTCAAGATGAATTTGTATTGAAGAAAATCAGCTGAACTCCGAGATTTTCTCCAGTGCCACTCAGCAGTATGGGAACATCTGCGTAGGTACAGTGTCAGAGGAGTATGCCAGGGCTGAGGATGAGTGTGTGATTTCCGAGCTATGGTAAGAGGGGCCAGATTGTCAAGGACGGATGTAAGGGTGGAATTATAGTGGCAGATAGATTGGTCATGGCAGGAAAAGGAGGTGAAGGATGAGAGGAGAGGTTTGAGGGACTTAGCAAGCTGTTGCTGATCTAATGACATAATGCTTCTGTGAAGTTTGGTGTGAGGAGTAGAAGGAGGGATCGTTGTAGGGAGGGATGATATGTTGCAAGTGAGGAGATGGTGGTCAGAAAGAGGAAAAGGGTAGTCTGTGAAGTTTGAGAGAGTGCATTGATAGCTAAAGATCAGGTCAAGGGAGTGACCGTCTGTGTGAGTGGGAGAATCAGTCCATTGTGACAAACCGAAAGAGGAAGTGAGTTGCAGAGGTTGTTTTGCAGATGAGGCAGTGGGATTGTCAAGAGGGATGTTGAAGTCGTCAAGAATGAGGGCAGGGGTGTCTGAAGAAAGGAAATAAGGTAGCCAGGCAGCCAAGTGATCTAGAAATTGAGTTGAGGAGCCAGGGGGTCGGTATATAACTGCAATATGTATAGAGAGAGGAGAGAGTAAGCGAATCATGTAGGTTTCGAATGAAGAAAATGTGAAGGAAGAGATGAGTTGTATTTGTTGAAAGGTGCAATGAAAGGAAAGTAAAATACCTATGCCACCTCCTTGTCTATTACCAGACCTAGTAGTGTGGCTAAAGTGGAGACCCCCATGTGACAGAGCAGCAGTGGATGCTGTGTCTAGGGGGAGAGAGACAGATTTCTGTTAGGGCTAGAAGGTTGAGGGAGCGAGAGATAAAGAGGTCATGTATAGAAGTGAGCTTGTTGCAAACAGAGCGAGAGTTCCAGAGTGCACAAGTTAAAGGGGTAGTGGATTTTTGTCAGGTTTTTTTCCCTGTTGTGTTTGCCATGTGCTGCTGGCAGCCATTTTACTCACCTCTCTTCCTGACTATGGTGCATTGTGGGGAATGCTTCTCATTTCCTGCACTTCCTTTTATGGTCAGACTGGTGTGCATCATCCATGTGAGACAGGATGCAGTCTCAGAATTGTGATGTCATCACTTATTATTTAAATGGCCTCTGTTCAGTATGCTTTGCCTTTGCGTTGTCTCAGACCTGTTTGTGAGAGTTCCTGTGTATTACCTGGCTGCTTGACGTCCTTCCTGGTTCCTGATCCCTGGCTTGTTCCTGACTCTGGTGTTTTCCTTGTCCCTGATTCCGGCTCGTTTGACTATTCGCTTTGGCTCTTGACTCGGTTTGTCTGATTACCAGCTCTGGTTTTGACTCCTGGCTTGTTTTTTGACTTGTGGACTTTTTATTATGTTTTGCTATTAATAAAAGTGTAATTATTTTTCCACTTCTTGTCTTCTTAGTCTGATTCCTGGCATCCTGACACTTTTGATGCAAGAGGAATGTGAGTAAGTTTGGCAGAGTTTTGTTTTCTGAGTCTATGGGATGGTACACATGAATGTGCATGGCTAGGCAGTTGTTGGGGACCAGGATTAGGGGAGATGTCACCAGCAGTTAGTAAAAGCAAGAGGGAGAGTGACATGAGATGAGATACAGATTTGCAGTAATGAGACAGGGTGCAGGGGGGAGAGAGAGTGTCTAGGAATAGGTAAAGTTCATGAGTACAAAAGTAAGGTGAGTTTAAGAGAGATGGGCTAATGAACAGTGCAGGTGGAGAGGGAGTAATTGAATAATGTAGTTTGTTATAGAGACAAGAGGCAGCAAAAAGGAATATGAATATATTGAGCATTTTTACAAAAGTGCGAACCAGTTAAACACATAAGACACAGTATTACAGTAGCAATTGCATAAGAAAACAATAAGGTCTATAAAACATCATTTTACAAAAGTACTTGCCTTGTGTCTTTACCTTTGCCCAATCCTTGTTGAATTCTTGTATAATTACATTGTTAATGCCTCACTTATAAAATGTTCACTTTGAAAATGTGAACATATGCTATTTTTACAATGTACACTGCCCAGGCAATGAATATCACATGGCAATTAACAAAACATTAGAAGTAAGACATTGGATAACAGTACAACAAATGTAGGACTAAATTAACAACCTAAAATCATTTGCTCTATATACATATACACATACCATAAGAGACCTTTCTATGCTTTTTAAGATATACTAAAAAACAAACAACCTATAAGTTGCCTGTATCTTCATTAATGTGTGTGCATATTTGTGCATGTTGTGTGTATATGTGTACTTGAGGGGAGTTGTTTTTTATTAAGTAAGAAAAGCCTTAAACACATTTCAGAGGGTATTTTGTGTAGCTGCGTTTTTCTTTGTTGCTTCTAAAAGAGTATATTTTAATATATGTTACATTAAACAAGGCTGTTCCTATGCTAAAATTAAACACTTATTACATTTGTTGGAAGTGTCAGTGTCCACCAATAGAGCAATGATAGTGTTCCATAGCACCTATTCATCTTTTATCCTGCAGAATATGTTTTGAGTTTCCTGCACAACATTCCGCCTAAAAAAGATAAACTTTTCAACTGCCTTAACCCCTTAGTGACCAGAGCACTTTTCCATTTGTTGACCGTTTGGGACCAGGGCTATTTTTACATTTCTGCAGAGTTGTAATTTTCCCCTTACTCATTAACTGTACACTACCCACACATATACCGTTTTTTTCGCCATTAAATGGACTTTCTAAAGATACCATTATTTTCATCATATCTTAAAATTTACTATAAAAAAATTATAAAATATGATGAGAAAATGAAAAACACACTTTTTCTAACTTTGACCCCCAAAATCTGTTACACATCTACAACCACCAAAAGACACCCATGCTAAATAGTATCTAAATTTTGTCCTGAGTTAAGCATTACCCAATGTTTACATGTTCTTTGCTTTTTTGCGAGTTATAGGGCAAAAAGTACAAGTAGCACTTTGCTATTTCCATTTTTTTTTTAAATTAGCGATAGTTACATTGGAACACTGATATCTGTCAGGAATCTCTGAATAACCCTTCACATGTGTATATTTTTTTTAGTAGACAACCCAAAGTATTGATCTATGCCCATTTTGGAATATTTGATGCTACCATTTCAACGCCAAATGCGATCAAATAAAAAAAAATCACTAACTTTTTCACAAACTTTAGGTTTCTCACTGAAATTATTTACAAACAGCTTGTACAATTATGGCACAAATGGTTGTAAATGCTTCTTTGGCATCCCCTTTGTTCAGAAATAGCAGACATATATGGCTTTGGCATTGCATTTTGGTAATTAGAAGGCCGCTAAATGATGCTGCGCACCACATGTGTATTATGCCCAGCAGTGAAGGGGTTAATTAGGGAGCTTGAAGGGTTAATTTTAGCTTTAGTGTAGAGTAGTTGACAACCCACAGTATTGCTCTAGGCCCATGTTGGTATATTTCATGCCACCATTTCACCACTAAATGCGATCAAATAAAACATTTTTTTAACTTTTTCACAATTTTAGGTTTCTCACTAAAATTATTTACAAACAGTTAGTGCAATCATGGAACAAATGGTTGTAAATACTTCTCTGGGATCCCCTTTGTTCAGAAATAGTAGACATATATGGCTTTGGTATTGCTTTTTGTAATAAGAAGGTCGCTAAATGCCACTGCGCACCACACTTGTATTATGCCCAGCAGTAAAGGGGTTAATTAGGTAGCTTGTAGGGTTAATTTTAGCTTTAGTGTAGAGATCAGCCTCCCACCTGACACATCCCACCCCCTGATCCCACCCAAACAGCTCTCTTCCCTCCTCCACCCCACAATTGTCCTGCCATCTTAAGTACTGGTAGTAAGTCTGCCAGTACTAAAATTAAAGGCATTCTTTTTTTTTTTTTTTAAATATATATTCAGCAGTGATGGATCCCCCTTAGTCCCCAACCTCCATGATCCCCCCCAAACAGCTCTCTAACCCTCCCCCCCCGCTACCTATTTACACCCATCTTGGGTACTGGCAGCTGTCTGCCAGTACCCAGTTTGCCATATAATTGTTTTTTTTTTTTTTTTTAAATTGATATTGTTCTGAAGTGTAGCTGCCCCCCTCCATAACCTACCCCCACCCCCTCCCAGATTCCTTGGATAATATTGTTCCCCCCCTCCCTCCATCAATAACACTTTACATGTTCCATAGTGTAGCGGTGCCACCCGCGCCCGCCTCTGTGCGTGCTCCCGCCCGGGCACGCGCCAATGTCCGTGAGCGCTCCAGGTGCCTCTGCGCATGATCCCGCCCCCTCTGATATTTTCCCCCAGCGATGGGCCGCCCACACGCTGCAATGGCTTCCACCCACCAATGATCGGCACCATCACTGGCTGATGCAGAGAGGGCCACAGATAAAGGGACCGCTCTTGGATCCCGTCACAAGTACCTCAGGTTTTTTACTTTATAAAGCTTAAGCAATCTGGTAACTTACTATAAGCAACAAGCTATAATAACATCAAGGGTCTCTGGAGAACACTCATGATCGTAGATAAAGTAGTGATCATCTAGAGTACTATCATAATAGGAGTACAGTCTGCAAATTCCCTTTCTTCCCCTCAACCACAGGGACAGAATTATTAGACTATCAAAAGTTAGGTCTTCTGGGAGACAAGCTGCGGCACTATTAAATGGGGGCCACTCACAAGAAAGCCTTCCTATAGCGCCTATGCGCCACACTGAAGAACTTTAAAGAGTGCAATGCACCTCTGCGGCCTCCGCTCCATTGGGACCCAATGTCAGTTATCCAAATGAGTCGTGTTGATCCCCTATGGTCTATGCAGTAAAATAATGTATATGCCTTACTGTCCCGGCCGCTGACAGCTCAGCGTTGGGGAAATTAGTTATGCGAAAAAGATAATAGACCCAAAATGGCCGCAGAGTTAGGAGAACTTCCTCTGCATTAAGAGGTTCATCAATATTAGTCTGCCTAGCAAAGCATTTACCCTAGCCCCCAGCATTGCAATTAAACATAAACCCTGCACTCCATGGTAACTAGATGGCTAGCTTATGTATGTATGGCCCTACACTGTACTTCCTTCCCCAATCACACACCTAAGCAATATTAAATAGCTGTTCCCTGTGGTTATGTATATAGAACAATACTTTGCATTAGAGAAAACAAGTACATTTAGCAAACAGGCTGCACAGACAACATGAACATGAAGGGCAGTAACTCAAATAAACTGTTATTATGTACAGAGGGGGGGAGGGGGAGACACGTATAGGCACAAAGAGAAACTAATTCACAGATACCCACCCGTCCTAGAGTGGAATATTTGATGTAGGTACTAGCCTAAGCAAGTAAACAAAATATGTGTGTAAGAGTAATATTTAGCTTTTCAAGTAATATTAAAATTATCAAACACGCCTCATAATCATTTTGAATGAGCAGAGTGGGAGCTGAAATACATCGCTAATAAATGCAAAAAAGGGGGGGAATGTAGAGATAACAAAGCAACCCTCGTAATAAACTGGGCAAACCTAGAGTCATATATTCCTTGCAGTGTCCAGAAGTTAAGTACTCAATCTGCACAATATTCAGTTATATTCTTCATGAATGCAGAATATTAATCATAGTATAGTTAGTGAATGAGTCCGAATACCAAACTTAAAGAGGAGCATGCAAAGTATGCAAAACCCTGCTGCAACCCAGTTGGTATCCGCTGCTACTGCCCGGTTCTCACCCTACTCCGGTTTTTATGCTGGCACAGGTAGGCAATCCAGGGCCCTGTGAGAACAGGACAAACAAATATAAAAGAGTCATGCTATTGACTGATAGGGGAGAGTCTGGAGATGCGTGAGCGCTGTAGCGCTTTGTGGTGCCCACCGCCATGTACAAGCGGTTATATTTTGTCCCCCTCCGTGCGTGCAGTCCACTCGTGTCGGCCGAGAGAGAGTGAGGCTCTGGCTCAAGGCCTAAATATGCTAGCGCCAGTGGTGAGGGACGCACCTGATAAGTTGTAGGCACTGTGGCTCTCTGCGACTCCTGTGCTTCTGTGTGCTCTTCTCCCACGCTGTCATTCCATGTGCGCGCCGTTTGTACAGTATTAATGAGAGCATAAAGTCTCTCGCAGATCCTCCTCCCATGATCCACCAGGAGGTCCCTGACAGCGGCGTAAGGTATTCGGGTTTCAACACTGAGCGGCGGTGTTCCGTAGCCTCCCCCAGGCATCCAGGCAGAGGCCTGGAGAATGGTCATAGACTTGTAAGTGCTGCGACGATTCCTCCCGCTGTGTGCACAAATCCACTCAAATGGTGCTTTAGTATATGCGGGCAACTCCACCTCAACTTTCTGCAGCTGTCTTCTGTGTCAGACTCACTCCAACCTATTCCGTTGATCTCTCTGCACCAATCTGTTTAAAGCTTAGGTCGCCATATTGAATGCTTCCGACTCCAAGATCCCCTCATTGATTGCTCATATTAGGGCCTGCAGTAGCAGAAAGAGGCTTTTGTAGTTCCCCAAAATTTGATAGTTAAATTCCTTTTTGAGAGTCTTGGGTCAGGAGCTCTGTAGGAATGCAGCCATCCATATCGGCGGTTAGCTCCGCCCCCTAGGTATGTTGTTTTTATGATGTAGGCACCCACTACAGAAGGATTTTTGAAAATTACATCCCTAAGGGGATGAAAAAGGGGGGGACTTTTTTATGAGGATACCTATATCTCAAAAACCGAAGATGTTACAGATGTGAAAATTGGTCTTCAGATTCTCCTTGAAAAATAAAGAAACGCGTGTTTTACCATTTATCAAAAATCCATTTAAGGGGGGGTCAAAAAGGAGGCTTATTTATGAGGATACCTATATCTCAAAAACAAAAGATGTTACAGACGTGAAAATTTGTATTTAGGTTCTCCTTGAAAAATAAAGAAACGTTTTTTACCATTTCCCAAAAATCCACTAAAGAGTGTAAAAAGGGAGGGGTTGATTTATGAGGATATCTATAGCTCAAAAATTCAAAGATGTTACAGACATTAACATTGGTATTTAGATTCTTCTTAAAAAAAAAAACATGTTTTACCATTTCCCAAAAATCCACTTAACCCCTTAACGACCAAGGACGTGATAGACACATCCTGCAAAAAGTGACAGGTAATGACCAAGGATGTGCCTGGCACGTCCTCTGGGGTTTCAAGCACTGGAAGTGATCGTGATCGCTTCAAGGCGTTTTCAGGGTTATGCAGTGATGCCTCAATATTGAGGCATCCTGCAATACCCTTTTTTTAGCCTCTGATGCAGAGAAAGCCACAGGGGGTGCACGCGCACGTCACATTAACTTCAGATGGGGAGGGAGAGGGAAATAAATGTTGGGAGATGGAAATAAATTATTGTAAAGAGATTGGGGGGGTATTGAGGGGGGCAGCTACACTACAGAAAATTGGGTTTTGTTATTTTTATTATAAAAAGGCCATTGTTTTTCAGTGTGGTGCACAGCGGCATTTAGCTGCCTTCTAATTACCAATAAGCAATGCCAAAGCCATATATGTCTGCTATTTTTGAACAAAGGGGATCCCAGAGAAGCAGGTACAACCATTTGTGCCATAATTGCACAAACGGTTTGTAAATAATTTCAATGAGAAACCTAAAGTTTGTGAAAAAGTTAACAAATTTTTTTTTATCGCATTTGGCGGTGAAATGGTGGCATGAAATATACCAAAATGGGACTAGATCAATACTTTGGGTTGTCTACTAAAATAAATATATACATGTGAAGGATTATTCCGGGATTCCTGACAGATATCAGTATTACAATATAACTATCGCTAATTTTGAAAAAAAAAATGGTTTGGAAATAGCTAAGTACTACTTGTACTTAATGCCCTATAACTTGCAAAAAAAGCAAAGAACATGATTTATGAGGTTTACCTATATCTCAAAAACCGAAGATGTTAGAAAAGTAAAAATTATAATTTAAAATCTTCATTATAAAGTAAGTTTACATGCCAAAATTCTTGCTCCTAACGCCAAGAGGTTCTCAAGATATGGAAATCACTAAAAAAAATTGTAGTCTTTTTTCATATCTGACAGTTAAATCACAATGTATAATTACAATTTAATATAAAAGTAATTGTAAACAGAATAATAATAATAACATATTTTTGATGTGCTGGACGAACGCACCGCACACAACTTAGCTGATTGGTGTCCATGTACGAGAAACACCTAGAATTAATGAAATCTCACAAAGTTCATGTCAGTGAGTGTGCAACTTTAACGGGCATACACGTGAGGGCACACGTCATTGCGAGTTATCGCATTTTTCGCCCAAATCATGATGTCATCATCAGTGGGCTGAATTTGGCAGCCATTTCAAAGTCGCAAGAAACAATATTCATTTTAAAATAACTTTTTTTTACCATTCCTGCTACATGATATAGAAAATTGCAGGAGGCTATTTGCAGCTTAATCTAAGGTAAGACTTTAAGATGACCAAGATGTAGACTGTCCCTATAAATATGACTCTGCTTGTAAAACTCAATCACTAAGCAATTGTCCTTCCTTCTCTTGACTTAACAGTAATATATAGGTTATAATGTTTGAGATGTGCTCCTTTTGGATACAATTTAGATAATTTCAAAGCTTTTCATGGATACTTAACATACACCGATATTACAAGTTTTGCGCTAAACCAGGTGCATAAATAGCACAAAAAAATGAGCGGTATCTCACTTTCCATAGCGCTGCCATTACAAGTTTCCAAAAAAACTCCTTGTGCTGTGCGTTATGGTACGTTAAGCTCCATATCACACAAAAGCCAAGGGCTGAGTTTACCTGCTCGTGCATGCTTTCCCCATAGACATCAATGGGGAGAAAGTGTCAGAAAAAAACACCTGCAATCGTGGAATGGTGATCCCTATAATGCAACCTCATTGATGTCTATGGGGAAAAGAAAGTTATGTTAAAACCTAATACCCTAACATAAACCCCTAGTCTAGACAACCCTAATCTGCTGCCCCCCGACATCACCAATACTAAATAAAGCTATTAACCCCTAAACCATGCCCCCCAACATTGCTGACACTAAATAAAATTATTAATCCCTAAACCGCCGGCCCCCCACATCGCCTACACTAAATAAAATTATCAACCCATAAACCGCTGGCCCCCCACATCGCTACTAATAAACTAAACCTATTAACCCCTAAACCGCCAGCCCCCCACATCGCAAATCCCTAGATTAAACTATTAACCCCTAAACCTAAGACCTCCCTAACTTTAAATTTAATTTACAATATAACTACAACTATTTTAATAAAATAAAATAAACTACAAATAAAAAAAAAATTACAAAATTAAAAAATCCTGTTCAAATCAGCCAATAGGATTTCAGTAGCACTCATCCTATTGGCTGATTTGAAAATGTCAGCCAATAGGAATGCAAGGTACCCATTTTTAAACGGGTACCTTGCATTCAAGCTTCAGTGTATGGCAGTGATCGAATGAAGAGGATGCTGTGAGCTGGATGTTATCGCTGGTCCTGGACAGCTCCGGTCCGCACCTCCACAGCTCCATGCCACCGGAATGAAGAAAGAAGATGCCTCGACGATGAATGAAGATGTCGCCGCCTGGATGAAGACTTCTAGACACCTGGATAAGGATGGATGACCGGACTTCAGGAACTTTGAGTAGATTTACTGGGGTTAGTGTTAGTTTTTCTTTCCTAAGATATAGAGTCCTTCAATTCATTCAATTATTAGTGGAAATATCACTCATGGCCAGCAGGAGGAAAAGAGTACCACAGCAAAGCTGTTAGGCTGTTAAGTTTGACTCTCCTACCCATAATCCCCATAATTCCCAGTCATTCTCTTTGCCTCTGTCAACGGAGGAGCTAAAGTTTTGTGTCTGAAGAAATTAATTCCTTTTTCAGGTACTTTTCCCTGCAAGCAAGGATTTGGGTTTAGCTGAGTCCACGTCAATCTCTTCAGTAGAGTAGTGGTGGCTTTTAAGCAGTTAGGAAGTTGTGAGGTAGTCCTTGCTTTGTTTACTAACACATTGCTGCCCATGGTACAGAAAGCCAAAGTTGGTTACTCTGTTCTTTCTTTTTCTACAGGTCTCTGTAAGAAGTATGTGTCCTTTCACGCCTTGTGAGCTGTGAAGTGTTTTTGTCTTCTAGGTCTTAGAGACTTGCACTTCAGAAGAATATGTCATATGCAGTAGATGGGGACATTTTTAAAATCCGTTAGACAGGGTTTTCTTTGGCAGTGGGCAAGCACATTATTGGGATGTTTTTCCTCTGTGGGCTAATTTTGTTGAAATACTTTATTAGTATGTGTGTGGGATTTATGTATAAACTTAAAAATTGGCAGTTGGTTTTCCATGCTTGCTTAGCTAGAACAGGCTAACTGACATAATGCTTAAGTTTGAAACCAGTTGCAGCTACTTGCATCTTATGTTATAGCCAGAGAGAAAAGCGCACCTATTATTTGCTGTGTAGTTTCCTCTTTCTGCTGGTCATGTGACTTCTCTCTGCTGTCGGATATTCACGGAGCGGAGTCATTGAATTTCATTCTCTTCAGTGTCGATCTACTATATGATCATTTTAGAGACTTCTGGCAGCCAAATGGTGGCATTAAAAGTCTTAAAGTGACAGTGTATTTCAAAAATAATTACAATTTTTTTTTAGTATTATGGACATGGACCAAGACACTGTGTTTTTTGAAAAAAGCTTGTTATGACTAGAGGCACAAATAGTTTTTTCTATGCAATTCTGTGCTGCATGCTTAGCTAGAGCACTTCAATTTAAAGATAAATTGTTGCCCTCTGTGCCCAATGTCTCTCAGGATGATGCTGTTCAGGCAATGCCACAGCTTTCTCCTCAAACGTCCCATGCCCTGCAGTTCCTCTCAGCCTCCTGGATGAGTTTATTTGCTTGCAGATTTTGCTGCACAGGTATCTTATGCGGTATCTGTGGCATTATCTGCTTTTCCTATGCTGGGAAAATGCAAGAGGAAAACTAGACATTCAGATAGTAAGGTTTGTATTCCACCTACTGCTACGCAGGTTGCCCTCCCTCAAAAGTCTGATGAGAAGGATACGCCAGTAGCCTCTGAGGGTGAAATCTCAGATTTGGACAATTTTATTCCTTCATCTGATACTGAAGAAGTAAACTTCAGATTTAAGCTTGAACCCCTTTGTGTACTGTTAAAGGAGGTATTGACTACTTTGGATGACTCTGATACTTCTGTCATTGTCAACCCTAAGAAGTCTAGTAAACTTAATAAATACTATGATGTTCCTTCCTCTGTGGAAGTTTTTCCTGTCCCAGACCATGTGACAGAGATTATTTCACTTTATCCCTGTCTCCCGTATTTAAAAAGATGTGTCCTGTTGCTGACTACATTAAAGATTCTTGGAGCATGGTGCCTAAAGTAGAAGCGGCTATTTCTACTCTGTTTAAGATAACTATGATCCATATAGAGGATAGCTGCTCCTTTAAGGATCCCTTGGACACAAAGCTGGAAGCTTATATGAAGAAGATGCATGTTCATCAAGGTCTTCAATGGCAACCTGTAGTTTGTATTGCCACAGTAGCAAGTGCGGCATCTTATTGGTGCAATGCTTTGTCTGAATCAATTTTAGTAGAAACTCCATTGGTGGAGATACAAGATAGGATTAAGGCTCTCAAACTATCCAATTCTTTTATTTCTGATGCTAACATGCAAGGTAAGACTGGGAGACTGGCTTCACTGTCCTAGACCACAGGGCATTGTGGCTAAAATATTGGTCAGCTGATGTTACCTCTAAGTCCAAGCTTCTGGCGCTTCCTTACAAGGGGAAGACCTTGTTCAGACCTGGTCTGTCAGAAATAATTTCTGATATTATGGGTGGAAAAGGGTTGTTTCTACCGAAGACAAGAAGAAGAGACTCAAAGGACGTCCAAGTAATTTCCGTTCCTATCGTAACTTTAAAGGTCAAAAGTCTTCCTCTCCCTCTTCCAAGCAGGAGCAGTACAAGTCTTCTTGGAAGCTTAATTAGTCTTGGAATAAGGGGAAGTAATCAAAGAAACCCTCAGCTGAGTCTTAGCATGAATGGCCGGCCCTACGGTCTGGGATCGGATCAAGTGGGGGGGCAGACTTTCCCTCTTTTGTCAAGCGTGGAGATGAGATGTCCCAGATCCTTTGGCTGTGGACATAGTATCTCAGGGTTACAAAATAAAATTCAAAACTTTCCCTCCCAGGGGCAGATTCCACCTTCCAAGATTATCTAGGTTTCTCAGGGTACCATCCTTCAAAATGGAAACCATTTGTTCCATTCTTCCTTTGGTCCAAGAAGGTCAGTTCATGATGACCATAGACCTGAAGGACACATATCTTCATGTTCCCATCTACAGGGATCATTGCAAATTCCTGAGATTCGCCTTTCTAGGCAAACACTTTCAGTTTGTGGCTCTTCCGTTTGGCCTTGCTACAGCTCCAAGAATTTTCTCAAAGGTTCTGGGGGCTCTCTTGGCAGTGATTGGCTCTCGGGGAATTGCAGTGGCACCATAAATGGACCACGTATTGGTCTCTCTTCAGTCTGTTTGGCCATCACTGTTCAGCCATCAGTGACTCAATGTGTGGAGGTAATTTGTCTGATAGTCGCTTCCATGGACATCATTCCCTTTTGCTCGATTCCATTTGAGAGCTCTGCAATAATGCATGATCAGACAATGGAACGGAGACTATTCAGATCTGTCTCAGAGGAAAGATCTTTGCCAGTCGACAAGAGACCCTCTCCCGTGGTGGCTTTCTCAGGACCATCTGTCTCAGGACACATGCTTCGGAGACCTTCCTGGGTTATTGTGACCACGGACGCCAGCTTGCTAGGCTGGGGAACAGTCTGGGACTCGTTAAAGGTGCAGGGACTATGGACTCAGGAGGAGTCTTCTCTACCCATAAACATCTTGGAGTTGAGAGTGATTTACAATGCTCTGATGGCTTGGCCTCAATTGTGCTTAGCCTGGTTATCAGGTTTCAGTTGGACAACATCACCTCAGTGGCATACATCAACCACTAGAGAGGAACTCGGAGTTCCTTAGCCATGAAGGAGGTGCCACGGATTTTTCAGTGGGTGGAAGCTCACAATTGTTGTCTATCTGCCATCCACATTCCTGGAGTTGACAACTGGGAAGCAGATTTCCTGAGCAGACAGACATTTCTGTCCCGGGAAGTGGGCTCTCCATCCTGAGGTGTTCTCCAGGTTAACCCTCAAATAGGGGGTTCCGGAGTTGGAATTGATGGCATCTCGGCAGAATGCTTAGCTTCCAAGGTACGGTTCAAGAGATCCTCAGGCCACTCTGATAGATGCTCTGGCAGTACCTTGGGATTTCGGTCTAGCATACCTGTTTCCTTTGTTTGCGCTCCTTCCATGAGTTATTGCTCATATCAAATAAGAGAGAGCATCAGTAATTATAATAGCTCCTGCATGGTTTCACAGGATCTGGTATGCAGACCTAGTGAAGATGTCTTCTCAGCCACCTTGGCAGTTGCCTCTCAAGAAGGACCTTCTAACTCAGGGTCCATTCCTCCATCAAAATCTCATTTCTCTGAAGCTTACTGCTTGGAGATTGAATGCTTAGTTCTGTCTAAGCATGGATTTTCTGAGTCGATCATCGAGACCATTATCCTGGCTTGCAAGTCTGTTATTCTAAAAATTTACCATAAGGTATGGTGTAAATACCTTTATTGGTGTGAATTTAAGGGCTACTCTTGGAGTAGGGACAGGATTCCCAGAATTTTGTCTTTTCTCCAGGAAGGTCTGGAGAAAGGGTTGTCAGTCAGTTCTCTGAAAGGTCAGATTATCAATTTTGTTACACAAGCGTCTGGTGGATGTGCCAAATGTTCAATCTTTTTGTCAGGCCCTGGTCAGAATCAGGCCTGTGTTTAAACCTGTTGCTCCTCCTTGGAGCCTTAATCTTGTTCTTAAAGTTGCTATCTTGGAAGGTTTTGTTTTTTATTGCTATCTCTTCTGCTCTGAGAGTTTCGGAACTTTCGGCTTTGCAGTGTGATTCGCCTTACCTTATCTTTCATGCGGATAAGGTGGGTTTTCTTACTAAATTGTGGTTTCTTCCTAAAGTGGTTTTCGGATAGAAATATTAATCAGGAAATTGTTGTTCCTTCTCTCTGTCACAATCCTTCTTCTCATAAAGAACATCTGTTGCACAACTTGGATGTTGTGCGTGCTCTAAAATTCTACCTACAGGTGACTAAGGATTTTGCCAGTCTTCTGCGCTGTTTGTTTTTTTCGCAGGAAAGCGTGAGGGTCAGAAGGCTACTTCTACTTCTCTTTCCCTCTGGTTGAGAAGTATGATTTGTTTTGCTTATGAGACTGCTGGACAGCAGCCTCCTGAGAGAATTACAGCTCATTCTCCTCTTCTTGGGCTTTCAAAGATTAAGCTTCTGTTGAACAGCTTTGCAAGGCTGCAACTTGGTCCTTTCTGCATACTTTTTCCAAATTTTCCCAGAGAAGCAGGTACAACCATTTGTGCCATAATTGCACAACCGTTTTGTAAATAATTTCAATGAGAAACCTAAAGTTTGTGAAAAAGTTAACAATTTTTTTTTTATCGCATTTGGCGGTGAAATGGTGGCATGAAATATACCAAAATGGGACTAGATCAATACTTTGGGTTGTCTACTAAAATAAATATATACATGTGAAGGATTATTCCGGGATTCCTGACAGATATCAGTATTACAATATAACTATCGCTAACTTTGAAAACAAAAATAGTTTGGAAATAGCTTAGTACTACTTGTACTTAATGCCCTATAACTTGCAAAAAAAGGCAAAGAACATGTAAACATTGGGTGTTTCTAAACACTGTTTTTTGGTGGTTGTAGATGTGTAACAGATTTTGGGGTTCAAAGTTAGAAAAAGTGTGTTTTTTTCCATTGTTTCATCATATTTTCTAATTATTTTATAGTAAATTAAGAGATATGATAAAAATAATGGTATCTGTAGTAAGTCCATTTAATGGCGAGAAAAAAGGTATATAATATATATATATAAAATAGAAAATTGGTCTGGTCACTAAGGGGTTAAGGGGGGTTAAAAGGGGGGTGATTTATGAGGTTACCTATATCTCAAAAACCGAAGATGTTAGAAAAGTAAAAATTATAATTTAAAATCTTCATTATAAAGTAAGTTTACATGCCAAAATTCTTGCTCCTAACGCCAAGAGTTTCTCAAGATATGGAAATTACTAAAAAAAAATTTAGGCCTAGATTTGGAGTTTGGCGTTAGCCGTGAAAACCAGCGTTAGAGGCTCCTAACGCTGGTTTTAGGCTACCTCCGGTATTTGGAGTCACTCAAAATAGGGTCTAACGCTCACTTTTCAGCCGCAACTTTTCCATACCGCAGATCCCCTTACGTCAATTGCGTATCCTATCTTTTCAATGGGATCTTTCTAACTCCGGTATTTAGAGTCGTGTCTGAAGTGAGCGTTAGACATCTAACGACAAAACTCCAGCCGCAGGAAAAAAGTCAGTAGTTAAGAGCTTTCTGGGCTAACGCCGGTTTATAAAGCTCTTAACTACTGTGCTCTAAAGTACACTAACACCCATAAACTACCTATGTACCCCTAAACCGAGGTCCCCCCACATCGCCGCCACTCGATTAAATTTTTTAACCGCTAATCTGCAGACCGCCACCTACGTTATACTTATGTACCCCTAATCTGCTGCCCCTAATACCGCCGACCCCTATATTATATTTATTAACCCCTAACCTGCCCCCCACAACGTCGCAGCCAGCTACCTACAATAATTAACCCCTAATCTGCCGACCGCAAAGCGCCGCCACCTACGTTATCCTTATGTACCCCTAATCTGCTGCCCCTAACACCGCCGACCCCTATATTATATTTATTAACCCCTAATCTGCCCCCCTCAATGTCGCCTTCACCTGCCTACACTTATTAACCCCTAATCTGCCGACCGGACCGCACCGCTATTATTATAAAGTTATTAACCCCTAATCCGTCTCACTAACCCTATAATAAATAGTATTAACCCCTAATCTGCCCTCCCTAACATCGCCGACACCTAACTTCAAACATTAACCCCTAATCTGCCGACTGGAGCTCACCGCTATTCTAATAAATGTATTAACCCCTAAAGCTAAGTCTAACCCTAACACTAACACCCCCCTCAGTTAAATATAATTTACATCTAACGAAATTAATTAACTCTTATTAAATAAATTATTCCTATTTAAAGCTAAATACTTACTTGTAAAATAAATCCTAATATAGCTACAATATAAATTATAATTATATTATAGCTATTTTAGGATTAATATTTATTTTACAGGTAACTTTGTATTTATTTTAACCGGGTACAATAGATATTAAATAGTTAAGAACTATTTAATAGCTAAAATAGTTAAAATAATTACAAAATTACCTGTAAAATAAATCCTAACCTAAGTTACAATTAAACCTAACACTACACTATCAATAAATTAATTAAATAAACTACCTACAATTACCTACAATTAACCTAACACTACACTATCAATAAATTAATTAAATACAATTCCTACAAATAACTACAATGAAATAAACTAACTAAAGTACAAAAAATAAAAAAATATTTACAAACATAAGAAAAATATTACAACAATTTAAAACTAATTACACCTACTCTAAGCCCCCTAATAAAATAACAAAGACCCCCAAAATAAAAAATGCCCTACCCTATTCTAAATTACTACAGTTCAAAGCTCTTTTACCTTACCAGCCCTGAACAGGGCCCTTTGCGGGGCATGCCCCAAAGAATTCAGCTCTTTTGCCTGTAAAAAAATAAACGTACAATACCCCCCCCCAACATTACAACCCACCACCCACATACCCCTAATCTAACCCAAACCCCCCTTAAATAAACCTAACACTAAGCCCCTGAAGATCTTCCTACCTTATCTTCACCATACCAGGTTCACCGATCCGTCCTGAAGAGCTCCTCCGATGTCCTGATCCAAGCCCAAGCGGGGGGCTGAAGAGGTCCATGATCCGGCTGAAGTCTTCATCCAAGCGGGAGCTGAAGATGTCCATGATCCGGATGAAGTCTTCATCCAAGCGGGAGCTGAAGATGTCCATGATCCGGATGAAGTCTTTTATCAATGGCATCTTCAATCTTCTTTCTTCCGGATCCATCTTGCAGACCTCCGACGCGGAACATCCTCTTCTCCCGACGCCTACTAGCCGAATGACGGTTCCTTTAAGGGACGTCATCCAAGATGGCGTCCCTCGAATTCCGATTGGCTGATAGGATTCTATCAGCCAATCGGAATTAAGGTAGGAATATTCTGATTGGCTGATGGAATCAGCCAATCAGAATCAAGATCAATCCGATTGGCTGATCCAATCAGCCAATCAGATTGAGATCGCATTCTATTGGCTGATCGGAACAGCCAATAGAATGCGAGCTCAATCTGATTGGCTGATTGGATCAGCCAATCGGATTGAACTTGATTCTGATTGGATGATTCCATCAGCCAATCAGAATATTCCTACCTTAATTCCGATTGGCTGATAGAATCCTATCAGCCAATCGGAATTCGAGGGACGCCATCTTGGATGACGTCCCTTAAAGGAACCGTCATTCGGCTAGTAGGCGTCGGAGAAGAGGATGTTCCGCGTCGGAGGTCTGCAAGATGGATCCGGAAGAAAGAAGATTGAAGATGCCGTTGATAGAAGACTTCATCCGGATCATGGACCTCTTCACCTCCCGCTTGGATGAAGACTTCATCCGGATCATGGACATCTTCAGCTCCCGCTTGGATGAAGACTTCAGCCGGATCATGGACCTCTTCAGCCCCCCGCTTGGGCTTGGATCAGGACATCGGAGGAGCTCTTCAGGACGGATCGGTGAACTGGGTATGGTGAAGATAAGGTAGGAAGATCTTCAGGGGCTTAGTGTTAGGTTTATTTAAGGGGGGTTTGGGTTAGATTAGGGGTATGTGGGTGGTGGGTTGTAATGTTGGGGGGGGGGTATTGTATGTTTATTTTTTTACAGGCAAAAGAGCTGAATTCTTTGGGGCATGCCCCGCAAAGGGCCCTGTTCAGGGCTGGTAAGGTAAAAGAGCTTTGAACTGTAGTAATTTAGAATAGGGTAGGGCATTTTTTATTTTGGGGGTCTTTGTTATTTTATTAGGGGGCTTAGAGTAGGTGTAATTAGTTTAAAATTGTTGTAATATTTTTCTTATGTTTGTAAATATTTTTTTTATTTTTTGTAACTTAGTTCTTTTTTATTTTTTGTACTTTAGTTAGTTTATTTCATTGTAGTTATTTGTAGGAATTGTATTTAATTGATTTATTGATAGTGTAGTGTTAGGTTTAATTGTAACTTAGGTTAGGATTTATTTTACAGGTAATTTTGTAATTATTTTAACTAGGTAGCTATTAAATAGTTCTTAACTATTTAATAGCTATTGTACCTGGTTAAAATAATTACAAAGTTGCCTGTAAAATAAATATTAATCCTAAAATAGCTATAATATAATTATAATAATAATATAATTATTGTAGCTATATTAGGATTTATTTTACAGGTAAGTATTTAGCTTTAAATAGAAATAATTTATTTAATAAGAGATAATTAATTTTGTTAGATGTAAATTATATTTAACTTAGGGGGGTGTTAGTGTTAGGGTTAGACTTAGCTTTAGGGGTTAATACATTTATTAGAATAGCGGTGAGCTCCAGTTGGCAGATTAGGGGTTAATCATTGAAGTTAGGTGTCGGCGATGTTAGGGAGGGCAGATTAGGGGTTAATACTATTTATTATAGGGTTAGTGAGGCGGATTAGGGGTTAATAACTTTATTATAGTAGCGCTCAGGTCCGGTCGGCAGATTAGGGGTTAATAAGTGTAGGCAGGTGGAGGCGACATTGTGGGGGGCAGATTAGGGGTTAATAAATATAATATAGGGGTCGGCGATGTTAGGGCAGCAGGTTAGGGGTACATAGGGATAATGTAAGTAGCGGCGGTTTACGGAGAGGCAGATTAGGGGTTAATAATAATATGCAGGGGTCAGCGATAGCGGGGGCGGCAGATTAGGGGTTAATAAGTGTAAGGTTAGGGGTGTTTAGACTCGGGGTACATGTTAGGGTGTTAGGTGCAGACGTAGGAAGTGTTTCCGCCTAGCAAACAATGGGGCTGTGTTAGGAGCTGAACGCGGCTTTTTTGCAGGTGTTAGGTTTTTTTTTCAGCTCAAACAGCCCAATTATTTCCTATGGGAGAATCGTGCACGAGCACATTTTTGAGGCTGGCCGCTTGCGTAAGCAACTCTGGTATCGAGAGTTGAAGCTGCGTTAAAAATGCTCTACGCTCCTTTTTTGGAGCCTAACGCAGCCTTTATGTGGACTCTCAATACCAGAGTTATTTTTATGGTGCGGCCAGAAAAAAGCCGGCGCTAGTTTTTCGGGTCGTTACCGAAAAAACTCCAAATCTAGCCGTACGTCTTTTTTCATATCTGACAGTTAAATCACAATGTATAATTACAATTTAATATAAAAGTAATTGTAAACAGAATAATAATAATAACATATTTTTGATGTGCTGGACGAACGCACCGCACACAACTTAGCTGATTGGTGTCCACGTACGAGAAACACCTAGAATTAATTAAATCTCACTCATGTCAGTGAGTGTGCAACTTTAACGGGCATACACGTGAGGGCACACGTCATTGCGAGTTATCGAATTTTTCGCCCAAATCATGATGTCATCATCAGTGGGCTGAATTTGGCAGCCATTTCAAAGTCGCAAGAAACAATATTCATTTTAAAATAACTTTTTTTACCATTCCTGCTGCACAATTTAGAAAAAGGTGCAGGAGGCTATTTGCAGCTTAATCTAAAGTAAGACTTTAAGATGACCAAGATGTAGACTGTCCCTATAAATATGACTCTGCTTGTAAAACTCAATCACTAAGCAATTGTCCTTCCTTCTCTTGACTTAACAGTAATATATAGGTTATAATGTCTGAGATGTGCTCCTTTTGGATACAATTTAGATAATTTCAAAGCTTTTTATGGATACTTAACATATACCAATATTACAAGTTTTGCGCTAAACCGTGTTATTTTAAAACCTAACACCCTAAAATAAAACCCTAGTCTAGACAACCCTAATCTGCTGCCCCCCGACATCACCGATACTAAATAAAGCTATTAACCCCTAAACCGCGCCCCCCGACATTGCTGACACTAAATAAAATGATTAACCCCTAAACCACAGGCCCCCCACATCACTGACACTAAATAAAATTATTAATCACTAAACCGCCGGCCCCCCACATCGCCTACACTAAATAAAATTATTAACCCCTAAACCGCTGGACCCCCACATCGCTACTAATAAACTAAACCTATTAACCCCTAAACCGCTGGCCCCCCACATCGCAAATCCCTAGATTAAACTATTAACCCCTAAACCTAAGACCTCCCTAACTTTAAATTTAATTTACAATATAACTATAACTATTTTAATAAAATAAAATAAACTACAAATAAAAATAAAAAATTACAAAATTAAAAAATCCTGTTCAAATCAGCCAATAGGATTTCAGTAGCACTCATCCTATTGGCTGATTTGAAAATGTCAGCCAATAGGAATGCAAGGTACCCATTTTTAAACGGGTACCTTGCATTCATTCTTCAGTGTATGGCAGTGATCAAATGAAGAGGATGCTGTGTGCTGGATGTCATCGCCGGTCCTGGACAGCTCCAGTCCGCACCTCCACCGCTCCGTGCCACCGGAATGAAGAAAGAAGATGCTTCCATGATGAATGAAGATGTCGCCGCCTGGATGAAGACTTCTCGACACCTGGATAAGGATGGATGACCGGACTTCAGGAACTGTGAGTAGATTTACTGGGGTTAGTGTTAGTTTTTCTTTCCTAAGATATAGAGAGTCCTTCAATTCATTCAAATATTAGTGGGAATATCACTCCTGGCAAGCAGGAGGAAAAGAGTACCACAGCAAAGCTGTTAAGTGTGACTCTCCTATCCATAATTCCCATAATTCCCAGTCATTCTCTTTGCCTCTGTCAATGGAGGAGCTCAAGTTTTGTGTCTGAAGAAATGAATTCCTTTTTCAGGTACTTTTCCCTGCAAGCAAGGATTTGGGTTTAGCTGAGTCTACGTCAATCTCTTCAGTAGATTAGTGGTGGCTTTTAAGCAGTTAGGAAGTTGTGAGGTAGTCCTTGCTTTGTTTCCTAACATATTGCTGCCCATGGTAGAGAAAGCCAAAGTTGGTTACTCTGTTCTTTCTTTTTCTACAGGTCTCTGTAAGAAGTATGTGTCCTTTCATGCCTTGTGAGCTGTGAAGTGCTTTTGTCTTCCAGGTCTTAGAGACTTGCACTTCAGAAGAATATGTCATATTCAGTAGATGGTGACATTTTTAAAATCCGTTATACAGGATTTTCTTTGGCAGTGGGCAAGCACATTAATGGGATATTTTTCCTCTGTGGGCTAATTTTGTTGAAATACTTTATTAGTATGTGTGTGGGATTTATGTATAAACTTAAAAATTGGCAGTTGGTTTTCCATGCTTGCTTAGCTAGAACAAGCTAACTGACATAATGCTTAAGTTTGAAACCAGCTGCAGCTACTTGCATCTTATGTTGTAGGCAGAGGGAAAAGCGCACCTTTTATTTGCTGTGTAGTTTCCTCTTTCTGCTGGTCATGTGACTTCTCTCTGCTGTTGGATATTCATGGAGCGGAGTCATTGAATTTCAGTCTCTTCAGTGTCGATCTACTATATGATCATTTTAGAGACTTCTGGCAGCCAAATGGTGGTGTTAAAAGTCTTAAAATGACAGTGTATTTGAAAAACTAATTACAATTTTTTTTAGTATTATGGACATGGACCAAGACTCTGTGTTTTTTGAAAAAAGCTTGTTATGACTAGAGGCACAAATTGTTTTTTCTATGCAATTCTGCGCTGCATGCTTAGCTAGAGCACTTCAATTTAAAGACAAATTGTTGCCCTCTGTGCCCAATGTCTCTCAGGATGATGCTGTTCAGGCAATGCCACAGCTTTCTCCTCAAACGTCCCATGCCCTGCAGTTCCTCTCAGCCTCCTGGATGAGTTTATTTGCTTGCAGATTTTGCTGCACAGGTATCTTATGCGGTATCTGTGGCATTATCTGCTTTTCCTATGCTGGAAAATGCAAAAGGAAAATTAGACATTCAGATAGTAAGGTTTGTATTCCACCTACTGCTACACAGGTTGCCCTCCCTCAAAAGTCTGATGAGAAGGATACGCCAGTAGCCTCTGAGGGTGAAATCTCAGATTTGGACAGTTTTATTCCTTCATCTGATACTGAAGAAGTAAACTTCAGATTTAAGCTTGAACACCTTTGTGTACTGCTAAAGGAGGTATTGATTACTTTGGATGACTCTGATACTTCTGTCATTGTCAACCCTAAGAAGTCTAGTAAACTTAATAAATACTATTATGTTCTTCCTCTGTGGAAGTTTTTCCTGTCCCAGACCATGTGACAGAGATTATTTCACTTTATCCCTGTCTCCCATATTTAAAAAGATGTGTCCTGTTGCTGACTACATTAAAGATTCTTGGAGCATGGTGCCTAAAGTAGAAGGGGCTATTTCTACTCTGGTTAAGATAACTATGATCCATATAGAGGATAGCTGCTCCTTTAAGGATCCCTTGGACACAAAGCTGGAAGCTTATTTGAAGAAGATGCATGTTCATCAAGGTCTTCAATGGCAACCTGTAGTTTGTATTGCCACAGTAGCAAGTGTGGCATCTTATTGGTGCAATGCTTTGTCTGAATCAATTTTAGTAGAAACTCCATTGGTGGAGATACAAGATAAGATTAAGGCTCTCAAAATATCCAATTCCTTTATTTCTGATGCTAACATGCAAGTTAAAACTGGGAGCCAAGATGTCTGGCTTCACTGTCCTAGACCACAGGGCATTGTGGCTAAAATCTTGGTCAGCTGATGTTACCTCTAAGTCCAAGCTTCTGGCGCTTCCTTACAAGGGGAAGATCTTGTTCAGACCTGGTCTGGCAGAAATAATTTCTGATATTATGGGTGGAAAAGGGTTGTTTCTACCGAAGACAAGAAGAAGAGACTCAAAGGACGTCCAAGTAATTTTGTCCCTATCATAACTTCAAAGGTCAAAAGTCTTCATCTCCCTCTTCCAAGCAGGAGCAGTACAAGTCTTCTTGGAAGTCTAATCAGTCTTGGAATAAGGGGAAGCAATCAAAGAAACCCTCAGCTGAGTCTTAGCATGAATGGCCGGCCCTACAGTCTGGGATCGGGTGAAGTGGGGGGCAGACTTTCCCTGTTTTGTCAAGCGTGGAGACGAGATGTCCCAGATCCTTTGGCTGTGGACATAGTAACTCAGGGTTACAAAATAAAATTCAAAACTTTCCCTCCCAGGGGCAGATTCCACCTTCCAAGATTATCTAGGTTTCTCAGGGTACCATTCTTCAAAATGGAAACCATTTGTTCCATTCTTCCTTTGGTCCAAGAAGGTCAGTTCATGATGACCATAGACCTGAAGGACACATATCTTCATGTTCCCATCCACAGGGATCATCGCAAATTCCTGAGATTCGCCTTTCTAGGCAAACACTTTCAGTTTGTGGCTCTTCAGTTTGGCCTTGTCACAGCTCCAAGAATTTTCTCAAAGCTTCTGGGGGCTCTCTTGGCAGTGATCAGGTCTCGGGGAATTGCAGTGGCACCATACCTGGACCACGTATTGGTCTCTCTTCAGTCTGTTCGGCCATCACTGTTCAGCCATCAGTGACTCAGTCTGATAGTCGCTTCCATGGACATTATTAACTTTGCTCGATTCCATTTGAGAGCTCTGCAATAATGCATGATCAGACAATGGAATGGAGACTATTCAGATCTGTCTCAGAGGAAAGATCTTAGCCAGTCGTCAAGAGACTCTCTCACGTGGTGGCTTTCTCAGGACCATCTGTCTCAGGACACATGCTTCCGGAGACCTTCCTGGGTTATTGTGACCATGGACGCCAGCCTGCTAGGCTGGGGAACAGTCTGGGACTCGTTAAAGGTGCAGGGACTATGGACTCAGGAGGAGTCTTCTCTCACCATAAACATCTTGGATTCGAGAGCGATTTACAATCCTCTGATTGCTTGGCCTCAATTATCTTTAGCCTGGTTATCAGGTTTCAGTCGGACAACATCACCTCAGTGGCTTACATCAACCACTAGGGAGGAACTCAGAGTTCCTTAGCCATGAAGGAAGTGCCACAGATTTTTCAGTGGGTGGAAGCTCACAATTGTTGTCTATCTGCCATCCACATTCCTGGAGTTGACAACTGGGAAGCAGATTTCCTGAGCAGACAGACATTTCTGTCCCGGGAAGTGAGCTCTCCATCCTGAGGTGTTCTCCAGGTTAACCCTCAAATAGGGGGTTCCGGAGTTGGATTTGATGGCGTCTCGGCAGAATGCTTAGCTTCCATGGTACGGTTCAAGAGATCCTCAGGCCACTCTGATAGATGCTCTGGCAGTACCTTGGGATTTTGGTCTAGCATACCTGTTTCCTTTGTTTGCGCTCCTTCCATGAGTTATTGGTCATATCAAACAAGAGAGAGCATCAGTAATTATAATAGTTCCTGCATGGTTTTGCAGGATCTGGTATGCAGACCTAGTGAAGATCGGCCACCTTGGCAGTTGCCTCTCAAGAAGGACCTTCTAACTCAGGGTCCATTCCTCCATCCAAATCTCATTTCTCTGAAGCTGACTGCTTGGAGATTGAATACTTAGTTCTGTCTAAGCATGGATTTTCTGAGTCGATCATTGAGACCATAATCCAGGCTTGCAAGTCTGTTATTCGAAAAATTTACCATAAGGTATGGTGTAAATACCTTTATTGGTGTGAATTTAAGGGCTACTCTTGGAGTAGGGTCAGGATTCCCAGAATTTGTCTTTTCTCCAGGAAGGTCTGGAGAAAGGGTTGTCAGTCAGTTCTCTGAAAGGTCAGATTATCTATTTTGTTACACAAGCGTCTGGCGGATGTGCCAAATGTTCAATCTTCTTGTCAGGTCCTGGTCAGAATCAGGCCTGTGTTTAAACCCTTTTGCTCCTCCTTGGAGCCTTAATCTTGTTCTTAAAGTTGCTATCTTGGAAGGTTTTGTTTTTTATTGCTATCTCTTCTGCTCTGAGAGTTTCGGAACTTTCGGCTTTGCAGTGTGATTCGCCTTACCTTATCTTTCATGCGGATAAGGTGGTTTTTCTTACTAAATTGTGGTTTCTTCCTAAAGTGGTTTTTGGATAGAAATATTAATCAGGAAATTGTTGTTCCTTCTCTCTGTCACAATCCTTCTTCTCATAAAGAACATCTGTTGCACAACTTGGATGTTGTGCGTGCTCTAAAATTCTACCTACAGGTGACTAAGGATTTTGCCAGTCTTCTGCGCTGTTTGTTTGTTTCTCAGGAAAGCGTGAGGATCAAAAGGCTACTTCTACTTCTCTTTCCCTCTGGTTGAGAAGTATGATTTGTTTTGCTTATGAGACTGCTGGACAGCAGCCTCCTGAGAGAATTACAGCTCATTCTCCGGCTTTCAAAGATTAAGCTTCTGTTAAACAGCTTTGCAAGGCTGCAACTTGGTCCTCTCTGCATAGTTTTTCCAAATTTTCCAAATTTGATACTTTTGCCTCCGCTAAGGCCTCTTTTGGGTGAAAGGTTCTACAAGTGGTGGTGCCTTCTGTTTAGGTCTGCCTGTCTTGTTCTCCCTCCCTGTTCATTCTGTGTCCTCTAGCTTGGGTATTGGTTCCCACTAGTAATTTAATGACATCATGGACTCTCCATATATTAGGAAAGAAAACAAAATGTATGCTTCCCTGCTAAATTTCTTTCTGGATATAGAGAGTCCAAGACACCACCCTTTATTAAGACAGTTATTTTTAACTAAACCTCAGGCACCTCTACACCTTTGTGTTATTCTTTTTCTATTTCCCTTCGGTCGAATGACTGGGGATTATGGGTATCGGATTGACACTTAACAGCTTTGCTGTGGTGTTATTTGCCTCATCCTGCTGGCCAGGAGTGATATTCCCACTAGGAATTGAATGACGTTGTGGACTCTCCATATCTGGAAAGAAAGAAATTTATCAGGTAAGCATAAAATTTGTTTTTCTTTTCTTTGATGGTTTAGAAAGAACATACCATTTTAAACAACTTTCCAATTTACTTCTATTATCAAATTTGCTTCATTATCTTGTTATCCTTTGCTGAATGAACAGCATGGCCCTACTGACAGCTAGTTAGCCAATCACAAGAGACAATTGTGTGCAGGCACAAATTAGCAAATAGCTCCCACTAGTGTGAGATATGTGTGCATTACTATTCAATAAATGATACAAAGAGAACAAAGCACATTTAAAAGTAGAAGTGAATTTAAAAGTGTCTTAAAATTACATGTTCTATCTCAATCCTACAAGATAAATTTTTACTTCCCTATCCCTTTAATCAATGGCAAGAAACACTTGAATATTTGATCAAATAAGTGAGATATATTAGTGTTATCAGTAAGAATAGCCTTCATTCTACCATTTGAATGTTTATATTAAATGGATGCTATATTTAAATACTCAATGCTAACATTTCTTCAAATGTTTTATTAAATTATGTATATGGAAATCAGAGATAACATTTCAATCTCTGATGGTAACCCTTAGATCTAATTTCATCAGCGGAGAGTTGTTGCATCCTGAAAGTAACCTATTTCCTTTAAAGCGGTGAGCAGATTCTGAAGTTGGATGATCTACTGATTTATAAAATGAGTTAATAGCTACTTTACGATAACAGCCTTGCTTGTTAAACTTCTCAAGCTTAATAAGATATCTGAAAGACACTATAACAGGGGGTGCCCTATACGGTGACTGTGGTCTTTCGTTCGACCATGATATAATGCTGCCATGAAAAAGGATAGTGTAATGCCGCAAAGAAAAAGATAGTGCAGCCACACAAAAGCTTATTTGTTTTTGGTGTTAGCTGAGCTATCTTTTTCATAGCTGCATTATGCAGCATTTTACTGCTATTCCTTCACTTTTCTTCCTTGAAAGTAAGAACAGCGTGCAGCAGCTGCAGGTCTTCAAGTGGAGGGAGGTGTGAAGTCAGGAGGTCAAACGGCGTCTTAAAGAGATGGCCAATGGCTTCAAGTTTTTGGAAGACTTCGCTTGTGACAGGGCTAAGCTGCAAATAGCTGTGCAAGATAAAGGCTGAGCACTATCAGCTTCTGCACAGGTGAGTTACAGGTGGATGTATTACAAGTTAACAGATGCCTAGCTTTAGAGTTCTGCATTAGCCGTCAAAACCAGCGTTAAGGGCTCCTAACGCTGCTTTTTACCGCCCGCTGGTATTTAGAGTACCCCTAAACCGAGGCCCCCTACATCGCCACCACTATAATAATTTTTTTTAACACCTAATCTGCCGACCGCACATTGCCGCCAACTATTTTATTCCTATGAACCCCTAATCTGCTGCCCCTAACATCGCCGACACCTACATAATATTTATTAACCCCTAATCTGCCCCCCCAATGTCGACGCTACCTACCTACACTTATTAACCCCTAATCTGCCAACCGGACCTCGCCGCTACTCTAATAAATGTATTAACCCCTAAACCGCCACACTCCCGCCTCGCAAACCCTATAATAAATAGTATTAACCCCTAAACTGCCCTCCCTAACATCGCCGCCACCTAACTTCAAGTATTAACCCCTAATCTGCCGACCGTACCTCGCTGCTACTATAATAAATGTATTAACCCCTAAAGCTAAGTCTAACCCTAACACCCCCCTAAGTTAAATATAATTTTATTCTAACAAAATAAATTAACTCTTAATAAATAAAGTATTCCTATTTAAAGCTAAATACTTACCTGTAAAATAAACCCTAATATAGCTACAATATAACGAATAATTATATTGTAGCTATTTTAGGATTTATATTTATTTTACAGGCAACTTTGCATTTATTTTTATTAGGTACAATAGCTATTAAATAGTTATTAACTATTTAATAGCTACCTAGTTAAAATAATTACAAAATTACCTGTAAAATAAATCCTAACCTTAGTTACAATTAAACCTAACACTACACTATCAATAAATTAATTAAATAAATTACCTACAATCACATACAATTAAATAAACTAAACTAAATTACCAAAAAACAAACACTAAATTACAAAAAATAAAAAAATATTACAAGAATTTTAAGCTAATTACCTACTCTAAGCCCCCTAATAAAATAACAAAGCCCCCCAAAATAAAAAAAATTCCCTACCCTAATCTAAATTAAAAAAGTTAACAGCTCTATTTCCTTACCAGCCCTTAAAAGGGCTTTTTGTGGGGCATGCCCCAAAGAAATCAGCTCTTTTGCCTGTAAATAAATACACAATACCACCCCCCAACATTACAACCCACCACCCAAATACCCCTACTCTAACCCAAACCCCCCTTAAATAAACCTAAAACTACCCCCCTGAAGATCTCCCTCCCTTGAGCTGTGTTCACCTAGCCGGGCACCGATGGACCAAAAGAAGACATCCGGAGCGACAGAAGTCTTCATCCTATCTGGGCAGAAGAGGACCACCGGACCGGCAGACATCTTCATCCAAGCGGCATCTTCTATCTTCATCCATCCGACGAGGAGCGGCTCCATCTTCAAGACCTCCGGCGCGGAACATCCTTCTTCAACGACGACTACCCAACGAATGAAGGTTCCTTTAAGTGACGTCATCCAAGATGGCGTCCCTCGAATTCCGATTGGCTGATAGGATTCTATCAGCCAATCGGAATTAAGGTAGGAAAAATCTGATTGGCTGATTGAATCAGCCAATCAGATTCAAGTTCAATCGGATTGGCTGATCCAATCAGCCAATCAGATTGAGCTCGCATTCTATTGGCTGATCGGAACCGCCAATAGAATGCGATCTCAATCTGATTGGCTGATTGGATCAACTCAGTCTCAACTCACTAAAGTCTGGGCACCCCTGCACTATAGGGTTCTGTAATTTGGGGATTAGATAAGTCACACAAATTGAAGGTAAGTCACTGTGAATAGCACTGATATACAGATATGGAAATATTGCAAAAGATGAAAACTCCAAGAGGTGAGTGTTGTTGTTATTCTTGCAGTGTTAATTATATGAGCTTATTAATAGAAGCCTTATAAAAACATGCCCAGAAAAGGGTTTACACAACAAAAGGGTGAGCGCTAATAAATAGCTAGTAATAACCTCAATGATATATGAGCATATAAATACAATTAGAATTGCCAGCAATTCGGCATATTAAAGGAAAGTTCAATTTCAGATTAAAAAGAGTATCTTTCTTCCCAATGATGGCAGTCTCCTCCTCACCAACAATGGTCCAGAGATACTATATAAAAGACAAAACAAAGGGGCGCCTCATGTGTAGTAACATCAAATAAGCACAAAGCCACAGAAAAAAGCCAAATGGGTACTCACAAGGCTCTGGAGCACATCTATGTGTTTGTAGGGACAGGCTGCAGATTTTATCAGGTGTGACAGCTCACCAACAGAGGATATCAGTCATTAACTGTAGTAGAAATATAGAACACAGGAAAAGCACCAAATTGTGCAGATCACAAAGGATTTGGGGGGGTAGTTATCAAGCCTTCAACCTCAAATACGCTGGAATTCCACAACGTATTTGTGGCGAGGCTGATTCGCCTTAGTTATCAAGCCCTAGATACCAGCAAAAGTAGAATTTTGTGACGTAAGCTTCGATCCGCCGGACTCAGTCCGACACAGATCGATTCTTACGTCACTCCAGATGTTCCGCACAGAAGTGCGGCACAATCTGACTACTTTTGCTAGTTATCAAAAAACTAGAAGGTACGCTCGACACTTTTACGGCCCAGCGTACCTGGTTTTCAATCCGCCGCCCTGGAGGCGGCGGATCCCATAGTAATCAATGGGAGTCTGACCATAGCGAAAGTTCATGTTCGCTGCTGCCAGACATCCCATTGATTCCTATGGGAGATGTCTGCACCTAACACCCTAACATGTACCCCGAGTCTAAACACCCCTAATCTGTCCCCCCTACACCGCTGCAACTAAAATAACTACCCCCTAAACCGCCACTCCCGGAGCCCACCGCAAGCTATAATAAACATGTTAACCCCTAAACCGCCGCTCCCGGAGCCCACCGCAAGCTATAATAAACATGTTAACCCCTAAACCGCCCCTCCCTGACCCCGCCGCAACTATAATATATTTATTAACCCCTAAACCGCCGCTCCCGGACCCCGCCGCAACCTATATTAAATTTATTAACCCCTATCCTGCCCCCCCTACACCGTCGCCACCTATAATAAATTTATTAACCCCTATCCTGCCCCCCACTACACCGCCGCCACTGTAATAAAATTATTAACCCCTAAACCTAAGTCTAACACTAACCCTAACACCCCCTAACTTAAATATTAATTAAATAAATCTAAATAATATTTCTATTATGAACTAAATTAATCCTATTTAAAACTAAATACTTTAAAAAAAAAACTAATACAGCTACAATATAAATAATAATTATATTGTAGCTATGTTAGGATTTATTTTTATTTTACAGGCAAATTTCTATTTATTTTTATTTTTTTATATATTATTTTTATTTATTACAAATCATTTGTTACACATACACATGTATTCAGGCAAAAGAATGAAACATACAGTACAGAATCCCTAAAAGCACATTGCTAAACAACAGGTCTTAAGTAGTATAAATGCACCATATTGTCCAGTGGCTAGTACTTATTTCTTGCATATTCCGGCACCGAGGGTAAGCTTAGAATGCAGAAGTGAAAGTCTTTTGGATAACTGTCCTCTGTCGGTGACAGAAAAATCACATAGTAGTAATTGTCTATATTTCTTTTTATAAGCCACAACTATAGCCTTACAGCCTGAACCACTTTATCAAGAATATACAAATACAAACTAAGATTGGTCTAGCAAATGGTTCTAACTGCAGTATATGTGTAAGAACTAACATATAAATGAAATAAGCATGGTATGCAGTAGTGTAACAACAACAGAAAAAAAAAGAAAAAAACAAATCAAATCAAGACAAAACATGTGTACTCAGTATTAACATGAACCTTCATTTCTTGAGACTTCAGGGGGAATAATCTACGTTGCCATTACCAGATTGTATGTAATATACTAATATTGATCATTTAATATTAGGAGACACTAAGGGTTTTGTTGCCTATTCTTTATTACTGTGTTTGTATGACTCCCATAAAAATAACATATCCTCATATAAATCCAGATTTCCAGCTTGAAGGTAATAAAATCTTTCAAGTATGATATTCTGAGCTACCAGTCTCCACCAATCATTGGTGCATGGAGTTTTGGGTGTCTTCCAATATCTGGGTATCATTTGTTTAGCCACATTTACCATTATATGAAATAGTTGCCTTCTGGGCTATGTATCAATTGAGTGTGCAGGACTGAATTTATTTCTGTATATATTTTCCCCCAAAACACATTGATCGGGGTGCAGTCCCACCAAATATGTTTCATGTTTCCTATGTGGTTTCCACATCTCCAGCACAAGTTTGAGCATCTTGTATATATAAATTTGAGTTTAGCAGGGGTCAAATACCACCTCATCATTACTTTGATATTTGTTTCTTTTGTACCAGAGGAATGCGCTGATTTCGTTAAATTTCTAAACCATTTATACCATTCCTCAGATGTTATGTTTATGTTCAATTCCCTTTCCCAGCTCTTCGTGTATGTTGGAAGATTGGGAAATTTATTTTCTAAGACCATTTTATATAAGGTAGAGATTGACTTTTGGGATTTCCTGTTGTGTACGCATGTTTGTTCAAACTGAGTGAGGGGTCTAAGAAGGTCTGGTTTACACCTGTGTGAATAGATAAAATGTCTAACTTGGTGGTATCTAAACCAGGAGGAGAAAAATGGGAGTTCAAGATTTTCTATTTGCTGTTTGGTTTTTAACTTACCCTTCTCTAGAAGGATAAAGATTGGAATCTGGGAGATATACACTGGGTTTGGGGGTTGTGTAAGTTTGAGGCCTGGAATTCCTGGTTAAGTAGAAGTTTTGTGAGTGGGGAGTATCTAGTAGATATTTTTTTGTATGATTTTAGAATGTGTAGCCAGTCCCTCCAAGTTTCATTCGATATTGAAAGTGCAGAAAGGGCCTCTTGTTTAAAAGCTGGAATATCCCAGCAGTAACTCCCTATGTTCTCTACACCTGCCATATAGCTTTCTATCTGGATCCAGCCTTTGGAATTGTCACCCTGGAAGTTGTACCACTCTACTATCCTCTGTAGGGAAATTGCCAGCTTGTAAGAGCCTATATGTGGCACCCCAAGACCACCCCTGGCCGGGATTGCATATATTGTGCCTTTATTAATTTGTGGGGGCCTACTGTGCCCAATGTAATCGTTCATGATCTTTTGTAAAATATCTATTTCTTTTGAAATGTTTGAGATAGGTACGGTTTGTAACAAATAAAGAGCTTTGGGTAAGAGGACCATTTTGGCAGCCTGGATACGCCCCAGCCAGGAGATGTTCTTCAACAACCAGGAGGAGGTCAGCGAGTGAAATTCATTAATCAATTCCCCATAGTTAAGTTTACGTGTACTATTTAAGTTAGGGGTTAGATAGATACCTAAATATCTCAAATATTGTGTTTGGGCTTTCATAGGACATTTGGCTTTAATTGCTTCCAGGGATTGCGTTGTAATATTTATTGGTAGAAATTCTGATTTAGACATGTTAACTGAGAAATTGGAGACCTCACCGAATTGGAATAGTTCTCGCATGGTATGTGTTATAGAGTTTATGGGGTCTAGTAGGGTTAACAACAGGTCGTCCGCAAATATTGCTAGTTTGTGTATTCTTGTGCCAACTTTTATTCCATGTATACGAGGGTTAGCCCTGATTTTAATGGCAAGGGGTTCAAGGGATAGTATAAACAGTAGTGGAGAGAGGGGGCAGCCCTGCCGCGACCCATTTCTAATTTCAAAGGTATCTGAGAGGGACCCATTTACCCTAACCTGAGCCGTTGGGTTGGAATATAAAGCTAAGATTTTCCTTATAAAGGGGGTAGGGAAGCCAAACCGTCTAAGCGTCTCGTCAAGGTAAGTCCAGTCCAGTCTGTTAAAAGCCTTTTCGGCGTCCGTTGAAAGAAAAATAGCTGGGGAGTCTGTTTTTGTGACATATTCGATTAAGTTAAGAACTTTGAAGGTGTTGTCCTTTGCCTCCCTATTGGGTACAAAGCCTGCCTGATCTTGATGTATCAATAAAGGTAATATTGTGTTTATACGAGAGGCTAGGATCTTAGCATATAACTTCAGGTCAGTATTGAGCAAGGATATTGGACGGAAGTAAGCTGGAGTGTCCGGAATTTTCCTGGTTTTTCCAATACTGTGATTTGGGCTTGGAGCATACTGTCGGGGAAGGGGAGATTATCTGAGATAGAGTTAAATAGTACTGTTAGATGGGGAGCTAATTGTTTAGCAAAGGTTTTATAATAGAGGCCTGAGAAGCCATCTGGCCCTGGTGCTTTATTGGGTTTTAAATGTTTAATAGCCTCAAGTACTTCCTTGATGGAGATGGGCTGAGCTAGCGTGTCCTTGTGTTCGGGGGATAATTGTGGTAGTATTACTTGGTCTAAATATTGGTGGCATTTTTGGGAGTGTGTCACAGCGTTCCTCTTTGGGAACAAATTATACAATTTGTGATAGAAGGCCTTAAATTCAGCTGCTATGGTGTGTGTGTCTTCTACATGCTTGCCTGCTTGGTTTTTAATCGAGTGTATATACGTATTTCTTGTCTTTTTTTTTAGGGCTCTGGCCAGCCAACGTCCAGATTTATTACCCTCCCTATAAAATGTCTGGTTGAATGTCAATAATTGTTGTTGAGTAGCAATTTGAAGCATCTTATTAAGTTGATTCCTTTTAACATTTAAATTGTCTAATATTTGGATATTGTCTGGGGATTTTTTATGGAGGAAATCTAATCTCGACATTTCCTTGGCTATGGTCATATGTTCTTCCCTTTTTAGCTTGGCTAGTTGAGCTTTAAGTTTAATAAGTTCTCCCCTGAGAGTACTTTTGTGGGCTTCCCATATGATTGTGGTATTTACATCTGGGGTGACATTGATTGTGAAATATGATTTAATAATTTTTGCTAGATCTTTAACCCTTCTTTTCCCCCTAAGCAAACACTCATCTAGCCTCCACTGGAAGGGTCTAATGGGGGCTGAAGGCCATATAATTTTACATGAGACCAGGGAGTGGTCTGACCAGGTGGTGTGGATTATATTTGCTTCTTTTATATAGGAAAGAACCATATGGTCCACAAAAATGTAGTCCTACCTAGAGTAACACTTTTTTAGACTAGAAAAAAAAGTGAAATCTTTTTTTTGTGGGTTTAAATACCTCCACGTGTCATGCACCCCCAGTGATTTGAAATTCTGCCAAATATTTTCTAGATGTGGAGTTTTACCTCTTGTATCCGGGTTGGTACAGTCTAACGTGGGATTGAGGGGAACATTTAAATCTCCGGCCATAACCAAAGAACCTTTGGAATTGTCCAGTATTTTATTAGTGATATGTTGAATAAATCTGTGTTGGTGCCTGTTGGGGGCGTAAAAATTTACTATTGTGATAGGTTTACCAAAAAGGAGTCCAGAGAGACACAAAAATCTACCCTCTTTATCCTGTTCAATATGAGTTTTAGTGAATGGTATAGACTTATGTATTAATATCCCCACTCCATTAATTTTTTTTGAGGGATGTGTGCTATGGAAGCGCTGGGGATAGTATGATGAGAAAAATTTGGGCATATGATTGGATTTAAAATGGGTTTCTTGAAGTAGTATAATGTGCCCCCCTTTTTGTGTAAATCTAAAAGTGCCATTCTACGTTTGTTAGGGCAGTTTAGACCCTTAGTATTTTGTGTGATAACATTTAGCACCTGAGGTGCGTTTCTACTCTTGCATGTCATTGACCATGTTTCCTACAGCTACTTTCTTACCTGAGTGTCTGCATTTTCCTGACTTATAGTTTAAGTACAAGAACCTGAAAGTACACAGAAATAAAAATAAAAGAAAAACATAGTAATACCAACATTTTCTAATCCCTTCAAATGAAAGGAGAAATAACATTAGAACATACATCAAGAGAAAAAACATCTCCTAACTGGCTAAGAACAAAATTTAGCAATAGGAGAGTTAAACGTACTCAGTAACTTAGAATCACAATATCATTAGCAATATGTTTTTTGGTTTTTTTTTGACTAGCTGTTCGACATTTTTGTATTAGGTTTCAAATACAAACCATCAGATGTTATGAGTCCCTCAGTTGGGTTTACCATAAAGAGCATCTCTATGAGTGGGATGAAATGTGGAAAAGTCCCAATCACCCCTTTTCGGACACTGCAGCCTGGCTGTTCATGGTGTTTCTTCTCGTCTTCCTGTGTTGAACCTGCTGCCATTCTTTTCTCTGTGGAAGGGATGTGCCTCCCAACTCCGCAGTTCGATGCTTCAGGGTGGATTGACTCTCCCCCATCTCTGGAGTTGTGATACCAGGTCTTTACAAACAATCGGAATGTCACTTGGGGAAGTGCAGAGGAATCGCCTACCTCTCCACATAATAGACAGCTGGAAGGGTAAGCCCCAACGATATGGGATATTCAGTTTTCGTAGTAGTGTGGTTAGGGGTTTAAGTTCCCTTCTTTTAGTAAGTGTTCTTTGCGAGAGATCTGCAAATAGTTGGAGGTCTGCGTTTTCAAATTTGATGGGTTGATGTTCCCTGGCCAACTTCATGATCTCTTCCTTTATTTGGAAATTTGTGATGCGGACAATGACGTCCCTAGGAGGCTGCGAGTCAGCCGGCCTGGGACGTAGAGCCCGGTGTGCTCTGTCAATGTCAATTTTAATGGGTTCATCAGATTTTTTTAGAAAATTAAATAGATCTTGTAGGTATTGCTCCAGGTCTGGTGTATTAATGGATTCTGGGACCCCCCTTATTCTGATATTATGTCTACGTGATCTGTTTTCTGCATCATCAATCTTTTCTTCTAAATAATGAATTGCCGTGGCTTGGCCATGTATTATGTTGTGTAGATAAGAAATAGCTAGGGAGTGAGTGTCCTGTGTGTTTTCTACTATTTCCACTCTGTGACCAATATCTGTCATTTCTTTTTTTAATTCGCTGATCTCCTCCTTGATGCAATCCCTCACTTGAGAAATTAGGTTAGTAAAGTCTTTTTTAGAAGGCAGTGACTCAAATAAGGCTTTGGGAACAGTGATGTTGTCTCTTGTAGCTTCTGCATCAGATTCAGAGGAGGAAGAGGCCTCTGCAAAATCCTGTTCTTCTAAGGCATTTATTGCTGCAGATTTAGCTTCTAATGTTTTAAAGAAGTTATTTACAGATGGTGTTTTATGGCACTTCTGTTTGGAGCCATTGCCCTTTTTTGATGGCTTTTTAGGAGACATATCTAGCCTCTGTTGTGAGCAGGGATGTAAGATTTTTAGTGCGTAGTAAATTTGCACTATATTAAATTTTTTGGCCTCAACTGCGTGTTATCTCTGTCTTGCGTGTCTAAAACAAATTCTCATTGTATGATGGGAAGGTCTGAGAGGTATATTGCCATGCAAGGCTATTTTAGTATGGGGCCCCAGAAAGAAAGGTGCGTAGAATTATATTGCATCTTGATTAGTGAGTTTCACTATGCAGCCGCGTGTGCAGCGATAATGGAGGCTGTGATCTATGACCTTATATTGGTCTCAACAGATGCGCTGAAATTGTGTGGCAACTTTGTCCCCATCTGTCTCACCTTTTTGACTAGCTCCGATCTCGGCTCTTCATGTCTTTGAGCGTGATGGGTATAATGAGCTGCGGGACCGCGTGACACTGTGATTGCCGAACAGGCCTCCGGTGCTGTAGCCTTAGCCCATCTGTTATTTACTGCTTTCTTGTTCTTATTCACCTTCCTGGGTGTCGGCTGAGCTACTGATGTGTAGCGTTGTATCTGATTGCTGCTGTAGTAGTTTTTAAGGGGTTCTTAGCCAGTTTGAGTGCGGGAGCTCTCTCACACCGCGGCCATCTCCTTGGCTGGCTAGCTCCGCCTCCGGCAAATTTCTATTTATTTTAACTAGGTACAATAGCTATTAAATAGTTATTAACTATTTAATAGCTTACCTAGCTAAAATAAAGAGAAATTTACCTGTAAAATAAAAACTAACCTAAGTTACAATTACACCTAACACTACACTATCATTAAATAAATTATTCCTATTTAAAACTAAATACTTACCTGTAAAATAAACCCTAAAGGCCTAGATTTAGAGTTTGGCGGTAGCCGTCAAAACCAGCGTTAGAGGCTCCTAACGATGGTTTTAGGCTACCGCCGGTATTTGGAGTCAGTCAGGAAAGGGTCTAACGTTCACTTTTCAGCCGCAACTTTTCCATACCGCAGATCCCCTTACGTCAATTGCGTATCCTATCTTTTCAATGGGATCTTTCTAACTCCGGTATTTAGAGTCGTGTCTGAAGTGAGCGTTAGAAATCTAACGACAAGACTCCAGCCGCAGAAAAAAAGTCAGTAGTTAAAAGCTTTCTGGGCTAACGCCGGTTTATAAAGCTCTTAACTACTGTGCTCTAAAGTACACTAACACCCATAAACTACCTATGTACCCCTAAACCGAGGTCCCCCCACATCGCCGCCACTCGATTACATTTTTTTAACCCCTAATCTGCCGACCGCCACCTACGTTATACTTATGTACCCCTAATCTGCTGCCCCTAACACCGCCGACCCCTATATTATATTTATTAACCCCTAATCTGCCCCCCTCAACGTCGCCTCCACCTGCCTACACTTATTAACCCCTAATCTGCCGAGCGGATCTCACCGCTACTATAATAAATGTATTAACCCCTAATCCGCCTCACTCCCGCCCCAATAACCCTATAATAAATAGTATTAACCCCTAATCTGCCCTCCCTAACATCGCCGACACCTAACTTCAATTATTAACCCCTAATCTGCCGACCTAATCTCGCCGCTACTGTAATAAATGTATTAACCCCTAAAGCTAAGTCTAACCCTAACACTAACACCCCCCTAAATTAAATATAATTTTAATCTAACAAAATAAATTAACTCTTATTAAATAAATTATTCCTATTTAAAGCTAAATACTTACCTGTAAAATAAACCCTAATATAGCTACAATATAAATTATAATTACATTATAGCTATTTTAGGATTTATATTTATTTTACAGGCAACTTTGTATTTATTTTAACCAGGTACAATAGCTATTAAATAGTTAAGAACTATTTAATAGCTAAAATAGTTAAAATAATTACAAAATTACCTGTAAAATAAATCCTAACCTAAGTTACAATTAAACCTAACACTACACTATCAATAAATAAATTAAATAAAATACCTACAATTACCTACAATTAAACCTAACACTACACTATCAATAAATTAATTAAATAAAATACCTACAATTATCTACAATTAAACCTAACACTACACTATCAATAAATAAATTAAATACAATTCCTACAAATAAATACAATTAAATAAACTAACTAAAGTACAAAAAATAAAAAAGAACTAAGTTACAAAAAATAAAAAAATATTTACAAACATTAGAAAAAAATTACAACAATTTTAAACTAATTACACCTACTCTAAGCCCCCTAATAAAATAACAAAGACCCCCAAAATAAAAAAATGCCCTACCCTATTCTAAATTACAAAAGTTAAAAGCTCTTTTACCTTACCAGCCCTGAACAGGGCCCTTTGCGGGGCATGCCCCAAAAAATTCAGCTCTTTTGACTGTAAAAAAAAACATACAATACCCCCCCCCCAACATTACAACCCACCACCCACATACCCCTAATCTAACCCAAACCCCCCTTAAATAAACCTAACACTAAGCCCCTGAAGATCTTCCTACCTTGTCTTCACCATGCCAGGTTCACCGATAAATCCAGAAGAGCCTCCAATGTCTTGATCCAAGCCCAAGCGGGGGGCTGAAGAGTGACGTCCATCCTCCGGCTGAAGTCTTGATCCAAGCGGGCAGAAGAGGACATCCGGACCGGCAAACATCTTCATCCAAGCCGCATCTTCTATGTTCTTCAATCCGATGACGACCGGCTGATCTTCAAGACCTCCATCGCGGATCCATCCTTCTTCTCCGACGACTTCCCGACGAATGACGGTTCCTTTAAGGGACGTCATCCAAGATGGCGTTCCTCGAATTCCGATTGGCTGATAGGATTCTATCAGCCAATCGGAATTAAGGTAGGAAAATTCTGATTGGCTGATGGAATCAGCCAATCAGAATCAAGTTCAATCCGATTGGCTGATCCGATCAGCCAATCAGATTGAGCTCGCATTCTATTGGCTGATCGGAACAGCCAATAGAATGCAAGCTCAATCTGATTGGCTGATTGAATCAGCCAATCGGATTGAACTTGATTCTGATTGGCTGATTCCATCAGCCAATCAGAATTTTCCTACCTTAATTCCGATTGGCTGATAGAATCCAATCAGCCAATCGGAATTCGAGGGACGCCATCTTGGATGACGTCCCTTAAAGGAACCGTCATTCGTCGGGAAGTCGTCGGAGAAGAAGGATGGATCCGCGATGGAGGTCTTGAAGATCAGCCGGTCGTCATCGGATTGAAGAACATAGAAGATGCGGCTTGGATGAAGATGTTTGCCGGTCCGGATGTCCTCTTCTGCCCTCTTGGATCAAGACTTCAGTTGGAGGATGGACATCACTCTTCAGCCCCCCCCCGCTTGGGCTTGGATCAAGAAACAGCCAATAGAATGCAAGCTCAATCTGATTGGCTGATTGAATCAGCCAATCGGATTGAACTTGATTCTGATTGGCTGATTCCATCAGCCAATCAGAATTTTCCTACCTTAATTCCGATTGGCTGATAGAATCCTATCAGCCAATCGGAATTCGAGGGACGCCATCTTGGATGACGTCCCTTAAAGGAACCGTCATTCATCGGGAAGTCGTCGGAGAAGAAGGATGGATCTGCGATGGAGGTCTTGAAGATCAGCCGGTCGTCATCAGATTGAAGAACATAGAAGATGCGGCTTGGTTGAAGATGTTTGCCGGTCCGGATGTCCTCTTCTGCCCTCTTGGATCAAGACTTCAGCCGGAGGATGGACATCACTCTTCAGCCCCCCCGCTTGGGCTTGGATCAAGACATCGGAGGCTCTTCTGGCTCGATCGGTGAACCTGGCATGGTGAAGACAAGGTAGGAAGATCTTCAGGGGCTTAGTGTTAGGTTTATTTAAGGGGGGTTAGGGTTAGATTAGGGGTATGTGGGTGGTGGGTTGTAATGTTGGGGGGGGTATTGTATGGTTTTTTTTACAGGCAAAAGAGCTGAATTCTTTGGGGCATGCCCCGCAAAGGGCCCTGTTCAGGGCTGGTACGGTAAAAGAGCTTTGAACTTTTGTAATTTAGAATAGGGTAGGGCATTTTTTTATTTTGGGGGTCTTTGTTATTTTATTAGGGGGCTTAGAGTAGGTGTAATTAGTTTAAAATTGTTGTAATATTTTTCTGATGTTTGTAAAAAAAAATTATTTTTTGTAACTTAGTTCTTTTTTATTTTTTGTACTTTAGTTAGTTTATTTCATTGTATTTATTTGTAGATATTGTATTTAATTAATGTATTGATAGTGTAGTGTTAGGTTTAATTGTAGGTAATTGTAGGTATTTTATTTAATTAATTTATTGATAGTGTAGTGTTAGGTTTAATTGTAACTTTGGTTAGGATTTATTTTACAGGTAATTTTGTAATTATTTTAACTATTTTAGCTATTAAATAGTTCTTAACTATTTAATAGCTATTGTACCTGGTTAAAATAAATACAAAGTTACCTGTAAAATAAATATTAATCCTAAAATAGCTATAATATAAATATAATTTATATTGTAGCTATATTAGGATTTATTTTACAGGTAAGTATTTAGCTTTAAATAGGAATAATTTATTTAATAAGAGTTAATTTATTTCGTTAGATTTAAATTATATTTAACTTAGGGGGGTGTTAGTGTTAGGGTTAGACTTAGCTTTAGGGGTTAATACATTTATTAGAATAGCGGTGAGCTCCAGTCGGCAGATTAGGGGTTAATGTTTGAAGTTTGGTGTCGGCGATGTTAGGGAGGGCAGATTAGGGGTTAATACTATTTATTATAGGGTTAGTGAGGTGGATTAGGGGTTAATAACTTTATTATAATAGTGGTGCGGTCCGCTCGGCAGATTAGGGGTTAATAAGTGTAGGCAGGTGGAGGTGACGTTGTGGGGGGCAGATTAGGGGTTAATAAATATAATATATATAGGGGTCGGCGGTGTTAGGGGCAGCAGATTAGGGGTACATAGGGATAATGTAAGTAGCGGCGGTTTACGGAGCGGCAGATTAGGGGTTAATAATAATATGCAAGGGTCTGCGATAGCGGGGGCAGCAGATTAGGGGTTAATAAGTGTAAGGTTAGGGGTGTTTAGACTCGGGGTACATGAGTGTTAGGTGCAGACGTAGGAAGTGTTTCCCCATAGCAAACAATGGGGCTGCGTTAGGAGCTGAACGCAGCTTTTTTGCAGGTGTTAGGTTTTTTTCAGCTCAAACAGCCCCATTGTTCTCTATGGGGGAATCGTGCACGAGCACGTTTTTGAAGCTGTCCGCGTCCGTAAGCAACGCTGGTATCGAGAGTTGAAGTTGCGTTAAATATGCTCTACGCTCCTTTTTTGGAGCCTAACGCAGCCATTCTGTGAACTCTCAATACCAGCGGTATTTAAAAGGTTCGGCCAGAAAAAAGCCAGCGTTAGCTACGCACCCTTTTGGCCGCAGAATTCTAAATCTAGGCGTAAGATAGCTATAATGTAATTAATAATTACATTGTAGCTATCTTAGGATTTAGATTTATTTTACAGGTAACTTTGTATTTATTTTAGCAAGTTTGAATAGTTATTAAATAGTTATTAACTATTTAATAACTACCTAGCTAAAAGAAATACAAAATTACCTGTAAAATAAATCCTAACCTAAGTTACTATTAAACCTAACACTACACTATCATTAAATTAATTAACTAAATTAACTACAAATAACTACAATTAAATACAATTACATAAACTAACTAAAGTACAAAAAATAAAAAAAGCTAAGTTACAAAAAATAAAAAAAATAAGTTACAAACATTTAAAAAATATCATGTTTCTATACCCCTCCCCTTAGGGGAGTGGTTAACAGGTATATCAGGTGCTCATTCTGAACACCTGTTATGTGTCTATGACTACGGCCACACTGAGCCGAAACCGGTCAGACTTCACTTCTTGTTCTCTTAGCTGAGTTTAACTTTTTGTGCATGTTT
Organism: Bombina bombina; assembly: GCF_027579735.1. Classification (NCBI taxonomy): domain Eukaryota; kingdom Metazoa; phylum Chordata; class Amphibia; order Anura; family Bombinatoridae; genus Bombina; species Bombina bombina. Next base: position 900,354,750 of record NC_069499.1, read on the forward strand.
TATCCCATGGAGTGTCCATAATAAAGATTTACTTTTATCTTTTTTACCTCGGATTCTGAGTGACTCTATCTCTTGCCGTGGACGAGTATTGGATTATCTCTTTTTTACATATTACAACAATTTTAAGCTACTTACACCTAATCTAAGCCCCCTAATAAAATAACAAAGCCCCCCAAAATAAAAAAATGCCTTACCCTATTCTAAATTTAAAAAGTTCAAAGCTCTTTTACCTTACCAGCCCTTAAAAGGGCCTTTAGCTGGGCATGCCCCAAATAATTCAGCTCTTTTGCCTGTAAAAGAAAAATACAACCCCCCCAACATTAAAACCCACCACCCACATACCCCTAATCTAACCCAAACCCCCCTTAAAAAAACCTAACACTACCCCCCTGAAGATCATCCTACCTTGAGTCGTCTTCACTCAGCCGAGCAGCGATGGAACCGAAGAGGAGATCCAGAGCGGCAGAAGTGATCCTCCAAGGGGCGCTGAAGAAGTCTTCCATCCGATGAAGTGATCCTCCAAGCGGCGCTGAAGAAGTCTTCTATCCGATGAAGTGATCCTCCAAGCGGCCCTGAAGAAGTCTTCAATCCGGGTGATGTCATCTTCCAAACGGGGTCTTCAATCTTCTTCTTCAGGATCCATCTTCATTCCGCCGACACGGAACATCCTACCGACGAATGAAGGCTCCTTTAAGGGACGTCATCCAAGATGGCGTCCCTTCAATTCCGATTGGCTGATAGGATTCTATCAGCCAATCGGAATTAAGGTAGGAAAAATCTGATTGGCTGATTGAATCAGCCAATCAGATTGAGCTCGCATTCTATTGGCTGATCGGATCAGCCAATAGAATGCAAGCTCAATCTGATTGGCTGATTGGATCAACCAATCGGATTGAACTTCAATCTGATTGGCTGATTCAATCAGCCAATCAGATTTTTCCTACCTTAATTCCGATTGGCTGATAGAATCCTGAGGTTTAGGGGTAAATAATTTTCTTACAGTGGCGGCGGTGTAGTGGGGGCAGATTAGGGGTTAATAAGTTTAATATAGGTTGCGGCGGGGTCCTGGAGCGGCGGTTTAGGGGTTAAACTATTTATTTAGTTGCGGCGAGGTGCGGGATCAGCAGGATAGGGGTTAATAAATGTATTATAGATGGCAACGGTATAGGGGGGGCAGATTAGGGGTTAATAAGTTTAATATAGGTTGCGGCGGGGTCCTGGAGCGGCGGTTTAGGGGTTAAACTATTTATTTAGTTGCGGCGAGGTGCGGGATCAGCAGGATAGGGGTTAATAACTTTATTATAGAGGGCGACGGTTTAGGGGGGCAGGATAGGGGTTACTAGGTATAATGTAGGTTGCGGCGGTGTCCGGTAGCGGCGGTTTAGGGGTTAATACATTTATAAGAGATGTGGCGGGGTCTAGGAGCGGCGGTTTAGGGGTTACTAACTTTATTTAGTTGCGGGGGGCTCCGGGGGCGCCGGTATAGGGGGTAGAACAGTGTAGTTTAGTGTGGGTGCTTAGTGACAGGCTAGCAAGAAAGCTGTCAAAAAGCCGAAGAGCAGTGAGATCGGATGAGTGATAACTCTCACAGTCCGCTGCTCATCGCCCCGTACTTGGTGCGCGGCTTTTTGACAGCTTTTTTGATAACTTAAGCAAATTTTTGCAGGTCCGCGGCAGCGATGTGAGGCGAGCTTAGGCGGGCGTATTGGGCCGGCGAAGGCAGGAAAAGTAGACGCGTTGATAACTATCCCCCATGGTGTTTATCTTAGCACAAAGGAAGATTGGGTACTCACATGTTAGATGAGCACACTTACGTGCTAGTAGGAGCAAGCTTAAATATTATGGTAAGGTGTGTCAGCTCACCACCAAGGGACTTTTCCTTAGGATGCAATATCCAAAAGTGGCAGACTTCTCTGTGTTAGGTTCCACTCCAAGCAGGTGCAGGCAGGTAAAATCACTCACAAGAGCATTTTTACAAATTAAAAAATACTATTTATTAAAAACAAATTAAAATAAATGTACAAAGGAGTGAACTAGGGGCATACAATCAAGCCCCCTGTAAATGCAACGCGTTTCTCGGCTCATACGCCGTTTCCTCAGGCGTATTTTTTACCCTGCTACTGTCCTGCTTTATAGACTTACTATCTAGAAACCATAAAAGGGTTTGACTGGCTCTGTCCCCTTCTATATATATATATATATATATATATATATATATCACACCTTAGCAAAACCAAATTATCACTAGAATGATCGGTTAACAGCTACTAACCTCTATGCTGCCTACAGGCCTAGCTCATTTCCACTTTACACTCAAGTCACCTCATATCGAGCATCTTGCTACTACTCCTCATTGCCTGAGGGTTTGCTCATATAGCGTAAACAAATGACAGACTTCCTGGTTCTGCTCTGACAGTGTAAGGAAGTTGCGGCGCCTTGTATCCATTTGCAACAGTTTGCCTTATTGTATTAAAGATACAAATCCCCATATCTTGAATTCCGAAATCCAAACTTATTCTGAAATCCAAACTAGTTATTTTTTAAATAAAATTATGATTTTTTTTACCTGCCTGTAAGTCTCTGCATGTGTATTTGTTGTTGTTGTTTTTTTTTGTGTTCTAAAATGCAAATAATAGTCTATATTTATTTAAAACAACAAATATGACCTTTCTGATTACACTACTGTACTGTTTCTGAGAGTACTATGTATACAAATCATTAAAAATGATATAAAACTACATTTAGGTTACATCTATAAGCTGTATAATGACATGTAATTAGTGCCTAAAGGACATGAGATATTGTTGTTTACATTTGCTCTCATCCCCTCTCCAAATTGTCCCATTTTACGGATGCAAAATATTCAAATATTCTTAAATCCAAACTATACTGAAATCCAAACCTTTTCCAGTCTCAAGCAGTTTGAATAAATGGTTTTCTAGCTTTATATGTATTGAATTATGTAAATAGCTGTTAGCATAAGTATTCGCACAAACTGCACATGCATGTAGATGTGTCAAAAGCAGTGTGATAAAACTTCTATAACGTTCTTATAATACTTGATTGTTGAAGAAACTAGAGCTACTGAAGTTTGCAGCGCTATACAAATAAATGATAATAAAGATTATAATATCTGTATATTGATCTAAGTTTTGAACTGCTACAACTGATTTGTTTTCCTTACAAATACTTTTAAATATCCTTTAATATTAATATTAACATACTTTTGTATGTATACATACTTCTACAATATGAGTAACATCACTGGTGGCCTTTACTGCCACTACATATATAATGCACAGATTGTTCTACACACTTACTGTTGGCCTATGGATACCAAACATAGGGGCGCCTCATGTGTAGATCAGGTGTATAAGCTGGACAAAACAACATCAAGTGCCAAATGGGTACTCACATTCAGCTGTAGCACCCTTATATGCAAGTAGAGGTGGCCTGATAACTTGGGTTGTATCAATTTACCCTTGTCACGGCTCCAAACAGGAACACTGGATACAAAACCCAAACTAGGTCCACCCAGGGTGCGGTTTTAGGAACAATAAGGCGCAAACACTTGGCTTGGTTAAAATGGGGTTTATTAAAACTCACATAAAAACAATAAGCATCAAGTGTGAGGGAGCATCAGCATATAGCCCTGAAACCGCACCCTGGGTGGACCTAGTTTGGGTTTTGTATCCAGTGCTCCGGTTTGGAGCCATGACAAGGGTTAACTGATACACCCCAAGTTATCAGGCCGCCTCTACTAGCACATAAGGGTGCTCCAGCTGAATGTGAGTACCCATTTGGCACTTGATGTTGTTTTGTCCAGCTTATACACCTGATCTACACATGAGGCGCCCCTCTATTTTGTATCCATGTTTAGAGCATGATCTGGAGTGATCTGCAAGGAGCAGCCGTCATCCAACAGACTGAATGATATAAGTCTATGGACTATTCACACTATCCATTTGATATAGTGTGGGACTTCATTTGGTCTGGTTATTTTTATTTTAGCTGATTGCATCACTATTATGTATTAATGTTTTATTGAATTAAGGTTATTTTTTTATTTTTTTATTTTTTACTTTGCATTTTTATTTTAAGTTTTGATTTTATTTGATTGTATTATGTAATTTCATATTGCTATGCACAATTATTTTAATTATCTTTCACTCAGATAGGCCTCCATTACATATAGAGCGTTGCCCGCAAAAGCCGGCGACGCCAGTTTTTACACGATTTTGGTATTACATATACGGCGTAGCATACAAGTAATGCAAATATTAACCCCTAAACCGCGATAGCCCATATAGCCTATTAAATTATTAACCCCTAATCTGCCGCCACCAACGTTGCCGCCACTATAATAAAGTTATTAACCCCTAAACCTAAGTCTAACCCTAACCCTAACACCCCCCCTAACTTAAATATTATTTAAATAAATCTAAATAAATTTGCTATTATTAACTAAATTATTCCTATTTAAAACTAAATACTTACCTATAAAATAAACCCTAAGGCCTAGATTTAGAGTTGGGCGGTAGCCGTGAAAACCAGCGTTAGAGGCTCCTAACGCTGGTTTTAGGCTACCTCCGGTATTTGGAGTCATTGAAAAAAGGGTCTAACGCTCACTTTTCAGCAGTGACTTTTCCATACTGCAGATCCCCTTACGTAAATTGCGTATCCTATCTTTTCAATGGGATTTTTCTAACTCCGGTATTTAGAGTCGTGTCTGAAGTGAGCGTTAGAAATCTAACGACAAAACTCCAGCCGCAGAAAAAAGTCAGTAGTTAAGAGCTTTCTGGGCTAACGCCGGTTCATAAAGCTCTTAACTACTGTACTCTAAAGTATGTTAGAGAAGAAGATGGCACTAGCACTACAATATTATTTACACAGGGGTGCTCAACCGTATTTAATGAGTATTTATATATATATATATATATATATATATATATATGTATATATATATATATATATATATATATATATATATATATATATATATATATATTATATATTTATTTTTGTATGAGCTGGAGTGCTTGTGCACAAGGACAAATTGCAAGTTAAGTCTTGACCACTGAGGGGATCAGGACTGGAAAGTGTGCACCTTTTTAGCACTTCTAACCCTGGATTTACTGGGTTGTTAGTTCTTGGTTGGAACCAAAGAATTCTAATCAAAAATTAAAACATAACTTTTATTTCAACAACGGTTATATAAAATCAGTGTATGTGTGAATCAGCCAATCAGAATCAAGTTCAATCTGATTGGCTGATTGGATCAGCCAATCGGATTGAACTTGATTCTGATTGGCTGATTCCATCAGCCAATCAGAATATTCCTACCTTAATTCCGATTGGCTGATAGAATCCTATCAGCCAATCGGAATTCGAGGGACGCCATCTTGGATGACGTAATTTAAAGGAACCTTCATTCGTCGTTCAGTCATCGGCCAGGATGGATGTTCCGCGTCGGAGGTCTTCAGGATCCTGCCGCTCCGCTCCGGATGGATGACGATAGAAGATCCCGCTTGGATGAAGACTTCAATCGGATGGAAGACCTCTTCTGCCCCGCTTGGATGATGACTCCAGCCAGATCATGGACCTCTTCAGCACCCCGCTTGGGCTTGGATCAGGACATCGGAGGAGCTCTTCTGGATCGATCGGTGAACCTGGTATGGTGAAGATAAGGTAGGAAGATCTTCAGGGGCTTAGTGTTAGGTTTATTGGGTTTGGGTTAGATTAGGGGTATGTGGGTGGTGGGTTGTAATGTTGGGGGGGGTATTGTATGTTTTTTTTTACAGGCAAAAGAGCTGAACTTCTTGGGGCATGCCCCGCAAAGGGCCCTGTTCAGGGCTGGTAAGGTAAAAGAGCTTTGAACTTTAGTAATTTAGAATAGGGTATGGCATTTTTTTATTTTGGGGGGCTTTGTTATTTTATTAGGGGGCTTAGAGTAGGTGTAATTAGTTTAAAATTGTTGTAATATTTTTATGTTTGTTAATATTTTTTTATTTTTTGTAACTTAGTTCTTTTTTATTTTTTGTACTTTAGATAGTTTATTTCATTGTAGTTATTTGTAGGTATTGTATTTAATTTATTTATTGATAGTGTAATGTTAGGTTTAATTGTGGATAATTATAGGTATTTTATTTAATTAATTTATTGATAGTGTAGTGTTAGGTTTAATTGTAACTTAGGTTAGGATTTATTTTACAGGTAATTTTGTAATTATTTTAACTATTTTAGCTATTAAATAGTTCTTAACTATTTAATAGCTATTGTACCTGGTTAAAATAAATACAAAGTTACCTGTAAAATAAATATTAATCCTAAAATAGCTATAATATAATTATAATTTATATTGTAGCTATATTAGGATTTATTTTACAGGTAAGTATTTATCTTTAAATAGGAATAATTTATTTAATAAGAGTTAATTAATTTCGTTAGATTAAAATTATTTTTAATTTAGGGGGGTGTTAGTGTTAGGGTTAGACTTAGCTTTAGGGGTTAATACATTTATTAGAATAGCGGTGAGCTCCAGTCAGCAGATTAGGGGTTAATAATTGAAGTTAGGTGTCGGCGATGTTAGGGAGGGCAGATTAGAGGTTAATACTATTTATTATAGGGTTAGTGAGGCGGATTAGGGGTTAATAACTTTATTATGATAGCGGTGCGGTCTGGTCGGCAGATTAGGGGTTAATAAGTGTAGGCAGGTGGAGGTGATGTTGTGGGGGCAGATTAGGGGTTAATAAATATAATATAGGGGTCGACGGTGTTAGGGGCAGCAGATTAGGGGTACATAGGGATAATGTAAGTAGCGGCGGTTTACGGAGCGGCAGATTAGGGGTTAATAAGTGTAGGCAGGTGGAGGTGATGTTGTGGGTGCAGATTAGGGGTTAATAAATATAATATAGGGGTCGACGGTGTTAGGGGCAGCAGATTAGGGGTACATAGGGATAATGTAAGTAGCGGCGGTTTACGGAGCGGCAGATTAGGGGTTAAAAATAATATGCAGGTGTCAGCGATAGCGGGGGCGGCAGATTAGGGGTTAATAAGTGTAAGGTTAGGGGTGTTTAGACTTGGGGTACATGTTAGGGTGTTAGGTGCAGACGTAGGAAGTGTTTCCCCATAGCAAACAATGGGGCTGCGTTAGGAGCTGAACGCGGCTTTTTTGCAGGTGTTAGGTTTTTTTTCAGCTCAAACAGCCCCATTGTTTCCTATGGGGGAATCGTGCACGAGCACGTTTTTGCGGCTGGCCGCGTCCGTAAGCAACTCTGGTATCGAGAGTTGAAGCTGCGTTAAATATGCTCTACGCTCCTTTTTTGGAGCCTAACGCAGCCTTTATGTGGACTCTCAATACCAGAGTTATTTTTATGGTGCGGCCAGAAAAAAGCCGGCGTTAGCTACGCGGGTCCTTACCGACAAAACTCTAAATCTAGCCGTAAGATAGCTATAATATAATTCATAATTACATTGTAGCTATTTTAGGATTTATTTTTATTTTACAGGCAACTTTGTATTTACTTTAACTAGGTACAATAGCTATTAAATATTAATAACTATTTAATAGCTACCTAGTTAAAATAAATACAAATTTACCTGTAAAATAAATCCTAACCTAAGTTACAATTACACCTAACACTACACTATCATTAAATAAATTAAATTAAAGGGACACTGAACCCAAATTGTTTCTTTTGTAATTCAGAAAGAGCATGCAATTTTAAGCAACTTTCTAATTTTTTTCCTATTATCAATTTTTCTTCGTTCTCTTGCTATCATTATTTGAAAAAGAAGGCATGTAAGCTTTTTTTTGTTTCAGTACTCTGGACAGCACTTTTTTATTTGTGGATGAATTTATCCACCAATCAGCAAGGACAACCCAGGTTGTTCACCAAAAATGGGCCGGCATCTAAACTTACATTTTTGCATTTCAAATAAAGATACCAAGAGAATGAAGAAAATTTGATAATAGGAGTAAATTAGAAAGTTGCTTAAAATTCCATGCTCAATCTGATTCACAAAAGAAACATTTGAGTACAGTGTCCCTTTAATTAACTACAATTACCTAAAATTAAATACAATTAAATAACATAAACTAAAGTACAAAACCCCCCACTAAATTACAGAAAATAAAAAATAAATTACAATAAGTTTAAACTAATTACACCTAATCTAAGCCCCCTAATAAAAAAGCCCCCCAAAATAAAAAAATGCCCTACCCTATACTAAATTACAAATAGCCCTCAAAAGGGCTTTTTGCTGGGCATTGCCCCAAAGTAATCAGCTCTTTTACCTGTAAAAAAAGAAATACAACCCCCCCACATTAAAACCCACCACCCACACACCCAACCTTACTCTAAAACCCACCCAATCCCCCCTTAAAAAACCTAACACTAACCCCTTGAAGATCACCCTACCTTGATCCGTCTTCACCCAGCCGGGCAGAAGTCTTCATCTGATCCAGGCAGAAGTCTTCATCGAATCCGGGCAGAAGAGGTCCTCCAGCCGGGCAGAAGTCTTCATCCAAGCAGCATCTTCTATATTCTTCCATCCGACGAGGAGCAGCTCCATCTTGAAGACATCCGACGCGGAGCATCCTCTTCCATCGACGTCCTAAAAAAGAATGAAGGTTCCTTTAAATGACGTCATCCAAGATGGCGTCCCTTCAATTCCAATTGGCTGATAGGATTCTATCAGCCAATCGGAATTAAGGTAGGAAAAATCCTATTGGCTGATCCCCCCCCAAAAAAAAACTAACACTAAAAAAAACTAAACTACCCATTGCCCTGAAAAGGGCATTTGGATGGGCATTCCTTTTAAAAGGGTATTTAGCTATTTTACAAAGTGCCCAAAAAAACCCCTATGTTAAAAAATAAAAAAAAAACATAAAAATTTAAAAAACTAACACTAAAGCCCCAAATAGATACTTAAAGGTCCTGAAGTCCGGCGGAGAAGATCTTCTTCCAGATGGGTCCTTGACTGCAGTTCCAGGTGGCGGTGCTCCTCAGCGGCGTGGAGGTTCCTCTTCATGTGATCGTTTGCCACACACTTAAGATTAAATCCCAGGTACCCCATATTTATAGGGGTACCTTGCATTCCTATTGGCTGAAATTTTCACATCAGCCAATAAGATGAGAGCAAGTGAAATCGTATTGGTTGGTGAACAGCCAATAGGATTTCACTTGCTTTCATCCTATTGGCTGTACACCAGCCAATAGGATGAGAGCAAATGAAATCTTATTGGCTGGTGAACAGCCAATAGGATGAGAACAATTGAAATCCTATTGGCTGTTCACCAGCCAATAAGATTTCACTTGCTCTAATCCTATTGGCTGATGAGAAAATGTCAGCCAATAGGAACTTCAAGGTACCCCAATAAATATGGGGTACCTTGGATTTAATCTTCAGTGTGCGATGAATGATTGCATGAAGAGGAACCTCCATGCTGCCGAAGAGCACCGCTGCCGGAAACCACTGCCAAGGACCATTGCCGCCAAGTACCATCGCCGCCTCCGAGGATCGCCACATCTGGAAACAGCTTTCCGCATCTCCGCTCCGCACCGCCTTCGCTGTGGATGAAGATGATGGACCCGTCTGGAAGAAGATCTTCTCCCCAGGACTTTAGGACCTGTGATTATCTATTTGGGGCTTTAGTGTTATGTTTTTTTTTATGTTTTTATTTATTTTTTTTAACTTAGGTTTTTTTGGGGCACTTTGTAAAAGAGCTAAACGCCCTTTTAAAGGGACACTGAACCCACATTTTTTCTTTTGTGATTCAGATACAGCATGACATTTTAAGCAACTTTCTAATTTACTCCTATTATCAAATTTTCTATATTCTCTTGGTATCTTTATTTGAAATGCAAGAATGTAAGTTTATATGCCGGCCCATTTTTGGTGAACAACTTGGGTTGTCCTTGCTGATTGGTGGATAAATTCATCCACCAATAAAAACATGCTGTCCAGAGTCAGAACCAAAAAAGCTTAGATGCCTGCTTTTTCAAATAAAGATAGCAAGACAACGAAGAAAAATTGGTAATAGGAGTAAATTAGAAAGTTGCTTGAAATTGCATGCTCTATCTGAATCATGAAAGAGAAAAATTGGGTTCAGTGTCCCTTTAAGGGCAATGCCCATTCAAATGCCCTTTTTCAGGGCAATGGGTAGTTTAGGTTTTTTTAGTGTTAGGTTTTTTATTTTGGGGGATTTGGTGGGTGGGGGGTTTTTACTGTTAGGAGGGACTTTGTGTATTTTAAATGTGAAAGAGCTGTTTATCTTGGGGCAATGCCCTGCAAAAAGCACTTTTAACCCCTTGAGTGCTAACGACGGCTCTGAGCCGTCACATAGTTTCCCACTCTGGTGCTAACGACGGCTCAAAGCCGTCGCTAGCACTCTCCCACATTGAGGGATATCTGGGGGCTCCCACCCGCTCCTACCCCGGCAATCATGCCTATGAAGTGATAGGCAACGCCGGGGCTTCACGTTTTGCGCGGTGACGTCACGCGCAATGACGTGATGACGTCACCGTGCAACTTTATTAACAAGTAACAATACAAAGTATAGGGAAAGGGGCCATGCTGCTTAGACGCCTGTATCTCAAGCATCTAAGTAGATACAGACCCCCAAGACCCACCATTGGAAAGGTAATCGCCTAACCTTCCCAATGATGTAAGTCTTGGGGATCTGAAAATATATATATAAAAGTTAAAAAAAAAATCAAAAATAAAAATTAAAAAAAACCTTCAATCACCTTAGCACCCAGGTTCGGAAAATGCTTAGCACTCAAAGGGTTAAGGGCTACTGGCAGTTTATTCTTAGATTATGAGGTGTTTTTTTATTTTGGTGGATTTAGAGATTAGGTTCTAACACCCCCTAACTTAAATATAATTAAAATAAATATAAATAAAAATTCCTATCATTAACTAAATAATTCCTATTTAAAACTAAATACTTACCTATAAAATAAACCCTAACGGCTAGATTTAGAGTTTGGCGGTAGCCGTCAAAACCAGCGTTAGAGGCTCCTAACGCTGGTTTTGGGCTACCGCTGGTATTTGGAGTCAGTCAGGAAAGGGTCTAACGCTCACTTTGCAGCCGCGACTTTTCCATACCGCAGATCCCCCTACGCCATTTGCGTATCCTATCTTTTCAATGGGATCTTTCTAACGCCGGTATTTAGAGTCGTGGCTGAAGTGAGCGTTAGAAATCTAACGACAAAACTCCAGCCGCAGAAAAAAGTCAGTAGTTAAGAGCTTTCTGGGCTAACGCCGTTTCATAAAGCTCTTAACTACTGTGCTCTAAAGTACACTAACACCCATAAATTACCTATGTACCCCTAAACCGGGGGCCCCCCCACATCGCCGCCACTCTATTAAAATTTTTTAACCCCTAATCTGCCAACCGCACACCGCCGCCACCTACATTATCCCTATGTACCCCTAATCTGCTGCCCCTAATACCGCCTACACCTACATAATATTTATTAACCCCTAATCTGCCGCCCCCGCTATCGCTGACAGCTGCATATTTTTTTTAACCCCTAATCTGCCGCTCCGTACACCGCCGCAACCTACATTATCCCTATGTACCCCAAATCTGCTGCCCCTAACACAGCCGACCCCTATATTATATTTATTAACCCCTAATCTGCCGCCCCCAACGTCGCCTCCACCTACCTACAATTATTAACCCCTAATCTGCTGACCGGACCACACCGCTACTATAATAAATGTATTAACCCCTAAAGCTAAGTCTAACCATAACCCTAACACCCCCCTAACTTAAATATAATTTAAATCTAACGAAATAAATTAACTCTTATTAAATAAATTATTCCTATTTAAAGCTAAATACTTACCTGTAAAATAAACCCTAATATAGCTACAATATAAATTATAATTATATTGTAGCTATTTTAGGATTAATATTTATTTTACAGGCAACTTTGTATTTATTTTAACTAGGTACAATAGCTATTAAATAGTTAATAACTATTTAATAGTTACCTAGTTAAAATAATTACAAAATTACCTGTAAAATAAATCCTAACCTAAGTTACAATTAAACCTAACACTACACTATCAATAAATGAATTAAATAAAATACCTACAATTACCTACAATTAAACCTAACACTACACTATCAATAAATAAATTAAATAAAATACCTACAAGTATCTACAATTAAACCTAACACTACACTATCAATAAATTAATTAAATACAATACCTACAAATAAATACAATTAAATAAACTAACTAAAGTACAAAAAATAAAAAAGAACTAAGTTACAAAAAAATCTGATTGGCTGATTGAATCAGCCAATCAGATTGAGCTTGCATCCTATTGGCTGTTCCGATCAGCCAATAGAATGCGAGCTCAATCTGATTGGCTGATTGGATCAGCCAATCGGATTGAACTTGAATCTGATTGGCTGATTCCATCAGCCAATCAGATTTTTCCTACCAGCCAATCGGAATTCGAGGGACGCCATCTTAGATGACATCATTTAAAGGAACCTTCATTCGGACTTAGGACGTCGCAAGAAGAGGATGGATCCGCGCTGGAGGTCTTCAACATGGAGCCGCTTGTCACCGCTTTGAAGAAGATGGTTGCCGGTCCGGATCTACTCTTCTGCCCGGATAGGAGGAAGACTTTGGAGCCTCTTCTGGACCTCTTCAGCCGTCGCTTGATAGAAGACTTCAGCCGGATGATGGATCGCCAGCCCCCGCTTGGGCTTGGATGAAGACTTCGGAGCCTGGAGCGATCGGTGATACCTGGCATGGTGAAGATAAGGAAGGAAGATCTTCAGGGGCTTAGTGTTAGGTTTATTTAAGGGGGGTTTGGGTTAGATTAGGGGTATGTGGGTGGTGGGTTGTAATGTTGGGGGGGGGTATTGTATGTTTTTTTTTACAGGCAAAAGAGCTGAATTCTTTGGGGCATGCCCCGCAAAGGGCCCTTTTCAGGGCTGGTAAGGTAAAAGAGCTTTTCTATTTTAATTTTAGAATAGGGTAGGGCATTTTTTTATTTTGGGGGTCTTTGTTATTTTATCAGGGGGCTTAGAGTAATTAGTTTAAAATTGTTGTAATATTTTTCTAATGTTTGTAAATATTTTTTTATTTCTTGTAACTTAGTTCTTTTTTATTTTTGGTACTTTAGTTAGTTTATTTCATTGTATTTATTTGTAGGTATTTGTATTTAATTAATTTATTGATAGTGTAGTGTTAGGTTTAATTGTAGATAATTGTAGGTAGTTTATTTAATTTATTTATTGATAGTGTAGTGTTAGGTTTTATTGTAACTCAGGTTAGGATTTATTTTACAGGTAATTTTGTAATTATTTTAACTAGGTAGCTATTAAATAGT